>NC_136882.1:38152532-38340032 GCF_949152265.1 Phoxinus phoxinus
TGTGTGTGTGTGTGTGAGATGGGTAGGTTTAGTGTAAGGAGACAGAATATACAGTTTGTACAGTATAAAAACCATTACATCTATGGAGAGTCCCCACAAAGATAGCAAACCAGACTCAGGACTCAGTGCACAGTGTGTTTACGCTCATCAATTTTGGTGTAGCATATGTGTGTGAGAGTGTGTGTGTGTGTTTTCCTGAGGGTCAAAAGTGCATTTTGTGAAGCTGTGCCACATCCCGTAGAGCCTCTCGCTGGTATGGACACACACACGCGGTGCTGTTCACTTCCCGCCACTCGAACGGCTGATGAGACGACGCCGAGCTCTCAACCTGCAGCAAAAACACAGACAGCTTGAGTCGCTCGGTAAACCCAACGAGAGCCGAAACAATGCCACTAATGCACAATAAAAGCCACTTATAGAGCGCTGTGACTGCACTGAACATAAAACTGAATGTGCTTATGATGTCTCGCATCAGAATCTCCCTCCTCAGAGAGTATTACCAGCTCCTAACATTTATTCAGTGTCTGCACTTTAAACTGGGAAATCCAACAATTCATATAAAGCATTTGTTTTCTTAGCCAGTCAAAATCTGCTAAGGGGTAATAATGGGGCAAAAGTGATTTTCACTATTATTTACAACAGGATCAGCATTTTCATGGGTTTAAAGTCCCTCTATGGGGAAAATCCAGTTTTTAATGTTGTTTATGTGTCTATGTGGTGTTTTTAATCTGCTTTAAGACAAACCGTGTGTAAATTCATAAGTCGACAGCATATTGCTGAGTATTTTCTGCTTAAAACTGCAGTGAACCAAAGACTCAAAGACACGGTTTGAAATCGCTGTTTTTTTTCTAGGAATTTGGTGATCAAAGATGAGTTTTAAGGGATAAAATGATTGACTACTGGGGGAATTTAAAATCAAGAAAAGTTTTTTATGACGAGGCAATAAAAACAAGTTTTCTTAAAAACTTTTCTTTCCTGGTGAAAAAAGAAATTAATTTTCAACGAATTTGCATTAACTGAATCATGTCAGTAACATGTGATTTTTTGAAGCCACGAAATAATCTTGATTTAGAACGTCTCCGGCACATTTTAAAATTACCCCAAAATCAAACAAAGTTCACCCATCATGCACATTATCATGTCCGTCAAAAACTTAGGCTGGCTGTTGGTTGGAATATTACAACTAAAAACATCAACACAAACTCATGGGCATCAATCGCTTCACTGAATCCTTGCCGGCTGAGAAATAAACAATTATTACCTCACAATCCATCCGTTTTCAAATCCACATCATTTGAATATCACAACATCAACGTGCGCAATACACAGTAGTAGCTACAGGTGAAACTCGAAAAATTATAATATGGTGCAAAAGTTAATTTATTTCAGTAATTCAACTTAAAAGGTGAAACTAATATATTATATAGACTCATTACATGCAAAGTGAGATATTTCAAGTCTTTATTTGCTATAATTTTGATGATTATGGCTTACAGCTTATGAAAACATTTTGAATTTGGGGTTTTCATAAGCTGTAAGCCATAATATACCATATTATAATTTTTCACCAGTACACACACACACACACACACACACACACACACACACACACACACACACACACACACACACACACACACACACACACACACACACACAGAGGTCTGATTAAAACCTCACCATGGTTTACAGCCCACCTGAGGATATTTACTTGCCTAAGTTGACTTTGACCATTTTTACTCGTATTTGGCATTTTGCTGTATTTTATTTTTGTTAAAATCAGTGAGATGAAGTGATGTTCCCCACTCACGATGCGGTTTAGCTCTGCCATCAGCGGAGTGTGTTTGTCACAGTGAAGTGTGATGATGGTGGTCTCCACCCAGGCATTATCAGTGTTCCTGCTGTCATCCACATAACCCTTATACACCTGCATTAGAGAAGAAACACACACATCTGTTCAGCTTTGTGGAACTTTAACTCAAAACAATCAACTGGTGCAACTGGTATTTCAAACATAAAAAAAAAAAGTAATTGAGGATTAACTTTCCCCAAAAATGCCAAAAATGTAATAGTGGACTCACACAAAAGTAACGTTTCGAGCACGCAGGCTCTTCGTCACACAAAGACATCATTGCCGGACGAAGAGCTTGCGTGCCCAAAACATTACCTTTGAGTGAGTCTACTACTAAATTATAACATTAAACGGTAACACTGTGGGCCCTATTTTAACGCTCTGAAACGCAAGTGTCAAAGCGCAAAGCGCAAGTAACTTTGTGGGCGGATCCCGGCGCTGTTGCTATTTTCCCGGCAGGATAAATGCCTCTTGCGCCCGACGCAAATCTAAAATGTGTTGGTCTGAAGTTGCTTCATTATTCATAGGTGTGGTTTGGGCGTAACGTGAAATAAACCAATCAGAGCGTCCTCTCACATTCCCTTAAAGAGCCGGCGCGCTTGTTCCACGGCGGATTGCTATTATAACGGCGGGTTTGCCAGCGCACGCCAGGAGCGATTCACAGCCGAGGAGACCGACGTTCTCATCAGGGCCGTAAAACACAGAGAAGTGACATTGGGGATGATGGGAGAAACACACCCAAATTAGCTTCGGTTAAACAGGCGTATAGTTTGGGTAAATGTGTAGCCTAATCTAGATTTTTCTTTTTTATCTAGATAGATCTTTTTAACATCTTCACGGACACAACAATGATTTCCCTCGTGTGTTAATATTTTTCCTTGTAATAATGTATGATTTGCAAAAATGAAAATTGCTGCGTCTGTTTATATTAGAGAATCAAAGTGGATGCGCGTTTGGCCAAGCACGTTAACATTATGGCCAATCACGCGCCCTTAAAATACCACATCACTAACGCGCAACGCGCCGCTGTCTTTAGACTGTTTTTCTCCTGGTCAGTGGCGCAATTGCTTTCTAAAACTGGAAAATAGCACCAGGGAAGGTTTGCGCCGGAACACGCCTCCTCTTTGCGCTGAACCGCCCCCGCGAGTGCGAGTTCATTCCCTAATTTACCGCCGTGCGTCTGTGGAGGGAAAGTCTGCTGTGCGCGGGTGCAAAATAGGAATGATACATGCGTCGGTGTTCAAAGTCAATTGCGCTGGGTGCAAGATAGGGCCCTTGGTGTTACGTTGACTACCGTTAAATAAACCAAATGTGGGACGATTATAAATTTGTGTGGGACATGTTACCAACACTAAAACATAACCTGAAACTGTTAGATAATGTCTATGTAACTTAATAAAAACATTTGTATTCTGCCTTTCAGCTGATAAAAATTCTTTGTTCTTTAGTCCCTTCCATAAAACATTACAATATAACATAACATGTCTCTGTTGTACATGTCATTTAAATTCAACATCACTGAGCCCAAAGGCATCAGGATCATGCAGATCAGTTCTGACCAAGTCCAACTAAAATCCAACAAAATAAACAATGAATGAACAAATAAAAT
Organism: Phoxinus phoxinus; assembly: GCF_949152265.1. Lineage (NCBI taxonomy): Eukaryota > Metazoa > Chordata > Actinopteri > Cypriniformes > Leuciscidae > Phoxinus > Phoxinus phoxinus. The sequence goes on from NC_136882.1 coordinate 38,155,994, forward strand.
ATAAAACAACATGAAATCAGATCATTGACAGTTTTATATATTAAGAATATATTAAACCAAAAACTTTCATATTTTTAGAAAGGATGTGAATAAAAAAAAAGTTGATAAATTCTGTTAAATTAAATTTTTAATTGACCGAATTATCCATTTGTTTTCTGACAGGGAACACATAAACGCATCACCGCTCCACATTTTGATTGACAGCCGCCACAACTAGTGACCGTGTTTACTCCTTTCCTTTCAACCATTGGATAGGATTTAAAAAACGGCTGTTGTATTTGTACTTCTGATGAATCGCTGTTAAATACAGGTGAAAAACTATGCAGCAAAAAGAATAAATAAAATGCTTCCTTAAAAAGGCAAAAGAACGCATGCATGTTTTCTTAATATAATCATTAAAAACCAATAGACTGATGAAAATGTGGGATATTTTCTCAATATGCGACTTGCGGTGCAACGTAAAGCGGGACGGGTGCTCACCCTACTTGGTGTGTCGACTATTTTCAGTTTTTTTTACTATTTTCTTTGTCGACCACCTAGAGCATATTTTTTTTGCCTGCGCTTATTTTAAAAGTTGCCAGCCAGCACCAGCCTTTTTGATAATTTTCACAAAACTTTCATGGCCCCCAGAATATTTTGTTGTATGAATATCTGAACATGCATATAAATAAACCAATACAATTTTGTTATTGGTTAATTTAGTGAATAGTCAAAAATCAAAGTTCTATAATTATTTACTCACTGCATGCTAGCTAACTAACCAACAGATAACACGTGAAACCCGATGCAGTTCAAATCTATGCTCCTAATGTCTGTAAACAAGTTTGTCTTTTAATCAGCAAAGTTGAGCATCTTGTTGATTTATCTTGCTCACCTGTTCCCCATTCTTTAGTTCAGTCTTGGTCTTGTCATGTAACTTTTTTCCCAGAATCCTCTCCAGTGTCTGTGGTAGAGGCTCATCAGGTTTGGCTGGGCCCTGCAAGAATAATAATAAAAATACTTAATATACAGCATGCTATGCATATCTAGAAAGCTTGTTTGTGCATGTCTACTTTAGGTTACCATATTACAATATAGCAAATATGATTTTCATGACTGCATAATAAAGCAAATGAAACAATTCTCTGTATCATATGTGACCCTGGACAACAAAACCAGTCACATGGGTCAATTTTTTTTAAATTGAGATGTATGAATCATATGAAAGTTGAATAAATATAAATAAGCTTTCCATTGATGTGTGGTTTGTTAGGATAGGACAATATTTGGTCGAGATACAACTATTGAAAATCTGGAATCTGAGGGTGCACATTTTTTTTAACATTAGCTATGTTTCCATCCACACGTTTTTATCCGAATTAAGTGATATCGAATGAAAAATGCCTTATGGAAACAGTAAAATTCGATTGAATTTCATGAATATCGACTCAAATGAAATACGTTCGGTCTCATTGGATTTTATCTTGATCGATATACGGCTTATGCGATAAACGCTGATGGAAACGCTATTTGCCGAATAAATAATGAATTGCATTTTGTCTAGCAAAACTTTGTTCGCAAATGTTGGCTTGAATGTTGTGCGATTCAGTGCGAAAATGAAAAAAAAAAAAAAACCTTAAAATGTCTCAAATCAATTCGATATACCAATTTGAACGCAAAACAGCATGTGACGTCATTACACACAGGTTTTTATTCGCTTTAAAGCCGTTGGATGGAAACACACTTTCACCAGCTTTATTCGCGTTCGTTTCTTTACCGAACTTCAGATAATTCGATTGACAAGTGAATGGAAACTTAGCTAGTGAGAAAATCTCCTTTAAAGTTGTGCATTTATGTTCACGATTGTGCTGCATTCACTCACACAAACACATGTTTTATATATTTACGGTAGGAAATGTACTAAATATCTTCATGGAACATGATCTTAATATCCTAATGATTTTTGGCATAAAAGAAAAATCTATAATTTTGACCCATTCAATGTATAGTTGGCTATTGCCACAGATATACCCGTGCGGCTCCAGACTGGGTTTGTGGTCCAGGGTCACATATTAAGATTGTGAAAATGTCACTGTACAGATTTTATTTGATGCATTCTCACCCCAGGAAGAGTCACAGGCTTCTCTTCATCCTCGCAAATGGAGAGAAACTCCAGCACTGTGTGTTCAGCATCACGCCACCTTTAAAACAGACAGCACAATCATTTCTTTATATTTAATACACTAACAGCAGGACGTGAGATGAATGTGATCTCTAATCTCTGTTGTTTTTGGTGTATTTGGTTGTAAACTTCCATTTCATCTGATATAAGATTAGAGTTTAAATCCAGGAGGAAGTGAAGATCAGGACTTGAACTGGATTTTAATTCCAGTGTTGTATACCTGGTGAAGATTGGGTGGAGAATGTGATTCGGGCCGAGGGATTTCAGAGCCCCTTTTCCCCGTATCCCAGTCCTTCCTTCTGGATTCCTGTAAAATCCATTCATGACAATGAGACTCAATCAAATGCAATTAAATGCAAATTCCAGTAGGAGAATAAAGGCACAGATTAAACATATTTTGCTCAGCATACCTGTACTTGTCTAAGACTGAAGTGTCTGAGCTGTACAGAAAAAAAGTGTTTTTATTTACAAAAATCAGCAAGACTGTCAGAAATACAAAAAAAAACGCATTTCAAGATTTATAAGAAGTCTTCAGCTCTAACAAAATTGCAATTCAGTAAAGTCATCTTACTGTCATTTCTATTTAACTTTCTGTTTAAATTGGCTAGAGATAATTCTTAAAAGCAAAACCTTATGGTGTGTTCAAGTCCTCTTTAGAAGTTTGTGTTTACGAGCTTGAAAGTCGTACGACGTCAGTTGCGTTACAATCACTTTAGTCAAAGCAGGATGGCGATTTTTTGTTTTTATTCAATTTAAGAAGGTGCAATAAATTGACCTTATAAAAACCTTTCATCAAAGTTATACATGAATTTCTCTTGAGAAGTTTTATGAATTTATACAATAATATGGTATTTTGATCATGCAATATTATGTCCAACATGTTTTCTCACGGACACTCGGAAACTTTGGGATTAAAGAAAATCTCAAGTCTCTCACTCATAATTACAACTTTGTGGTGATGTTCATGTGCGTATTTCCAGACAAGACTTGAATGCATCATAAGAACAGAGTGTTGCTTTTCACTGTCAACTATATTTAATAATTTATAATAATTGCACAAGACTATACAGTAGATCAATTCGATTAATGGTGCCACTCTATTTTTCAGCATAAAACTTACTCGCTGCTGTCCTGTGGATTGTAAACTGGGGGAAGGTACGGAGTGAAGTTTACCTAAAAGAGTAAAACATTTGTGGGATAAGATAAACAATACAACAGAATGCTGTTTAATGTTATAAAATATGTGGTATAATTCATATCAGGCACCTCCCAGGACACCTTCTCCTCAGGCACAGGAAAGCGTTTGACGTTACTTTCGGGATACTGAAGCTGACGTGCGAATGTGTGAGGGGCCGGTTCGTCATCGGTCTCCTGTCCACTAGATTCACCATCGTCCCTGTCAGAGCTTTTACCTGCTGGATGGACAGAGGTCTTCATCAGCAACCCAGTTAATAGGGAACAGCCTGCCGTGATCTTGAAGTGAAACCCCACTGGACCAGGCCCACGAAGAGGCCATGCCTCTGGACCAATGAGCTCTAACGCCCAAAAGACAACGAAGGCCGTTGGATGTATAAGCCAACGCGATAGCATCAACTATCCACTTGGAAAGGCTATGTTTCGAGGTAGCTAGCCAACTTTGCAAACCAAATTTTTTTACCAAAAAAAGAAAAAATGTAATTAAACCAAAAAAGGTTTACCAAGAATTTATTTTTTTACATTTTTAGCGTCCAGAGAACATTCAGAATTTTATTTTTTTCATAACTCAATGGGAACATTAACAAAATGTTCTTAAAACATATTTTTGTTTGCTGGGAAGCAGCTGATGTCCTTTGCTGAACATCATGCTTTTAGACACACAAATAAAAAACAAATTTATTTCCACAAATAAAAACAAGACCTGAATGTCTTAAAATCAGCAAATGACCAGTGCTTGTTATTTTTCTGACTGATAAAAGTTTATCTAACATACAATAGTAATCTAACAAATTAATACTGTATTAAATTGATCAAAAGTGACAGTAAAGACATTTATAATGTTACAATAGTCTATTTCAAATAAATGCTGTTTTTAACAGTTTTTTTTAAGAATCCTGAAAAATAATATAATGGTTTCTGTAAAAATATGAAGCAGCACAACTGTTTTCAACATTGATGATAATCTGAGATGTTTCATGAGCAGCAAATCATTTACATTTTACATTTAGCAGACGCTTTTATCCAAAGCGACTCAACTGAGGACCAAAGCAAGCGAGTCATCGTGAAGAGGCAAAAACAACACAAGAAGTGCTCAAAATACAAAGTTCAGGCATTGCTCAGAGTAGCATAAACCAGACAAGGGAGGATTTAAGGAAAAGGAGAGGTTTTTATCTTGATTTTTTTCTTATGTTAAGCACTCACGGAAGAGATGAGTTTTCAGTTGTCTTTTGAATGTTGTCAAGGATTGGTGGGGAGATCATTCCACCAGCAAGGAACCGTGTATGAGAATGTTCTTGAGAGTGATTTTGTGCCTCGCTGTGATGGTACCACGAGCCGTCGCTCATTGACCGATCGCAGGCTTCTGGTAGGGATGTAGACTCGTAGGAGCGAGTGAAAGTAGGAGGGAGCTGAGCCTGTGGTCGATCTGTAAGCAAGCGTCAATGCCTTGAACTTGATGTGAGCAGCGAGTGGTAGCCAGTGCAGAGAGATGAACAGAGGAGTGATGTGGGCCCTTTTGGGCTCGTTGAAGACAAGACGGGCTGCAGCATTCTGGATCATTTGTAGAGGTTTAATTGCACATGATGGAAGACCAGCCAGAAGAGCATTGCAGTAATCAAGACTAGAGATAACCAGGGCCTGGACGAGATGTTGTGTTGCATGCTCAGTTAAGAAAGGCCTGATTTTCCTGATGTTGTGAAGTGCAAACCTGCATGATCAAGCTTTATTTGTAATGTGGTCTGTGAAGGTCAGCTGGTCATCAAATGTTACTCCAAGGTTTCTGACCGACCTTGGTGGGGTGATTAAGGTTGAATCTAGCTGGATAGTGAAGTCGTGCTGTAGAGACGGATTGGCAGGGAGGACGAGAAGCTCAGTCTTTGCCAGGTTGAGCTGCAGGTGATGTTCCTTCATCCACGCCGAGATGTCCGCCAGGCAGCTTGAGATACGTACAGCTACTGTGGGATCATCAGGTTGAAATGAGAGCTGGGTGTCATCAGCATAGCAATGGTAAGAGAAACCATGTGCCTGTGTGATGGGTCCCAGTGATGTGGTGTAAATGGAGAAGAGGAGCGGTCCAAGAACTGAACCCTGAGGAACCCCTGTGGTCAGTTGATGTGCTTTGGATATCTCCCCACTCCATGTAACCCTGAAGGACCTACTGTACCTGTGAGGTAGGACTCAAACCAGTGGGGGGGAAGTTCCTTTGATGCCCAGTGATGAGAGGATGAACAGAAGGATCTGATGATTCACAGTGTCGAAAGCAGCAGACAGATCCAGGAGAATGAGAACTGATGATAGGGCTTCTGTGACCGATAGTAATGCAGTCTCGGTTGAATGCCCTTTCTTGAAGACAGATTGGTTTACATCTAGTTGGTTGGTCAGAGACAGGAAAGATGATACTTGGTTGAAAGAAACTCGTTCAAGTGTTTTCACAATGAATGGTAGGAGAGAGACAGGTCTGTAATTCTCTAAAAGTGATGTGTTAAATGTTTTTTTTTAAGCAGTGGAGTTACCCGAGCCTGCTTGAATGCAGTAGGAAAAATGCCAGTGTGGAGCGATGAGTTGATTATGTGTGTGAGTGCTGGTAGAAGTGTGCGAGAGATGGCTTGTAGAAGGTGTGAGGGGATTGGATCTAGAGGGCAGGTGGTAGGATCACTCGAGAGGAGAAGTTTAGATACTTCTTCCTCGGTTAGTGGAGAGAAGGAGGAGAGAAGGTTTTCTGGTTGTGGGAGGGGTTGATCTGGGTTCCTGTGTGTGTGGAGCTGAGAACTGATTGCTGATAGTTGTTGTTTTGTTGGTGAAGAAGTTAGCAAAATCATCAGCAGTTAAAGAGGAGGTGGGTGGAGGTGGACAGAGGAGAGAGTTGAATGTCATGAAAAGTGTTCGTGTGTTAGAGGCGCTGTTGATCTTGTTGTGAACATCAACAGAAAAGGAAGAGAGCAGAGATTGATACATACTCCGGTCAGATGTGTCTTTTGATTTGTGCCATTTTCTCTCCATTGCCCTTTGTTCACGAAGAACCTCAGATAACCAGGGGTTAGAGGGAGTAGTGCGTGTTGGCCTGAGAGGAGAGAGGGCAGGAGAGAGGGCAGATATTGTCTAAAGAAGAAGTTAACGTGGAGCATAAAGTATCCGTTGCGGTATTCACATCCAGAGATGAGAATTGTGAGGGTGAGGGAAGAGAAGATCACACAGCAGAGGAAAGATGGGAGGGAGAAAGTGAGCGCAGGTTTCGTCTGGTTTGTAGATTGAAAGTAATAAGGGAATGATCTTAAACGTGGAGAGGTTTCACCAAAATGTTGTCCGTGATGCAGTTGCGTGTGTAAACCAGGTCCAGTTGGTTGCCTGATTTGTGAGTACCTGTAGTGATGAGCCGTTTGAGATCGAATGAGGCTAGGAGAGAGATGAAGTCTGTTGCATTCAGCTTCTCTAGATGAATGTTGAAATCACCAAAGACTACAAGTGGGGTGCCATCCTCAGGGAAAGAGGACAGCAGCACATCCAGCTCCTCTACAAAACTGCCCAGTTGACCTGGTGGGCGATAAATAACTACAATATGGATCTAATGGGAGTTGTAAGTGTAATAGCATGATATTCAAACAAGTTGTTATTGCATAGCGAAGAGAGAGTTGAGTATTTCCAATTGTTAGAAATGAGAAGACCTGTGCCCCCACCCCTCCCAGACTGGCGAGGACTGTGAGAGAAAGAGAAGTTGTTTGAGAGAGCAGCAGGGGTTGCTGAGTCTTCTGGACGGATCAGTCAAGCCCAAGATATTAAGAGTAGAATGAGATGCAAAGGCTGGAATGAAGTCAGCTTTGTTGACTGCTGACTGACAATTCCATAGACCCACAGAAAGAGAGAGAGTTGTGTGTGTGGATGAGAGAATGTGATGCAGATTAGCAGTATTGCGCTGCCTTCTGTGCGTGATGAGAGTGCGTTGTCGAGAGACAACAGGAATGTATTGAAAGCACACGTTGAGTAAGGATATACGATATGGGAAAGGAAAGGGGAGAAGAAGATACTTAAGTGCCCTGCTGGTGTCCTTGCTCGGTGGAGTCGCGCAGGTAGAGTCAATGGTCTTTACAAGAGGGAAAATCATCATATTAGAATGATTTCTGAAGGATCATGTGACACTGAAGACTGGAGTAATGATGCTGAAAAATCAGCTTTGATCACAGGAATAAATAGTTTTAATAGAAATTTTGAATTATAATAATATTTCACAAAATGTGTGTTTTTACTGTATTTTTGATCAATTAAATGCAGCCTTGAGGAGCATAAAGACTTCATTCAAAAACACAAAAAAAATCGTATTGATCCCAAACTTTCGAACAGTAGTGTATGTAAGATCTCATTAAAAAAAAATGCAATTTGTGTCTCTAATACTTTAACGAACTTATAAAGACAGATCATGAGTATGAAAAAGGATGCATGCATCTAATAAGAGCTGATTTTAAAAACACTGCTTACTCATTAGAGGAGGCTGCATTTTGGATTTGCATCCCTGAGATTTCAGCGCATCTATAATCCATCGTAAAGCTTTGGCAGACTCTGAGACCTGCCAGAAGACAAGAGATTCACCATCTGACACTCACATTTGCTTTGACATGCTGCCTGAAATAATGAACAGAACGAACGGACTGTAAAACACTATGTATGGGTTATTTGTGTACGACACCTGCTCTTCAAGCTTAGTAAGTCGTTTTGCCATTGTGGCCGAAACCATCTCCTGCTCCCGCTCCAGAAGTTCTGACATCGCTCCAACCCTGAGAGGAAAACAGAGATTTAAAGGTGCAGTCTGTAAGAAGGACAGCTAAACCAGTCACATGGGTGAATTCATCTGAAATCTGAATAAATAAGCTTTCCATTGATGTAAAAACGAATATCTGTCTGCCTCGTCTGCCTCGCTGTGACTGCTGCTGCTGTGAGTTTGTTTGCTGCGTCTAAGCCTCGTATTAGCTTCGTATTTCTTTCAGTTTTGAACCATCATTTATTATCGTTTCTAGTTGTTTATACTACTAAATACATCTTACCCAACATCTCAGATTAACCTGACATTGCTAGCTTCCGTTATTGTCAGCACAACACGCTAACTCGCTAGCCTTTTAACGCACCACCCGTGCGCTCAGTTATTTATTTTTCTCTCGCGCGCCCGCGCCTTTGAGTTCATAAAAGCCCAGGTGAATAAGAATCAGTCAACAAACACGGTGAGTAATGTCTTCTCCTGTTATTGTCACCTGCACTTCATGTCACATGTTTACCATAGCCTTCTCTGTCGGCAATATAGGATTTATATGTGATAAATGCAAGGAGACAGTCAGGCTGACAGAGAAGATTTCAGAACTAGAGACACGCATCCAAACTTTAATCGAGAATAGTAAGAAGAGTGCTAGAGCTTTAGATACTATTTTGGATGCGCATAGCCTAGTTAATTCTTTACATGAGTCGGTTCCGGCTGAAGTAGAGCCCATGCAGCAGGGCAGATGGGTGACAGTGAGAGATCGCTGTAGTCGCGGATCAAAAAAACACTTTTCCGTTCCGATAACAAATCGATTTGCCCCGCTCAGTGAAACACCCACTGAGAATTATTCTGATTGTGCCCTAGTTATTGGCGATTCTATTACACGGAACGTGAAAATAGAAACACCAGCCACCATAGTCACATGTTTGCCGGGAGCCAGAGCGCCTGACATCAAAGCAAATTTGAAAGTGCTGGCTAATGCTAAACATAAATTCTCTAAGATTATTATTCACGTCGGCACTAATGATGTTCGACTCCGCCAGTCGGAGATCACCAAAATTAATGTTAAAGAGGTGTGTGAACTCGCAAGTACGATGTCAAGCACTGTAATTTGCTCTGGCCCCCTTCCTGTTCGTAGGAGTGATGAGATAGTTAGTAGATTGTGTTCACTCAATGGCTGGCTGTCTGGGTGGTGTCCGCAGAATAATATAGAATTCATAGACAATTGGAAAAGTTTTTGGGGCAAACCTGACCTGTTGAAAAGAGATGGTATTCATCCCTCCTGGGATGGTGCTGCTCTTCTCTCTAGTAATTTGGCTCATAGTCTTAGAGATAAAACATGACAATCTGAGCCTCAGGTCAGGAAGCAGACAGACTGGCTTAACTGACCGTCTGCTAGCGGCCTCACGTCACCAAGGTCAGATAAATCCCATCACATAGAGCCTCTTTCACCTAGATATCATCATATAGAGACTGTGTCTGTTCCCCAAACTTGGAAATCCAAAAAACGTTTAAACCCATCTAAGGTTAAAAATGTAATTGATGTTCAACAAATAAAAAACAGATATAATACGGATGAGCAAATGATAAAGCTTGGGTTGCTGAATATTCGATCTCTTACTTCAAAAGCGCTAATAGTTAATGATATGATTACAGATTATAACCTAGATGTGCTGTGTTCGACAGAAACCTGGCTAAAACCAAACGATTACATTGCCTTAAATGAGTCAACCCCACAAGATTACGGTTATAAACATGAACCTCGTCTAAAACGCAAAGGAGGAGGTGTTGCTGTAATTTATAGTAATATTTTCAAAACCACTAAGAAATCTAGTTGTAAATATAATTCTTTTGAAGTGTTGGTGCTTAATGTAAAAATATCTAGTGTAAACGATAAATCACGTTTGAAAATTCTGCTGGCTACTGTATACAGGCCACCAGGGCACCATACAGACTTTATCAAAGAATTTGCTGACTTTCTATCAGAATTAGTATTGGCTGCAGATAAAGTACTAATTGTTGGTGACTTTAATATACACATAGATAATGAAAAAGATGCATTGGGACTGGCATTTAAAGACATTATAAACTCAATTGGAGTTAGACAACTTGTGTCAGGACCTACTCATTGCCGTAATCATACTCTAGATCTAATACTATCACATGGAATAGATGTTGATGCCGTTGAAATACTGCAGCAGAGCGATGACATCTCAGATCACTATCTAGTCTCGTGTAAATTACATTTAGCCAAGGCTGCAAAGCCGACTCCGTGTTATAAATATGTTAGACCGATCATTTCTGCCACTAAAGATTGCTTTATCAATAATCTTCCTAATCAGTTTCATCATCTCAGCATCCCGGATAGCTTAGAAGAACTTGATATTGCAACATAAACTTTTAACTCTCTCTTTTCCAGCACTTTAGACACAGTTGCTCCGCTGCGCTTAAAGAACATTAAAGAACATAGTCCAACGCCGTGGCACAACGAGCACACTCAGGCCCTTAAGAGAGCAGCCAGAAAAATGGAGCGCAACTGGAAGAAAACAAAACTAGAGGTGTTTCGGATTTCATGGAAGGAGAGCTCGATTGCTTACAGAGAGGCTTTAAAAGCTGCTAGATCTGCTTATTTTTCAACCCTATTAGAAGAAAATAAGACTGCTCAGAGAGCTGTGCAAAACTGCTGGTCGTCATTTTTTTTTTTTAAACTTCTTGTGCAAAGTAGCAGCATATCATGTCCATAGCATTAAAACAGTACATGGTCTCATCCTAGATATTTAAAGGATGTCACCTGCTTGATGTCATGACCATGAATGACCACCGGGCGCTGGAGACCAGAGCCCGGTGGTCATTCATGGTCATGACATCAAGCAGGTGACATCCTTTAAATATCTAGGAGTGTCAATTGATAATGATTTGAGCTGGCGCACACTTGTTGCAGATATCTGTTCAAGAACACATCAGCGCCTATATTTCTTGCACAGTATTTGGGGTCTGTAAAAATATTATGTTAATCTTCTATAGAACTACAATAGAGTCCATTCTTCGGTACGGTATCACAAGCTGGTTCGGAAATCTGACAGTTAAAACAAAAGCGCAAATTTTTAATCTGGTTAGGACGGCAGGCAAAATCATGGGTACACCAGCACCCCTTAACCCACAGGAGTTTTTCGAACAGGCCATATTCAATCAGGCTAAGAACATTGTATCGGATAACTCCCATGTGTTGTTTTCTGAGTTTGACCTATTGAACCCAGGAAAAAGATACAGGGTCCCTCTGTGCAAATATAATAGGTATAAGCGCTCATTTGTTCCTCTTGCAATTAAGCTCCTAAATGATCAACCCTGTGCATGAGACCATGTACTGTTTTAATGCTATGGACATGATATGCTGCTACTTTGCACAAGCAGTTTTAAAAAAAATGGTGACTTGCAGTTTTGCACAGCTCTCTGAGCAGTCTTATGTTTTATGTATTATTGTCTCTTATCTGTTTTAACTCTGTACTTGTGTTTGTCTTTGTTGTAATTTTCTTTGTAGCAATCTCTTTTTATCCGAACCAAATTTCTCCTTAGGGAGACGAATAAAGATACCTTGACCTTGAAGAAAATAAACATAATCCTAGGTATTTATTTGAAACAGTAGCTAAACTAACGAAAAAGAAAGCTTCAGGCCCAGAAGTTTCCAAGCAACACAGCAGTAATGACTTTATGAACTTCTTCACTTATAAGATCGATAATATCAGGGACAAAATTATAACTATGCAACCGTCTAATACAGTATCGCATCAGGAAGTGCATTGTAGTCTTCCTGAGGGAAAATATGATTCATTCATTGCTATAGGAGAGGAAGAATTTTGCAAACTCGTCAAATCATCTAAATTGACAACGTGCATGTTAGACCCTATACCAACTAAGCTGCTGAAAGAGATGCTTCCAGATGTCATAGATCCTCTTCTTAATATCATTAATTCATCTTTGTCTCTAGGATACGTACCAAAGACCTTTAAGCTAGCTATGATTAAACCGCTTGTTAAAAAACAGCAACTTGATCCTACAAAACTAGTCAATTACAGGCCGATCTCTAATCTGCCATTTCTGTCAAAGATATTAGAAAAAGCAGTATCCTCACAACTGTGTTCCTTTCTTTAAAGAAATGATATCTGCGAGGATTTTCAGTCCGGATTTAGACCGTACCATAGTACCGAGACAGCTCTCGTTAGAGTCACAAATGATTTGCTCTTATCATCCGATCGTGGTTGTATCTCTCTATTAGTATTACTTGATCTTAGTGCTGCATTTGACACCATTGACCACAACACCCTTTTAAATAGACTCGAACATTATGTTGGCATTAGTGGAATTGCACTAGCATGGTTTAAATCATACTTATCTGACCGTTATCAGTTTGTAGCAGTAAATGAAGAGATGTCTTATCAATCACAAGTTCAGTATGGCGTTCCACAAGGCTCAGTACTAGGACCGCTGCTGTTCACTCTGTATATGCTACCATTAGGAGATATCATTAGGAAACATGGAATTAGCTTTCACTGTTATGCTGACGATACTCAGCTGTATATTTCTTCAAAACCTAACGAAACCTACCAATTCACAAAATTAACGGAATGCATAGCTGATATAAAAAATTGGATGACTAGTAATTTCCTACTACTAAATTCAGAAAAAACAGAGATTCTAATTATTGGACAAAAAACTTCCACACGTAATGACCTAGAGTACTGTTTAACACTTGATGGCTGCTCTGTTAAGTCTTCGTCGTCGGTTAGGAACCTGGGTGTGCTCTTTGATACCAATCTTTCATTTGAAAGTCATGTGTCTAGTATCTGTAAAACCGCTTTCTTCCATCTTAAAAATATATCTAAATTACGTAATATGCTCTCAATGAATAATGCAGAACAATTAGCTCATGCGTTCATGAGCTCAAGGCTAGATTATTGTAATGCTCTACTGGGTGGTTGCCCTGCACGCTTAATAAACAAACTACAGCTGGTCCAAAACGCAGCAGCTCGAGTTCTTACTAGAACCAGGAAGTATGACCATATTAGCCCCGTTCTGTCAACACTGCATTGGCTGCCTATTAAACATCGTATACATTTTAAAATATTGCTGATCACTTACAAAGCACTAAATGGTTTAGCTCCACAGTACTTGAGCGAGCTCTTAACGCATTATAGTCCTTCACGTCTACTGCGATCTCAAAACTCCGGCCAGTTAATAATACCTAGAATATCAAAATCAACTGCTGGCGGAAGATCCTTTTCCTACTTAGCACAGTCTTCCTAACATTGTCCGGGAAGCAGACACACTCTGTCAGTTCAAATCTAGACTAAAAACACATCTCTTCGGCCTAGCATACACATAACACATTATAGACTTATATAATTCAATGTTAGGCTGCATAGTTTAGAACAGCCGGGACCGGGAACACTTCCCGTAAATCCTGATGTACTTGGTACATCATAAGAAGGATGGCGTCTACGCTAATATTAGTCTCTCTGTCTATCCCGAGGTTTACCGCTGTCCACCGGAACCAGGCCGTATCCAGATCTGATGAAGGACCAGCGCCAGGACACGACGACGCCGCTGACCTGAAGTGTCAACCAGTCTCTCCTCCTCTCCACTCCGACTTCAACCAACCGGAACTGGACAAATACTCTGATTCATTCTGAACTTCATACACTGTTCACTCATTGGCCAGAGGAGAACTGCCCCCGACTGAGCCTGGGTGCTCCCAAGGTTTTTTTCTCCCTTCTGTCACCTGATGGAGTTTTGGTTCCTTGCCGCTGTTGCCTTGCCTTCTGGCTTGCTTAGTTGGGGACATTTAATATTCAACAATATTATAGATCTGCCTTAAAGGTGGACGATGATGAAATTATTTTTTGTATTATTTTCATGTTATCACTGTGAAGCTGCTTTGATACAATCTGTATTGTAAAAAGCGCTATATAAATAAAGGTGACTTGACTTGACATGTATGGTTTGTTAGGACAATATTTGGCCGAGATACAACTATTGAAAATCTGGAATCTGAGGGTGCAAAAATTTCGAAACATTGAGAAAATCTCCTTTAAAGTTGTCCATTTGTGTTCACAATTGTGCTGCATTCGCTCACAAAAATACATGTTTTATATATTAAAAGGTAGGAAATGTACTAAATATCTTCATGGAACATGATCTTTACTTAATATCCTAATGATTTCCGACGCTCACGCGGGTTGCCAGTTTGAGGACACGCAACAGGAACGAGTGCAATTAACAATGAAAGACGAGGAGACTTACAAACGCAAGTTGATAAGTTGATTTACAGACCAAAACAAAAACAGACATTCCAACACAGAACGCACATTTCAAAGTAAAATAACTGGCTTCATAGTTTCCTCAAATCAAATTCAGTACTCAAACATATGAGCTGTTCTGTTTCATGTCTTGTGCTTCTCTGAGTTACTTCTCTGCGGTGTCCTGGATACGATGCTCCACGGTCTGGCTCTTCTCCTGTCGTGTAGATGCCAGATAGTTGTCCTTCATGAAAGCCTCCCATGACAACAGCTCCTCTTCCTCGGTCTGCTCTAGTTCCTGCCCTGTGCAGAACCATGTACTTAAACCAGGGATTTAGACATTCAACGCAGTTTTTTAAAGTGATCAGGACATTAAAAATATAATATAATATAAGCTTTGTTGATGTAGCTCAAACAGTAGAACTTGTTTGGGATTTGATTTACAGTAATAAAATGTAAACATTGAATGCAATGCAAGTCAGAATCTGCCAAAAGTTAATTTGATTATGCTGTTCGCAATGCTTCATGGTTCAAATCATCGCTTATTAAAGGATTAGTTCACTTCAGAATTAAAATGTCCTGATAATTTACTCACCCACATGTCATTTAAGATATGTGAAAAGAAATGTGACTTCAATGGAGTCCAACCAGTTGAAGGTCCAGATGTGAGTTTCAGTGCAGCTTCAAAGTCTCGACACGATCCCAGCCGAGGAATAAGAGTCTTATCTAGACAAACCATCCGCCATTTTATTTAAAAAAAATATACATTTATATACTTTTTAACCACAAATGCTCGTCTTGCACTAGCTGCGATGCGCAACACATTATGTAATCACGTTGGAAAGGTCAGGCGGTAACCTGACGTAGGCAGAAAATGTAGGATAGGGGGGAAAATTCCCTCTCATTTTCTCCTCCAACTTCAAAATTGTCGGACATCATTGTTTTACCTTTTATTTATTATTATTTTTTGTAAATGGCGTTTGACTTAATCTTTGCACATTCGCTTTGTAAACACTGGGTCGATTCTTCCGCCTCCGTCACGCGTGACCTTTCAACGTGATTACATAATGTGTGGCGGATCACAGCTAGTGCAAGACGAGCATTTGTGGTTAAAAAGTTTATAAATGTTTATTTTGTTATAAAATGGCGGATGGTTTGTCTAGATAAGACTCTTATTCCTCGGCTGGGATCGTGTAGAGACTTTGAAGCTGCACTGAAACTCATATCTGGACCTTCAACCCGTTGGACCATTGAAGTCACTATATGGAGAAGATCCTGGAATGTTTTCCTCAAAAACCTTAATTTCTTTTCGACTGAAGAAAGAAAGACATGAACATCTTGGATGACGTGGGGGAGAGTAAATGATCAGGAAATTTTAACTCTGAAGTGAACTAATCCTTTAATGAAAAACTCCCTATTGAAAAAATGAATGGAAAAATACCGGTACTCCTGGAACCAGTGCAGCGGAAAAAGGAAGCGGGCGCTAATGCACTCATATTCTGATCTAGACTAACGAACATCAGTAATCTACTGCGGTCATGTGTGTTTTCAGCAAACGATGTTTTGTGGCTGTAGTGTGGTCCTGGCCCAGCACTCACTGAAGTGTTTGTGTCTCTGTGAAGGACAGCGCAGCAACACTCCTCTGATGAAGAGGATGAGGTGACTGAGGAGGATGAAGGGTGGAGGAAGAGCAGGTCGACTGTGATACTCCTTAATCAGCTCGTAACGCTGGAACTTCCAGATGGTGTCCGTGTTGTCTTGAACCTGCTGGAACGTGTAGCTGTGAAGCAAAGATAGAGTTTAAAGCCCTAAAAGTGTGTGTGTGTGTCTCTGTGTGTGTGTCTGTGTCTCTGTGTGTATTACGGGCAAGAAGAAATACAATAATTTGCACAAATATTAATTTTCAAGGTTAAACAAACACACGTACACACACACACACACACACACACACACACACACACACACACACACACACACAAGCTTTCATTTCTATCCTTGTGGGGACATTCCATAGGCGTAATGGTTTTTATACTGTACAAACTGTATATTCTATCCCCTTACACTGCCCCTATCCCTAAACCTACCCCTTACAGGAGACATTCTGCATTTTTACATTTTCAAAAATATATAATTTAGTATGTTTATTAACCCATTCCCCTCATGGGGACCGCTGGCTGGTCCCCACAATGGAGGTGATCTCAGGTTTTACTATCCTTGTGGGGACATTCGGTTCCCACAATGCATAATAAACCAAGCCCACACACACACACACACACACACACACACACACACACACACACACACACACACACACACACACACACACACTCTTATTAAAGAAACAGATAATTGTGTGCTTAAATAAACAAATGAACAAACAAACAAACAAATACATACATGATTGTTCAAGATTAAATAAATAATTAAATTGAATAAAAATGTACTATTTGGGAAACCAGGTGAGTGTTTCTGTTCACCTTTTTCAGTCTGTTTACTTATTGACTGGGAAAAAGAAAAAGTGTCCAAATCAACCTGAATTCACTCTATTTTGTGTATATATACATACACACACACACACGCTTATATTTAAGATAATCACTCACTCTCTCTACATATATATATAGATATGCTTATATTAAATAAACATTTGTGTGCTTAAATAAAACATTAAACAAACAAATACATAAATATAAAGTGTGCATGCAGACAGTAGGCATCAAGTCAGCTCACTAGGTTCTGGAACAGAGTCATTGTGTAAATGAAACAAGTGTTTCCGTTCGCCCATTTGTTTACTCACTTGAAGATAGCGATGAGGAGGTTGAGCAGTAAAATGTTGGCGAACAGCAGATACACACACAGCATGATGATGGTCAGCCATTCTGGGAACATCGGCAGGTTATCATCATTCAGCACGGGGCATTTGGGCTTCAGAGGCTCGGAGCCGTTCACATGGCAGCTGCTTATATCAAACTGAGTGTCTGGTTTGCAAAACAGAGATATATTTGTTAGCTATCTGACTTGTCTATATTTTGTATAAATCTCTGGACTTTTGAATGTTCTACAATGTTACAATAAAAACAATAATACAATCTATAGTATAAGCACATTTGCATTATTATTGCATATGCAATATTTTATAAATATCATTTTATAACCAGTGTTGGGGAAAGTTACTTTTAAAAGTAATGCGTTACAATACATGTTACTTTCTAAAAAAGTAACTAATTGGGTTGCTTTTTATGGAAAGTAATGCATTACGTTACTTTTTCTCACCTTGGTGGGCTTGTTTGTATTGCATATTTAAATATATACAAATCTATAGGTAATTTTTTTCAGTGTATAGGGAGATTGACGCAGTTCTTCTTTATATTTGATTTGATTTAGAATAAACGGCTCACTGTCTATATTAGTGGGGAAGTTGCCAAATATGATGAGGTAGGGATCATAGACAGCTCCTCGGACGATCCAGTTTAGCCTCTCTTCATTTTCGATCATAATGCCCTGTTTCGCCACGCCGTACGCCACCACCCAGATACTGAGCAGAAACATGAAGAAGAACAGATCCATCATCTGCAAAGAGGAAGACAGAATATGAGAGGACACAAAATGAAACGGGAAAAGATGCACAATCATAGCTCAGTCTGTCTGCATTTGCTTTTATGCCAAAACACTTTTGCTTGATGTGCACTATGAGAGGAAGAATATACATGAAGAACTCACATGATTCAATATTATTAAAGGATTAGTTCACTTTCAAAGAAATTTTTCCTGATAATTTACTCACCCCGATGTCATCCAAGATATCCATGTCTTTCTTTCTTCAGTCGAAAAGAAATGAAGGTTTTTGATGAAAACATTCCAGGATTTTTCTCCATTTAATGGACTTCAATGGCAACCAAATATTCCAATGTTCAAAGAAGGTTCAAATGTCCGTCTCAATGCAGCTTCAAATACTCGACACAATCCCAGTCGAGAAATAAGAGTCTTATCCAGCGAAACGAGCGGTTATTTACACAATTATATACTTTTTAACCACAAATGCCCTTCGTGTACCATCTCTGAGATGCGCCACACATTGCGTCATCACGTTGGAAAGGTCACGCGTCACGTCATCTATCTAAGTTATTTGTCTGTGTACTCCGGTTCAAAAAGGCAGTGTAGGGCGAAAAACTCCATCTCATTTTCTCCTCCAACTTCAAAATCGTCCGACATCTTTGTTGTAATTTTTTGTATAATTTTTTTTTGTGTGACCTTTCCAACGTGATAACGTAATACGTGGCGCATCTCAGAGATGGTACAAGATGGGCATTTGTGGTTAAAAATTGTATATATATCTTTTTTTTTGTTGTGAAAATTAGCGATCGTTTTGAGTGAATGAGCGACTGGGATCGTGTCGAGACTTTGAAGCTGCATTGAGACGGACAATTGAAACTTCTTTGAACATTGGGATAGATGGTTGCCATTGAAGTATATTATGTGTCCTGGAATGTTTTCCTGAAAATCTTAATTTCATTTCGACTGAAGAAAGAAAGACATGGATATCTTGGATGACATCGGGGTGAGTAAATTATTAGCAAAACTTTTTTTGAAAGTGAACTAATCCTTTAATAGTAGATTTTTTTTCTTTTTTCAAAAGATCAAGAAGCATTTGTTTCCTCATAGCATGAGTCCATAAGTCTCTCAACACTTAGGATGAGCAGAAATATTGCTTAACATTTCTGAACTGAAGAAATGAACATGTAGACCCACCATTCTCCTGACAATGATTATTTTCGGACCCAGGTTTCGACTGATAGTGAAGATGGCCATTAATCGTAGACAGAATATGATGAAGTCAATGCAGAATAGAACTTTACCCACGTACAAGACAGTGCGGGAGGCCTGAAGTCTGTATGAAAAACAGAGTTTGATTAAGTGTAAAAAAATACTGCTTTAATTTAGTTCTGAGTCATTATGCAACTGAACTAAACTTAACTCAGGATGAGGACCAACACCTTTAAATATGATTCCTTTATATGAGAGTCTCTTAGTGTTGGTAAGTTTTATTTATTTCAGTGAAATTCTTTTAATGAACAGAATCATAGATTAAAATGTAAAAATTATAACTTAACATAACTTAAAACATATGCAGATAATTATTGCTTTGTATTACTATTGTTATATTGGTGCATATAAATAAATTATTTTAACTAGATTTTTACTGTATTTTACATATTTATATTATTAAACATTTTTAATCTTTCACGGTTTAGGTTTTGTTACTTAAGGCTTGTTCGACTTGAACCAGCGCTGCACAGACCGATCGGTTTATGACATCAAAGTACCGCGAGAGCGATTCAAAAGCATAAGGAGCTGTCTGCCCTCTAACCGCTCTCACGGTACTTTGATGTCATAAACCGATCGGTCTGTGCAACGCCGGTTCAAGTTGAACAAACCTTTTGTCTTGTCATGTGATTCCCTGTTTGTCATGTGATCCTGCCATGTGTCTTGTCATTCGTTAATCATCTGATTATTGTTCACATGTGTTCCTTGTCTTGTAATTAGTATGTGTATTTAAAGCAGCACTCAGTAAGATCGGGATTTCTTTGTTGTATCCTCGCGTTTTGCTCGGAGGTTTCTCTCTAGAGCTCCCCCCGCAGCTTCGGAATAGATATTTGACAACAACTGTTAAAAACTCGCTGGCTATTCTCAGACACTAGAGGCTTAGTAGATCAACGACATCAAAGCAGATGGGAAACTCTTTGCAACGTCGTCTTCATTCGGGTTCCAACAGCGTGAGGGAGCGCAATAATGACAGCATTATAGCAGATTTCTTTTTGCAGTAAAGCAATTCTTTACCTCGCGAGACTTGGGATCACACGATACTTCCAGACGAAGAGGCCGGCGGGCCGCCGGCCCAAATTTGCAAACGCTGTTTTTCCGCTCACGGGCACCAGGGGGGGGTGCGAAACCACCACCATTCAACCCAAAATAAGTAATATAACCATTCCAGTGACTCCGAAGTTGATCAGTTAAGGTAAAAAAGTTACCTAGTTCACCTTTAAGCCCTCGTGTTTGCCCTGTGTCTTTGTCTAGTATTGAATGTTTCATGCCGTTGTCCTTGTTTCTGTTTCATGCCTTGCCATGCCTTTGTTTTGTGATGTGTTGGACTACGTTTGTTAAGTAAAGTTGCATTTGGGTTCTCAAGCAGCTTGCCTCCAGTGGATTAATCGTAACAGAATACTAGACCAAAATATGGACCCAGCAATTCGTCTCAGCCTAGGTGAATGCCCTATTGAGAAGTATGTGGAGGAGTTTTGTGAGCTTTGCCATGGGGTAGATTTCAATAATGAGGTCTTAAAGGACATGTTTCGCCATGGACTTGATGAATCCATTTATTATCTTATGCCTGCCAATACCCCTCACTGCACTCTGGTGCAGTATATGGACTTTGCACTTCTTTTAAACGGTCCTTTGTTTACTGTGGGTTTTGCGGACAAGGAGCCCCGCAAAACCACAGTACCCTCTAAGCCTGAGCCAATTCACGTCATGCCCAACCTCATGTTGGCAACTCCAGTGCTCACACCGTTCGCCAGTGCATTCACACCAGAGCCTCTTCACATCGGTCCTGCCGAGTCTGAGCCTCTTCGCGTCGGTCCTGCCGAGTCTGAGCCTCTTCGCTTCGGTCCTGCCGATCCTGAGCTTCTTCGCGTCGGTCCTGCTGAGCCTGAGCTTCTTCGCGTCGGTCCTGCTGAGCCTGAGCTTCTTCGCGTCGGTCCTGCCGAGTCTGAGCCTCTTCGCGTCTGTCCTGCCGACCCTGAGCCTCTTCGCTTCGGTCCTGCTGAGCCTGAGCTTCTTCGCGTCGGTCCTGCTGAGCCTGAGCCTCTTCACGTCTGTCCTGCCGAGCCTGAGCCTCTTCGCGTCTGTCCTGCCGAGCCTGAGCTTCTTTGCGTCGGTCCTGCTGAGCCTGAGCTTCTTCGCGTTTGGTCCTGCCGATCCTGAGCTTCTTCGCGTCGGTCCTGCTGAGCCTGAGCTTCTTCGCGTCGGTCCTGCTGAGCCTGAGCTTCTTCGCGTCGGTCCTGCCGAGTCTGAGCCTCTTCGCGTCTGTCCTGCCGAGCCTGAGCCTCTTCGCGTCTGTCCTGCCGAGCCTGAGCCTCTTCGCGTCGGTCCTGCCGAGCCTGAGCTTCTTCGCGTCGGTCCTGCCGAGCCTGAGCTTCTTCGCGTCGGTCCTGCCGAGCCTGAGCTTCTTCGCGTCGGTCCTGCCGAGCCTGAGCTTCTTCGCGTCGGTCCTGCCGAGCCTGAGCTTCTTCGCGTCGGTCCTGCCGAGCCTGAGCTTCTTCGCGTCGGTCCTGCCGAGCCTGAGCTTCTTCGCGCCGGTCCTGCCGAGCCTGAGCTTCTTCGCGCCGGTCCTGCCGAGCCTGAGCTTCTTCGCGCCGGTCCTGCCGAGCCTGAGCTTCTTCGCGACGTTCCTGCCGAGTCTGAGCTTCTTCGCGTCGTTCCTGCCGAGCCTGAGCTTCTTCGCGTCGTTCCTGCCGAGCCTGAGCTTCTTCGCGTCGTTCCTGCCGAGCCTGAGCTTCTTCGCGTCGTTCCTGCCGATCCTGAGCTTCTTCGCGTCGTTCCTGCCGATCCTGAGCTTCTTCGCGTCGTTCCTGCCGAGCCTGAGCTTCTTCGCGTCGGTCCTGCCGAGTCTGAGCCTCTTCGCGTCGGTCCTGCCGAGCCTGAGCTTCTTCGCGTCGGTCCTGCCGAGCCTGAGCTTCTTCGCGTCGTTCCTGCCGAGCCTGAGCTTCTTCGCGTCGGTCCTGTCGAGCCTGAGCTTCTTCGCGTCGGTCCTGCCGAGCCTGAGCTTCTTCGCGTCGGTCCTGCCGAGCCTGAGCTTCTTCGCGTCGGTCCTGCCGAGCCTGAGCTTCTTCGCGTCGGTCCTGCCGAGCCTGAGCTTCTTCGCGTCGGTCCTGCCGAGCCTGAGCTTCTTCGCGTTGGTCCTGCCGAGCCGGAGCTTCTTCGCGTTGGTCCTGCCGAGCCTGAGCTTCTTCGCGTCGGTCCTGCCGAGGGCCGAACGCGTGCCCTCCGCAGTGGCGACGACTCATTCGAATGTCTCCTCTATTAACTTTCGATGGTACATTCGGCACCTACCATGGTGACCACGGGTAACGGGGAATCAGGGTTCGATTATGGAGAGGGAGCCTGAGAAACTGCTACCACATCCAAGGAAGGCAGTAGGAGCGCAAATTACCCATTTCCGACACAGAGGTAGTGACGAAAAATAACAATACAGGTCTATTTCGAGGCCCTGTAATTGGAATGAGCGTATCCTAAACCCATGTGCGAGGACCCATTGGGAGGGCAAGTTTGGTGCCAGCAGCCGATTACAGATCCAATAGCGTATACTAAAGTTGTTGCAGTTAAAAAGCTTGTAGTTAGGCTCGACGCAAGACGGACGGGAGCGAAAGCATTTGCCAAGAATGTTTTCATTAATCAAGAACGAAAGTCGGAGGTTCGAAGACGATCAGATACCGTCATAGTTCCAACCGTAAACTATGCCGATCCGCGACCCTGCGGCGTTATTCCCATGACCCGCCAGGCAGCGTGCGGGAAACCACGAGTCTTTGGAATCCAGGAGTATGGTTGCAAAGCTGAAACTTAAAGGAATTGACAGAAGGGCACCACCAGGAGTTGAGCCTGCGGCTTAATTTGACTCAACACGGGAAAGCTCACCCGGCCCGGACACGGAAAGCATTGACAGATTGATAGCTCTTTCTCGATTCTGTGGATGGTGGTGCATGGCCGTTCTTAGTTGGTGGAGATATTTGTCTGGTTCATTCCAATAACGAACGAGATTCCGGCATGCTAACTAGTTACGCGGCCCTGAGCGGTCGGCGTCCAACTTCTTGGTTTGACTACGTTTGTTAAGTTGCATTTGGGTTCTCAACCAGCTTGCCTCCAGTGGATTAATCGTAACAATCTACTTTGAGTCAACATTATGGTAAAAAATAGACCTTTTAAGCAATTTCAGATGAGGTACGGCTCACGGACAGTGGATACTTTTAATGTTTAATGTTTCATACAGCCCTACTTATGATGATATTTTTTGTGTAATCTTAACTTAAGGCAAACATGAACTGTACTGAATTAATCTTAATCATATCTGAAAGGTATTTAGTGAAATAGTGGTTGTGTTGACCTGCAGGCCAGACCAGCAATGAACAGCATGATTGACAGCACATCCAGAATGTTCCACAGATCCCTGATATACATCTTTGCTTTCCTGCGAAAGCCGGACCCATCGAAGTCATGATAGAGCTGTGGAGTATCAGAGTGGTTAAATATAGACATATTCATATAGACGGACAGATATAATAACAGTTTATTGGCTTACGATTCTTTAATGTTTTTTTTTAAAGAAGTCTCTTTTGCTCACCAAGGTGAATTTAATTGATCAAAAATACAGTGGAAACAGTAATATTGTGAAATATTATTTCAAATTAAAATAACCGTTTTCTATGTGAATTTATAGTAAAACTATTTATTTCTGTGATCAAAGCTGAATGTTTAGCATCATTACTCCAGTCTTCAGTGTCTCATGGTCCTTCAGAAATCATTCTAATATGATGATTTGCTGAGCAATACTTATTGATGATCAATAATCATTTCGATGAATTGAAAGTTCAAAAGAACAGCATTTATTTGCAATAGAAATCTTGGTAACACTATTTTACAGTGTCCTTGTTACATGTACTTACCATAGAAATAACAGTAAATTATGCATAATCACATGCAACTAAACGTCAACCAAATCGTAATCCTACCCTAACCCTATAGTGAGTACATGTAGTTGCTTAATATTACTCAGTACTTAAATATATAATTACATTGTAACAATGACACCTTAAAATAAAGTGTAACCGATTTTTTTTTAACATTGTAAATGTTTTTACTGTCACTGTTGATCATGCATTGTAGCTAAATTATTAATTTATTATTATTATGTTAATCTTACCCTCAAGCTTTAGAGTGGTATTGTATCACAAAAATCTGAAGCAGCGCAACATTGATAATAATCAGAAATGTTTCTTGAGCATCAAGTGAAGTCAAGTCAAGTCACCTTTATTTATATAGCGCTTTTTACAATACAGATTGTATCAAAGCAGCTTCACAGTGATAACATGAAAATAATACAAAAAAAAATATTTCATCATCGTCCACCTTAAAGGGATAGTTCACTTTAAAATTAAAATTCTGTCATCATTTACTCGCCCTCAAGTTGTTTCAAACCTGTATTAATTTATTTCTTCTGCTGAACACAAAGAAAGATATTTTGAAGAATGTCAGTAACCAAACAGTAGTCTGTACCCATTGACTTCCATAGTAGGAAAAAAAAATACTATGGAAGTCAATGGGTACAGACTACTGTTTGGTTACTGACATTCTTCAAAATATCTTCCTTTGTGTTCAGCAGAAGAAATAAATTAATACAGGTTTGAAACAACTTGAGGGTGAGTAAATGATGACAGAATTTTAATTTTAAAGTGAACTATCCCTTTAAGGCAGATCTATAATATTGTTGAATATTAAATGTCCCCAACTAAGCAAGCCAGAAGGTAAGGCAACAGCGGCAAGGAACCAAAACTCCATCAGGTGACAGAATGGAGAAAAAAACCTTGGGAGAACCCAGGCTCAGTCGGGGGCCAGTTCTCCTCTGGCCAATGGGCGAACAGTGGATGATTATGATTCAGGAGCATTACAGGTCAGAAGTCAGAATGAATCAGAGTCATCATATTAGAATGTCATCATATTAGAGTGATTTCTGAAGGATCATGTGACTCTGAAGACTGGAGCAATGATGCTGAAAATGCAGCTTTGATCACAGGAATAAATTACACTCTGGAAGCTTGTTTCCATCACTGAATACAAATTCCAAAAGTTGATTGAGACTTTTTATCTCACAATTCAGACTTTTTTCTCACAATTGTGAGATATAAAGTCAGAATTGCGAGTTACAACAAGCTTTCATAGAAAACAGTTATTTTTATTTGTAATAATATTTTATAATATCACTGTTTTTACTGTATTTTGATCAAATGAATACAGCCTTGGCGAGCAGAAGAGTCTTCTGTCAAAAAACATTGAAAATCCTAATCTTGACAGGTAGTGTATGTCTGAAGTGTGTGTGCGTCTCACCTGTCTAACCTCCTCACACACCAGCGAGATGAGCCAAACATACAGCAGAAGTTCTCTCCACGACGGAAATGTCTGAAAATCGATCATGAGCACCACAGCAAAGAGCCACAGAAAGCCAAAATACGAGACGATGTTCCAGTAAAACTTCACTTGAGGAGACGTGTAGAGATTTATCAGACGTGACGAACAGTTCAGAGGCTTCAGCTCAGACTCCTGTAAGGGAACACTGACACACAATCATATTACTTCATTATTTAGACACAGAATGTGTAGTATGTTTCTAACATAGACGCTGACATCGGGCAACAGTTCAGGGAAAAAAGGACTACTGTCAAATAAAAAGAAAGACAATATGAACAAATAAGGAATAGCATATAATTGCAATAGAGCAAAGATACAAATGAAATAAACAGTGATTTTCAGGATTAGAAATTGAATAAAGTAATCAAATGTAAAAAACAAAACAAACAAAAAAAACACTGAATGTACCGTAGTCTTCACTGTATAAATTAAATAAAGATGAATCCTTATTAAAGTTACTAAAGTAATTTGGTCAAGAACATATATACACACACAGTATATTTATATATACAGTATATATATATATTGTGCATATATATATATATATATTGAATAATTGTTCTTTAATAGTCTAAAGATAATGTATTGTGTCAAAAAACACAACTAAGACCAACTTAAGATATTGAACACTTAAACATAAAAAATAAGTTGTATGATGCTAACATTAGTTTGATGCAATAATTTAGATTCAAGTATTTATAATTATAATAGTATTATATTATATAATAATACATTTATGTAACATTCATAATGAATAATTGTTCTTTAATAGTCACAATTTTATTTATTATAGTGTCAAAATTTTTATAAAATCCTTAAAAACAGGTTCCGCATATTGGTTATGTAATAATAACAATAATAACTCAGTGAAAACATTACATAGATCTACAGTGGGGAGAACAAGTATTTGATACACTGCCGATTTTGCAGGTTTTCCCACTTACAAAGCATGTAGAGGTCTGTCATTTTTATCATAGGTACACTTCAACTGTGAGAGAAGGAATCTTAAACAAAAATCCAAATCCTGTTCTCCACTCATTACCTGTATTAAAGGAGAACTCCGGTCAATTTTAACATTGAGCTCATTTTTTTGTAAATTTGGAGTGCTGTCAATACAGAGAACAACGACAAAAATCGGTGTTGCCTACACTGTGTTATCCTCTTTTTAAAATTTGCACTCTGTTGACTTCAATGGGGCAAGTTTTAAACCTGCTTTTATCCTCTTATCATCCTTGATGTGTCATTACAAGTGCCCAGCCATGTTGAGTGATTCTTTTAGAGTGAACACGAGTGAATCTGACTGCAGTAGATGTGAAAGATATGAATAAAAATGATGTTATTTCAGCCAGCGCACAGTCCTGTATTTACTTCCTGTTTTCGGTCGAAGTCCAAAGTAGTCGATTGTCGAGTTCACGCGCGTGATCATAGGTAACTAAACCTATGCGCGTGAACTCGACAATCGACTACTTTGGACTTCGACCAAAAACAGGAAGTAAATACAGGTATGTGCGCTGGCTGAAATAACATAATTTTTATTCATATCTTTCACATCTACTGCAGTCAGATTCACTCGTGTTCACTCTGAAGGAATCATCTAACATGGCTGGGCACTTGTATGACACATTAAGGATGTTAAGAGGCTAAAAGCAGGTTTAAAACTTGCCCCATTGAAGTCAACAGAGTGCAAATTTAAAAAAGAGGATAACACGGTGCAGGCAACACCGATTTTTGTAGTTGTTCTCTGTATTGACAGCACTCCAAATTTACAAAAAAATGAGCTCAATGTTAAAATTGACCGGAGTTCTCCTTTAACTGCACCTGTTTGAACTCGTCACCTGTATAAAAGACACCTGTCCACACACTCAATCAAACAGACTCCAACCTCTCCACAATGGCCAAGACCAGAGAGCTGTGTAAGGACATCAGGGCTAAAATTGTAGACCTGCACAAGGCTGGGATGGGCTACAGGACAATAGGTAAGCAGCTTGGTGAGAAGGCAACAACTGTTGGTGCAATTATTAGAAAATGGAAGAAGTTCAAGATGACGGTCAATCTCCCTCGGTCTGGGGCACCATGCAAGATCTCAGCTCGTGGGGCATCAATGATCATGAGGAAGGTGAGGGATCAGCCCAGAACTACACGGCAGGACCTGGTCAATGACCTGAAGAGAGCTGGGACCACGGTCTCAAAGAAAACCATTAGTAACACACTACACCGTCATGGATTAAACTCCTGCAGCGCACGCAAGGTCCCCTGCTCAAGCCAGCGCATGTCCAGCCCGTCTGAAGTTCGCCAATGACCATCTGGATGATCCAGAGGAGGAATGGGAGAAGGTCATGTGGTCTGATGAGACAAAAATAGAGCTTTTTGGTCTAAACTCCACTCGCCGTGTTTGGAGGAAGAAGAAGGATGAGTACAACCCCAAGAACACCATCCCAACCGTGAAGCATGGAGGTGGAAACATCATTCTGGGGAAGGTTTGTATGGAGGAGTGGGCCAAAATCCCCAGTGTGTGCAAACCTGGTCAAGAACTACAGGAAACGTATGATCCCTGTAATTGCAAACAAAGGTTTCTGTACCAAATATTAAGTTCTGCTTTTCTGATGTATCAAATACTTATGTCATGCAATAAAATGCAAATTAATTACTTAAAAATCATACAATGTGATTTTCTGGATTTCCGTCACTCACAGTTGAAGTGTACCTATGATAAAAATGACAGAGTTCTACATGCTTTGTAAGTGGGAAAACCTGCAAAATCGGCAGTGTATCAAATACTTGTTCCACCCACTGTAATAATAATAATAATATATTTATTTAATATTCATGATAAATAATTGTCCTTTAATAGTTTAAAGATTATGCATTACTGTGTTAAAAAAAGATAAGATATTTTTCAAAATGGTAATGCATATTGAACATAAATAAATTGTATAATGCTAACATTAGTTTGATGCAGTAATTTAGCACATTTACTCGTCACTCCTACATCTTTGCGGTGTGAATGTGGCCTGAAGATGTTTGTAACTCAACTAACCGTAAAAGGCGTTTGATCTTGGCATCTGAGTTTCCAGCAAAGACTGGATCCCCCGCCAGCTTCTGCTGCTCCGTCCTCTCGGCCCACCTCTGGATGTCTTCATCACGTCTGCAAGAGTTCATTTCAACAATAAGGGTTAAAACATCTCATTAAGAGTCATTAAAAATAGGTAAAAGTGCTATTTGCAGTGTAATTATTGAGACTGCAATGCTGCCATCTGATGGTGTAAGCATGTAATGACTCATAGACATGATTTCAGACCTGACAACACAAAAGGTTAGTTTTCAACGTTAATTAGAAAGTTTGGTCCCTAAGTGGCTTTACCTACTACGTAATAACATTGAAATTAATAATTTGATACAATGGACTTAGATGTACATAGATGTTTTTGGGGCGGCAGTGGTTCATGTAGGTTGTCTACAAACCGAAAGGTTGGTGGTTCTATCCCCTGTTCAACCTGGCCAAGTGTCGAGGTGTCCATGAGCAAGACACCTAACCCCAGCTGCTCCTGATGAGCCGGATGGCGCCTTGCATGGCTGACACCACCGTGAATGGTGAATGTGGGGCAATATGTAAAGCACTTTGGCCATGGGTCTGTTAAAAGCGCTATATAAATGCAGTCCATTTACCACTTTACCATGTACATAGATGTTTTTACATATTACTTATATTTAAAAAATACCTGCATGTAATTACAGCTGTAATTAATTTATGTAATACCCTTCCCTTAACCCACCCTTAAACCCATACCATACACACCTGTCCCTAACCTTACCTGTCTCACAACTCTCAATAGCAGCAAAAGTGTTTTATAATACAACATGTAAACATTTACATTTAGTCATTTAGCAGACGCTTTTATCCAAAGCGACTTACAACTGAGGACTACAGCAAGCGAGTCATCGTGAAGAGGCAAAAATAACGCAAGAAGTGCTTAAAATACAAAGCTCAGGCATTGCTCAGAGTAGCATAAGCCAAACAAGGCAGGATTAAAGGAATTTTTTTTTTTTTATGTCATAAACAATACAACACACCACTTAGTTCACCCAAAAATGTAAACTCTGTCAGTAATTACTCTCCCTCATGTTGTTGAAAGTTAGTCAAGACATCGTTAAAATAGTCCAAGTGACTACAGTGGCTCAACCATAAGTTTATAAAGCAACAAGAATACTTTTAGCCTCACTATCACTATATACGTTCTTCTGACGTACAACCCAGAAGCGCTGCGCTGTTACACTACGTGAACTCACTCAGAGGCCCACACAGAAGAAAACCAATAGTTGAATAAAGTCGTTATTTTTGTTTGTTTTTTGCACATAAAAAGTATTCTCATCGCTTGATAAACTTAAGGTTAGTCCTTAAAAAGCATTTTCTGTAAAAGAAAATACCCTTTGCTTTGAATTTTGAGTGTTGTAACTTTGCAGATGTTGTTTATGATCCAACAGCAACATTACACAAAGTTAGAAAAGTGAAATCATATTCAACCAGCCCTTTAATCAAAAAATATCTTAATTTGTGTTCCGGAGATGAACGAAAGTCTTTTGGGATTGGAACAACATGAGGGAGAGTAGTTTTCATTTTTGGGTGAACTAACCCTTATAAAGTGGGAGTGAAAGTTTTTACCTGAAGATCAGGAAGCCGGTGTATATCAGAGGAAAGAAGATCATGCACAGAAGAATCTTCCAGTGTGTGTTCTCCACTGACAGCTCTCCACACCAGATCTGAGTGAGCAGGGCCTGACAGAGACACTCGATGAGACCCGAGCTATCAGTGATCAGCCATAGAGATAAACTTGGTTTGAAGGAAAAGTAACTCTTAGTGCACATGAATTACTTACCTTACCCATTCATTTTAAGCTTAACTAATAAACATGACTGCAAAAAATATATATTTGCAATCATAAAAAACTTTTTATTGATATATAAATATAAAACTGTATATAAAATTATAATTATACTATAATATACTAATTATACTAAAATTATAAAATACTAATAATAATAATTTGCAACCATTAAGACCACAAAACAATATATATATATATAAATATAATTGCATAAATAGGAAAAAACTCAATTTTTTATAATATTAATAACAATAAGTTGTTATTATCGTTGTTGTACAAATTGTTCTTTTGTTATCTGTGCAATATATTATATTATAATTTATGTGATATTGTATTATTTTATATACTATTTTTATGTAAGATTTAATAAGAATAATAACAATAATTTCAAACCATTAGGACCACAGCACAATTTTTTTTAAATACAATGTATAACTGCTTAATTTTAGGTTACTTTAGGTTATTCACCGTATCCCCCAGAGTTAAGTCCTCTGGGGAACTATAATCTCAGAAGGCTATACAAAACACATCAGACTATACAAATCACAACATGTAAATAGGAAAATGTTGGCGTTATTTTGTCACTTATTGGGAGCAGTATGCTAGCTGGAGCCATTTACCTCCAGTCTTTGTGCTAAGCTAGGCTAGCGGTGGGTGCGTCAGACAGAGTTACGGCACGCACGGAGATGAGAAGGGTGTGTATGGACTTATCTAACTCTGGGGGGCATACGGTGAATAAGATAAAGTCCCCAAAAGTCGGTGTGTTGCTTTAAATAACAATAATGTGCATAATATTAAATTATTTCTAAAAAAAAAAAAAAAAAAAAATATTATTATTGTTGTAAAAAAAAATTAATCTATGCAATATAATAATAATTATCATCGTAATTTCTTTATGTAATATTCATAATAAATAACTGTTTTTTAAAAGTCATTAAAATCAATGTTTTATATTCAAGGTGAAATGTTGTCAATGTTGAAGTACTTTCTCCTTTCCGAGTATAATAAGCTGAGACAGATAAGCCATAGATATTTCTGAATATGCTGAATATATTTGTTCACCTGCACTCCTGAGTGAGCGATGAATATTTTATCATCGGCCTCGAGAGCGAGCCACAGACATGTGCTTCTGCCCCACGACGGAGAGATGCGGGTCAGGAGTCTCTGCGCTCGCTGGGCGTCCCAACTGTGACACTCGCTGAAGACACCTGAGGACACACACACACAGGGTTAAACATCACCGCTCAGATCAGAGGATTTGTGATGCTGGCCAATAGTGAGCCTACGTTCTGACGTACAACCCTGGAGCGCTGCGCTGTTACACTACAGTACACACTAGTCACTTGGAGGAGACACATGTGTGGAGGAGAGAGAAGCATGAAGAGGGAAGTTAGAATTATATTCTCTTTAAGTTTGATATGGCCGACACACGACCAAAGAGTTCAGCGAAAAGAGGAGGCATGTTTCGACGCAAACATTCCCTGGTGCTATTTTGCAGTTTCAGAAAACAATTCCACCACAGCGCGTGCTTGGCCATAATGTAGCGTGTGCACAACGCGCATACACATTGCTTCTCTCATCCACACAGATGCAGCAGTTCATATTTTCGCAAACCATACAAAAATATTAGCCAGGCTCCGCCCTCCTACGTGCTTCCGCTCAATTTTCATTTTTCTTCAGAACTACGTCTGGGATTGTGGTGTATTCTTGGGTTTTTACCAGTCAATTTTTAACCGGTCCAATCAGCGAACAGAGGGAGTGTCTGAGAACGATGACGTTGAGGTCGTACGCTAGTTTGAGTCGTCATACGTCTCTTTAAGGAAAATAAAGAGTGAATCTGAATCATACCCATGGCTTGTTTCTCGTAGTGGTTGGCCAGTTCTCTCATTTCATTTGCCTCTTCGCTATCATCCTCGCCGCTCTTCTGCGCCAGTTTCCTCAAGATCTTACTGGCGGCCAGAGCGGCTGCGATACAGTCTCTGCACTGCAAAAGCAACACACACACATTCACACATTTGTGAATCTTCAACTACTCTCATGCTATTTAAATACAGAATAAGATTATCTGATTTATTCCTGCAATCAGATCAGTATTTACCCGTTACAAAACAACATCTGAAGGAATACATTTATGCAAACTACAACCATTAAAATTAGAAAACACTCTCATTGATATAATGTAGTTAAAAAATTATGAACAGAAGCCTTTAACAAAATACTATAAATACAAGACGTACAACGCAGGGATTCAAAAGAATCAGTGAATTATTATTATTTTTTTAACCAGTTTATTTACATGAACTATCCAAACAAATGATTCAATAAACTAATGGTCAAAGAGGAATAACAATGCAATGG
Source organism: Phoxinus phoxinus (assembly GCF_949152265.1). Lineage (NCBI taxonomy): Eukaryota > Metazoa > Chordata > Actinopteri > Cypriniformes > Leuciscidae > Phoxinus > Phoxinus phoxinus. Next base: position 38,188,859 of record NC_136882.1, read on the forward strand.
TAATAATTATTATGTTATATAATTTAGTTTTCTTTTTCTTTCATAGTCTAAAGATTATGTATTATTGTGTCAAAAAACACAAACAATTAAAAATTGGTTGTGTGTTTTGGTTATTGGACACTTAAAAACCTAAAATATAATCTGTATAAACAATACTATTTTTATCCAGTTTAATTAACTGAATGAACTGATTCACTAAAATTAATGGAACATACTTCATATGAGAGAGGCAACAATGTTGATCCATTAGAACCAAGTTAAAAAATAAATAAATAATAATAATTACTAGAATAAACTACAATTATTAGATGAAATACTTAGAAATGTCCTTGATTAAAAACAAACTGAAATAAGTATAAGAAGAATTAAAATGACTAAAACTAAAATTAAAATAAATCAAAGAATAAAAATATAAAAAAATATAAGCATAAAATGAATAAACATGAAAAGCACATAAAAAAATTACGAAAACTGAAATGAAAACAAAATATGAAAATAAAAGCTATTTTAAATTCAATAAATACTATAATAGTAGTCCATTTTAATTCATAATAATAAGTTTTCCAAAAAGTAGAGTACTAATTTGTGAGCCTGGATCACAAACCCAGTCTGGAGCCGCACGGGTATATCTGTGGCAATAGCCAACTATACATTGTATGGGTCAAAATTATCCATTTTTCTTTTATACCAAAAATCATTAGGATATTAAGTAAAGATCATGTTCCATTAAGATATTTTTTAAATTTCCTACAGTAAATATATAAAACATGTATTTTTGTGAGTGAATGCAGCCCAATCGTGAACATAAATGCACAACTTTAAAGGAGATTTTCTCAATGTTTTAATTTTTTTGCACCCTCAGATTCCAGATTTTCTAATAGTTGCATAGTTGCATCTCGACCAAATATTGTCCTATCCTAACAAACCATAAATGGAAAGTGATCAGGTAATGTATAAATAAAACAAATTTTTAATTACCCATGTGACTGGTTTTGTGGTCCAGGATCAAATTTTATTTAGAGATTTAAGATTTATACATTTAAGATTATATGTATTTCACAGCTTCAGCAAAATATCAGCTTCTATCACCAAAATAAAGCAGAAAACAGGTGAATATAAAGCTCAAGCCAAGAGCTTGTCTCAGTGCTGTACCTGCTCCCAGCCGATCTCTGCCAGTTCTCTGTTATTCTGTACAACAGCCCAGAGGAAGAGATCCCGACCCGGGTCCCAAACCGTGAGCGTGGTCGGGTGTTCACCAGAACACGGCAGATCCATCGAGCCTTTGGACGGCACCTGAGAAAAGCAGCGGTGCAATCAATAAAACAGCCAGACTCTTTTCATTACAGTCAAACTAGGTTTTAAAGCTGATTTTAAGTTACTGATGATTCTCACAAAGCATATCAAAAACATGCCCAGGTAATTTTTCACCTCGGAAATAAGTATTATTAAATGATATTTTGTATAAAGAAAAGAAGCCTACTTTAGGATATTTGAGATTGTTTGCATTGTGACAATATTTCCATGCCAATTAACAACCCAGTTTCTTCTTATCATTATCAATTAAAAAATAAGTTGAAGTACTAATATTACACAAACTAAAACTGAATAAATATAAATTAAAGCTAAATATACAGAAGACAACATTTGAAGTGGATCAAAAAAGTTACTTCAAATGTGTACTACTGTAAATATAAAAAAGCTGATAAAATGTCAAAATTACATAAAAAAAATAAAATTAAAATGTTGATACATACTATAATAGTATGTAAGAAATGCTAAAATAACACTGTATTGTACTTTTCCCCCGTCTTTGTTGCTGAGGTGTTTTCTGTCTTCAACTTGCCGTTAAACGGACATCTTTGGTTTTCTTGTCGCGTGAAGAGACGTATAACGGTTGAGTAAAACTCCCCAGCAGGTGGCGCACTTCTTCAGACACGTGAGTCAAGGTAATTTTGCCACCCTCGGCCCGTTTTTCAAGCTTGCGCCGGAAGAAGCAGGCGGGTTGTTCTGTGTAGAGCTCACAGAGCATCTCCTCTTCTTTCAGAAACTCACGCACACACACTCCATTCCCCAGCAACAGCCGCACAAACTCAGGTTTGTCGCCGACCAGCGCAGAAAACATGGCCGGATGCAGATCACAGGACTGAGACGGGAAAGATATCAACAAATCATGACAAACCCAACATAATAAACATTCAATGAGAGTGAGACTCCCACGGGCACTATATGAACATAGTTTTTCTTTAAATAATGAGTTGCATGCAAAAGTTTGTGAAGCCCTGACCAAACAAGTGAAAAGACGTTAAAGTGCCCCTATTATGCTTTTTTGGATATGTAGTGTGTAATATAGCTCTTTGAATGTAAATGTCTCACGAATTGAATGTCTCAACTTCCTGCTGAACCTACTTATGTTTGTAACAAATTTGCATAATGCCAGCCTATGGTCTTCATTGGCTGCCCGCAAACAACGTCTACTTTGACTTTGACATATCGAGAAGATGCTGTTTTCATTGCATGCATTTCAAAAGGATGAGGACTCACTCTGGAATTGATACGGTAAAACCGACGTCATCATTACTCTGACCAATCAGAGCAGAGTAGACGAATAACAACAGACTGGGTCCTCTGACCAATCAGAGCAGAGTAGACAAATAACAACAGACTGGGTCATCTGACCAATCAGAGTAGAGTAGACGAATAACAACAGACTGGGTTATCTGACCAATCAGAGTAGAGTAGACCAATCACAACAGTCTGGGTTATCTGACCAATCAGAGCAGAGTAGACCAATCACAACAGAATGGGTCATCTGACCAATCAGAGCAGAGTAGACGAATAACAACAGACTGGGTCATCTGACCAATCAGAGTAGAGTAGACGAATAACAACAGACTGGGCCGTCTGACCAATCAGAGCAGAGTAGACCAATCACAACAGACTGGGTTATCTGACCAATCAGAGCAGAGTAGACCAATCACAACAGAATGGGTAATCTGACCAATCAGAGCAGAGTAGACCAATCACAACAGACTGGGTCATCTGACCAATCAGAGCAGAGTAGACCAATCACACCAGACTGGGTCATCTGACCAATCAAAGCAGAGTAGACCAATCACAACAGACTGGGTCATCTGATCAATCAGAGCAGAGTAGACCAATCACAGCAGACTGGGTCATCTGACCAATCAGAGCAGAGTAGACCAATCACACCAGACTGGGTCATCTGACCAATCAGAGCAGAGTAGACCAATCACAACAGACTGGGTCATCTGACCAATCAGAGCAGAGTAGACCAATCACACCAGACTGGGTCATCTGACCAATCAGAGCAGAGTATACTCATATAAAGGAGTGGTAAACTTTAGAGAAACCGGACCCTTTCAAACCATTTCAGACACTGTGAGAAAAGAAGGGACGCTACAATGTATATTATGAGAAAATGTAAGTGTTTTTGACCTTGGATGCATGTAAACCTATATTAGACTCCAAAACTAAATGAGGAACCTTTAAAATAGCATAATAGGGGCACAACCTGAGCAGTGAACATGCTTGATGCATTTTAGAACATTTGAATGAACATTATTTCAATGTGGCATGTGCAAAAATTTCCAGTTGATCAACTATAGTTTTATTTTTTGTAATGTCTCTGTAATTCTCGTAGCTTTGTGCATTATTTTTACCCACCGTCCACTGGTTCTCCTCGGTGAAGATCTCACTCTCTGCGATGTCGACCCGGTTCCAGGCCACCGCGAGCTCCAGCTGTCTCTCCCAGGACTGGCGGCCAGCATGTTCATCACTTCTGGAGGCTGAGGAGCAACAACACCTGACTTTATCCAGTAGCGGTTTGGAAATTCTCACCAGTTTGTCTTTGGTATTTCTCCTCCTGAACGAGTCCCTGACCCCGTAAATTCTAAGTCACGTCCCGAATCTTTAGTTTTGTAGTTTATTGCCAACTAAAACTAAAAATGTTTCGGTAACTGAAAATAAAATAATACTGCGAAATGTTGCCTTGATTAAAAAGAAATGTTCCCTAATGTGCAGTGCTGTTATTGTTAACTAAAACAAAACAAAAAATATAAAAAAATGTTTTAACTTAACTTTAAGTAACACGCCGACATTTTGGGACTTTAGGTTTTTCCCCGTATGCCCCCCAGAGTTAGATAAGTCCATACATACCCTTCTCATCTCTGTGTGTGCCGTAACTCTGTCTGACGCACCCACCGCTAGCCTAGCTTAGCACAAAGACTGGAGGTAAATGGCTCCAGCTAGCATACTGCTCCCAATAAGTGACAAAATAACGCCACATTTTCCTATTTACATGTTGTGATTTGTATAGTCACAGCCTGTACAAATAACAAGGTCACATGAGACTCAGCCATAGAACCGTATACATACTGGGAACTATATTCTCAGAAGGGCGAAGCACTGCTACTTGGGCGGAGTGAGCGGAGGCTTCTCAGGTGCAGCAAGAAAATCACTCCGCAGAAGTAGCAGTGCTTCGCCTTCTGAGAATATAGTTCCCAGTATGTATACGGTTAGAAGATGGCTGTGGCGAATGAAAGAATGTTGGCGTTATTTTGCCACTTATTGGGAGCAGTATGCTAGCTGGAGCCGTTTACCTCCAGTCTTTGTGCTATAACATAAACACTAAGGCTGCGTTTACACTTGGAATTAACATGCGCCCTGTATCTGGATGTTGTCCACACACACACTGAAAAGACGAGTGTAAACGCGCTTCTGATGGGAATGTGATCAATCAGCGTGTCCTGGTCCGGAGGGAGTCGAGGACGCATTGTGATCGGATCTCAGTGTAATGTAAACGCAATCCAGACATTGTGTGTGTGTGTGTCTACATTCACAGGTGGACGTCATATAAATCCCCCCCCCCCAGTCTCCCCACGTGCTGTCAGAATATAATGGCCAGACGCAGTTTAGACAATAAATTAAATTTATTTGAACCTTACAATAAACGTCAATATTTAAAACAGTTTATTTAGAGTTACATGATACTGTGTGTGTCATTTTTCATTTTAATTGTGCAACATTATCTGAAGAGGCGATCGCCTGTACAATCACAGCTGTGTGTGTAAAGTGAGTGAGTGAAAGCAATAGAGCATCACAGTCACGCCCACAGCCCGAGAGGGCTTTGGTGCCGGAAGTAAATTTCCCATTCATTTCTCCCATTGACTTTTGGAAAAATCCGTATCTAAAGAGTTTTAGAGCATGTCTGAGGATAACCAGCTATGGCTGAACTCATAAGCATACAACATATCATTTTGAGTGAAAAAACGAAGAGAAAATCCAAAAAAAGGCAAAGGTACAAGACTGTGTACATATTTTTATTTCCGAGCGAAGGAACTACTCATCCCATAAACCACCGCGCCTCACTGAAGTCGACTGAAAGCCAGTTCTTTCAGTAGTAATCGTGTAAATAAAAATAATAGTGTTTTATATAGGTATTGTGTATTGCATTTTATATTTATCATTGTGTATTTTATATTGTGTGCGTGTGTGAAAGCGGTTAACGATAACGTTAGCAACATGGTGCAGTGCTTTGCACCTGACTGCAAATCACCGCTCAGTCGTCAACACTTGTGTGTTCAGTCAGTGTGTAGTTTGTGTGTTTATTTCAAAGCCCTTTATGACACAGGACACTCTGCTGACAGGACAGGTTGAGGTCCATGCTCATTTTCATGAAGTTATAGTTCATCCTTAATTGTAATAACATTTAATGTATTTTCTTAATATCCACAACAAGTGAAAATTAAAAAGTGATGGTCAGCAAACCAGAAAGTGCACAGCGCCACCGGTCTGATGCTTGGACCGGTGCATGGTCTGCTCTTGAACCATCATATTCAGTGTATTAACTTGCCATGAATTATTACACAAATGTTCAGTAAATGCATGAAGAGGTATGCCTAGGCTAAATATTGTTTTGACAGTGGCATCATAAAATGCTTGATATGACTCATACCATATGAAGGCTACAGTAGCCTATCTACAGTGAACGATAAGTAAGGGATAATGTAATTAATATTTTGTGTCAAATTATTGATTTATTTGGTAGGTAGCCATGTAATAAGCGGGATAATGTATAGCGAGTTGGTTGTTATAGCGAATTCAACTCCCTTCAGGCCGATTTCAAGACCCCTCCGCAATAATTTGACACAAAATATTAATTTAAAAAGGAATTTATTGATTTAAAAATGATTTATATGGCTTCCGCTAAAGAAAACCCTTTAAACGGACTGTTCCGTCTCTACTACGGTTAGAATCCTGCTTCCATGGCAACGCTCTGTTTTTTCACGTACCTTCGCGGGGTTTACACGACTTCCACCAATCAGATGCATCACTGTGGGATTGTGGGATTGTTCAGGATTGTGGGTAATGAAGTACTTATCCAAGACATCGCGAATAAAAGGCATTTATCTCAAAACAAGGTTAGTGCCCCATAACTTTTGGCGTTTATATGAGCATATACAATCGCTTAGTACAGCCGTTGCTGGTTTTAAGTCTACCATGTATGGTTAAGTCTTTATGGCTTATACCCCAAATGTCTATGGAGAAATTGTATTGAATTCTTACTTCCGGCACCGGCTGTGGGCGGGACTGTGATGCTCTATTGGGACATTGCTTAATTTGTATCATCTTTACTCTTATTGGTGTCGTGCTACAGACCTAATTTAAATATTATGCCGGAAACAGAAATCCGATCGGTTATCCAGATACAGAGGCTACTTAATATGAACAAATGTAAACACACCGTGTCCTGATTGGCTAATGATCCGATCTGCTTGATCGGATCATGGTGATCGCATGTTAATGCCAAGTGTAAACGCAGCCAAATAGCTTCCGCAATCAGGGAGGTTTCCAGACTCTCAAGGGAGGATAAATGTGATAAAGTCAGTCTTAGCTGAACAATATAAACCCCTTGTGGTTTTTTTTCCAGGAACGTGATTCATTATTTCTAGAAACCATCAGGCCAAAGCATTAAACAAAACTCAAGTAATTTTAAGAAACATAAAGGATAATGTTGACGGGCTCTCGATCACTGTCAATATTACAGCTAAAGATCCGCTCACAACAGTGTATACATTAGTTATCCAACCATCGCCAGCATAATCCAATTACCCTCTGCCCGGAAATGTGCATTTAAGTCTTCAGTTTCCAGATTAAGAAATGGAGGGATGTGGGCATTTTCTGCCCAAAAAGTGATCATACCTTTCAGCAGAGCCTGTAGAATAGCAACGTCAACATCATAGTTTTTATCCTCGTCAATACGAAACACAGTCAGCAGATGAGGCTTCCGGATAATGTCCTGAATCTAAAAGCAATTCAAAAAATAAATGCATCTTCTAGATCACTTATATTTCATGCACTATATACATATACTGTATACACAGGGCCCTCACCCCGGCTGAGGCTTTCTAGCTTTAATATTAGGCTAAGCAAAGTCGCATCTTGATTGACACATTTGACATATAGTAGATAGTTGATTACATCACTGTATTGTTATTGTTTGTCACCGGTTGCAGTTCAGGTTATTCTAACTTACCATAAAATTATGCATCTGTTGAACGGGTCGTGATGAGTGTGTGTTACGTGTTAGTGAAGCGGGTGCAATGAGTGTGTGTTACGTGCAGGGTTCGAAATGACTTAGGACTCTTGGGGGGTCCCCTAAAATTTAATTATTAAATTATAAAAAATTCTGAAGAATACCTTGCTTCACTATATACTGTAGGCAATATATGGACCAATGTTGAAGGTGGGATAATGGTCTTGGGATGTTTTTCATGGTTTGGGCTAGGCCCAGTATTGTAGTGGTGTCTGGAGAAGTGGCTATAATCTAACAGGTAAACCTCTAACTCTGGAGCAACAAAGTTACATCACCTTAAATAAATCTAATCCCTGACATGACAAAGTGAATAACAGGTCATTCTGTCCTTGAGCAAGGAAGTTGACTCTAAATCCACCAGGTGTACTCATTATGGCAGCACCATGCACCTTCAAGGGGTTTGATCAAATACAAATGGCATTTCTCATCCCTTATGTTACATTAAATGTAATTTGTAAAACAACTGGCCGCTGGATTGAAAAATAATGATGTCTGAAAAGACTGTACCTACATTAGAAAGTTTACTTTGTTTCAAAGTAGTCAATCCATAACCTGATCTAAAATATTTAGGGACACGTGAAAAAAAAAAAAAAACGTAATATATTCTAATATGACTAAAAGCCATTAAAATGACAATAATCCAATAGTAACCACATTATTCAAAATCAACATGTCCAGGCACATTTTATTTATTTGTCTTAACTAGTTCTCAAAATTAAAATGAAGAAAAATATTACTTAAGAAATACAATTTATTATTATAATATGAGTGTTAAAGGGATACTTTAAAATGAAAATAAATTCTGTCATCATATACTAACCCTCGTGTGGTTTTAAACCTGTATGAATTTCTTTCTTCTGCTGAACAGAAAGGAAGATATTTAGAAGAATGTCAGTAACCAGACAGTTTCTGGTCTCATTGACTTCCATAGTATTTTTTTTTTTTCATACTATGGAAGTCAATGAGACCAGAAACTGTCTGGTTTAATAGTATTAGCTTCCTAGATAGCTTACCATCTCTCTCTCTCTCTCTCTCTCTCTGTCTCTCTCTCTCTCTCTCTCTCTCTCTCTCTCTCTCTCTCTCACACACACACACACACACACACACACACACACACACACACACACACACACACACACACACACACACACACACACACACACACACACACACACTATCCCAGCATTCATTGCAATCTTACATCGCAGCCTGCTTCAGAGCTAGGCAGGGTCCCTAAAAAGAACCCGCGTATCAACGTTAACAGTAGTTCCGCTCCGCATTACATTAATTACTTAATTTGCACGCAAGTTTTATTTATTTTTATATATACCGTACCGTACCGTTTCTTTCGGTTCAATATATTAATACACACTACACATTCCGTTCTACTTCATACACATACAGCAAGCAATAAACAAACGTAGCCTACTCTTCTAATCATTACACTGGGTATCTAGTTAATGCAATTCGAACTCCTAATGTTTTACTATAAGCAAGATATAAACATAATCAAAGCACTTACAGGATTTCCATTCAGGATTTCACTCTTTTGCCGCGTTCAGCTGCGGGAGCACCACAACAACAATCTGTGACTATAGACTGTAAACAAAATATGGACGACGCCTCTTCGCGTCTCGTCTGTGACGCTGTAGGACGCTGCTTAGCTGCCCTGATTGCTGCCTCATATCACGCTAGAAAATAAATAAATTACTGTTATAAATATAAAACGTCACTAAAGACCTATAATTTTCACACTAATTTTTAATGTTAAAATATACTTGTCGGGGACCCCCCAAAATCCAAAAATAAATTATTATGGGGGGTCCCTAATGACTTATGGAGGGTCCGGGACCCCCCCAGACCCCCCTCATTTCGAACCCTGGTTACGTGTTACGCAATGAGTGTGTGTTACGTGTTAGTGAAGCGGGTGCAATGAGTGTGTGTTACGTGTCAGTAAAGCGGTCACAATGAGTGTGTGTTACATGTTACGCAATGAGTGTGTGTTACGTGTTAGTGAAGCGGTCACAATGAGTGTGTGTTACGGGTTATGCAATGAGTGTGTGTTACGTGTTAGTGAAGCGGGTGCAATGAGTGTGTGTTACGCAATGAGTGTGTGTTACGTGTCAGTAAAGCGGTCACAATGAGTGTGTGTTACGTGTTACGCAATGAGTGTGTGTTACGTGTTAGTGAAGCGGTCACAATGAGTGTGTGTTACGTGTTACGCAATGAGTGTGTGTTACGTGTTAGTGAAGCGGTCACAATGAGTGTGTGTTACGTGTTACGCAATGAGTGTGTGTTACGTGTTAGTAAAGCGGTCACAATGAGTGTGTGTTACGTGTTAGTGAAGCGGTCACAATGAGTGTGTGTTACGTGTTACGCAATGAGTGTGTGTTACGTGTCAGTAAAGCGGTCACAATGAGTGTGTGTTACGTGTTACGCAATGAGTGTGTGTTACGTGTTAGTGAAGCGGTCACAATGAGTGTGTGTTACGGGTTATGCAATGAGTGTGTTACGTGTTAGTGAAGCGGTCACAATGAGTGTGTGTTACGGGTTATGCAATGAGTGTGTGTTACGTGTCAGTAAAGCGGTCACAATGAGTGTGTGTTACGTGTTACGCAATGAGTGTGTGTTACGTGTTAGTGAAGCGGTCACAATGAGTGTGTGTTACGTGTTACGCAATGAGTGTGTTACGTGTTAGTGAAGCGGGTGCAATGAGTGTGTGTTACGTGTCAGTAAAGCGGTCACAATGAGTGTGTGTTACGTGTTACGCAATGAGTGTGTGTTACGTGTTAGTGAAGTGGGTGCAATGAGTGTGTGTTACGTGTCAGTAAAGCGGTCACAATGAGTGTGTGTTACGTGTTAGTAAAGCGGTCACAATGAGTGTGTGTTACGTGTTACGCAATGAGTGTGTGTTACGTGTTAGTGAAGCGGGTGCAATGAGTGTGTGTTACGTGTCAGTAAGGCGGTCACAATGAGTGTGTGTTACGTGTTACGCAATGAGTGTGTGTTACGTGTTAGTGAAGCGGACAAAATGAGTGTGTGTAACGTGTCACTGAAGCGGTCACAATGAGTGTGTGTTACGTGTTAGTGAAGCGGTCACAATGAGTGTGTGTTACGTGTTACGCGTTAAGCAATGAGTGTGTGTTACATGTTAGTGAAGCGGACGTGATGAGTGTGTGTTACATGTTAGTGAAGTGGTCACAATGAGTGTGTGTTACGTGTTATGCATTACGCAATGAGTGTGTGTTACGTGTTAGTGAAGCGGTCACAACGAGTGTGTGTTACGTGTTACGCGTTTAGCAATGAGTGTGTGTTACATGTTAGTGAAGCGGACGTGATGAGTGTGTGTTACATGTTAGTGAAGGGGTCACAATGAGTGTGTGTTACGTGTTATGCGTTACGCAATGAGTGTGTGTTACGTGTTAGTGAAGCGGACAAAATTAGTGTGTGTTACGTGTCAGTGAAGCGGTCACAATGAGTGTGTGTTACGTGTTAGTGAAGCAGTCACAATGAGTGTGTGTTACGTGTTAGTGAAGCAGTCACAATGAGTGTGTGTTACGTGTTACACGTTAAGCAATGAGTGTGTGTTACATGTTAGTGAAGCGGACGTGATGAGTGTGTGTTACATGTTATGCATTACGCAATGAGTGTGTGTTACGTGTTATGCATTACGCAATGAGTGTGTGTTACGTGTTAGTGAAGCGGACAAAATTAGTGTGTGTTACGTGTTAGTGAAGCGGTCACAATGAGTGTGTGTTACATGTTAGTGAAGCGGGCGCAATGAGTGTGTGCTACGTGTCAGTGAAGCGGGCGCAATGAGTGTGTGTTACGTGTTAGTGAAGCGGTCACAATGAGTGTGTGTTACATGTTAGTGAAGCGGGCGCAATGAGTGTGTGCTACGTGTTAGTGAAGCGGTCACAATGAGTGTGTGTTACGTGTTAGTGAAGCGGTCACAATGAGTGTGTGTTACATGTTAGTGAAGCGGACGTGATGAGTGTGTGTTACATGTTAGTGAAGTGGTCACAATGAGTGTGTGTTACGTGTTATGCGTTACGCAATGAGTGTGTGTTACGTGTTAGTGAAGCAGACAAAATTAGTGTGTGTTACGTGTCACTGAAGCGGTCACAATGAGTGTGTGTTACGTGTTAGTGAAGCGGTCACAATGAGTGTGTGTTACGTGTTACGCGTTAAGCAATGAGTGTGTGTTACATGTTAGCGAAGCGGACGTGATGAGTGTGTTACATGTTAGTGAAGCGGACGTGATGAGTGTGTGTTACATGTTAGTGAAGTGGTCACAATGAGTGTGTGTTACGTGTTATGCGTTACGCAATGAGTGTGTGTTACGCGTTAGTGAAGCGGTTGCAATGAGTGTGTGTGTAACGCGTTTGTTTAAAACGGTCACAATGAGTGTTTTACATGTTTGTGAAGCATTCGCAATGAGGGTGCGTTACATGTTAATGAATGAGTGTGTGTTAGTTAGTGTAGTGGTCAGAAAATATTTTTCAAGAAATAATATTTTTATTCAGCAAGGATATATTAAATTGATCAAAAGTGACTGTAAAGACATTTATAATGTTACAAACAAGTAAATGCTGTTCTTTGTTACTCTCAATAGTTAGATTGTTTCGATAGGTAGATGTATTTAATTTTTATACAGTAACAAACATGGGATGTCTATGCACAGGCATTTACGCATCTTAAATAAGTATTACTATTAGTAGTTTAAATAGTATAGGTACTTTTAATGTTTTGTAGCTCTATATGTTTATTAGTTGTTATGCATGTTGTTTGTGGTTTTTTTTTTGTATGTCTGGGACTACGGATGGAAACTAGCATTGTGCTAAATCCGGCGTATTTACGTCAATTTCGATTGTATGTTCATTAATATGCACTGTCCCATCTAAATAAATTAAAAAAATTAAAAAAAAATCCATCAAAGAATCCTGAAAAAAAAGTATCACAGTTTCCACAAAATATATTCCAAAATATATAAAAATTCAGTTTTGATCACAGGAATAAATTACATTTTAAATAATTTCACATAGAAAATATTTTACAATATCAGAGTATTTACTGTATTTTCAATCAAATAAATGCTGCCTTGGTGAACAGAAGAGACTTCTTTCAAAAATCTTATTGACATCAAACTTTGTCACAGAACAAGTTCTAAATAAAACCATTTCTTGATTCCTACTGTGTAATTTTGAGTTTGTGTGAAACTGTGTCATAATATGTATGTTTTTGTCCATTACCTTCTTGGTCCACTCGATGACCTGCACCTCAGTAAAGCTTTTGTACTCTTGTGCAAAAAACTTCTTCAAGAGCGTGCTGATAAGGACCAGCGTGACCTTTGACACCGGCAGGGCCGCGACCTGAGCAATGACGTCCGCCAGGCGTCCAGATCCCTCCAGCACGACACACGGCGTGTTGTTCAGCATTGAATTGTACATCGTCTGTGAATAAATATGTGTATTTGGATTAATGAAAGATCATTCAGCTCCTGTATGATGATCTATGAAACTGATGACTTTAAAAATCTCACGTTTAGAGTTCCTGGACCACCATCCAAGACCACACAGACCACCGGTATCTTCACGCCACGCAAAGACAGCGCTAATAAACAGGAGAAACACTTCACAAATAATCAAAAGTGACCAGTGAACAAAGAGCCATGAAATCAAAATGGTGTTTTATTCATAATTTTGAGATAATTTGTGTTACACTGCAAAAATTATTTACTTTCTTGACTTGTATTTGTGTTATGTTTTCCATTACAAATATGTAAATATTCTTAAAACAAGATACATTAGTGGCTAAAAGTGATGTCCGGAGGGGATATTTGTTTTAATGACCCTACAAGTTCAATTAAACCATCAAAATATTTTATATTGTTTAAATATTTATAAATAAGGGAAGAACAAAACACTAAACTTGGTTATTTATCTGACAAAATTATTTGGCAAAAAAGGCAAACTACAGCTACAGGTTTTATTACTAAACCTGTAGTAAAACAAATGCAAAAACAAAATGCAAAAAGCATACATTGACTAGAACATAGCCATTTATTAATATTCTGTTGGTTCTCTCTTGTTTTTTTGCTTGTTTTTCTCTTTCTCTGTTCATAATTTCTTTATATGACAACATGGCCAAAAATTATGTTGGCATAATTTGGAAAGTTTCATTGCGTTATTATCTCCAATTAAACAATTGACTCCAAGCACAACTATGCAATATGCTCATAAAATCTTTAACAATTTTTGTATAGGAACCAGAATTTTTACTGTATTTTTTTTATCAAATAAATTCAGCCTTGATGAGAGACTTTCAAAAACATTAAACAAATCATACCGACTCCAAACTTTTGAACTTATACTGATGGTTATTGTACTAATGTACTTTACAATAATTTATCACACTGCAAATCTATATTTAATCTATATTCCATTATGTGCCATGTAATTACTACTGTGATTGCAAAAACCAAACTCTATTAGATTATGTATAATCTACTGCACCTCTATTTCCCAGAGATTGTTGAGAGATGTGATTCTCCAGATCGGTCCGCAGCTTTATCTCAACTCCATAATTTCCATGAGTGCCATCATCCACCAGAAGGAAGTGCGTATGATTGATATCCAGACAGGAGAGACGGCCCTGGCCCAGCTCGTCCAGAGGGTAGTGTGCTGGGAAACAGCCCTAAAAGAGAAGGATGACAAGACCTCATCAAACATTGATGTTAATACATCCTTAATAGCATCCAGTTGACCACAATTTCTGCAGTTCTCAACATAAAGCTAGATCAGGTTTCATGTGCAGCATTACCGGATTCACAAATATATTTGCATTGATTTAACTGGGGGTTTAGAATGAACCAGCATTATACTGTAAATTGTATTGCTTGTGATTTCAGAGCACTCCTTATTTGTAGTGATGCACCAAAACCAAAATTAAAGTTTTAATTTAGCTGAAAACCGAAATTGAAATAATAATCTAGTAATTGATCAGATTTCATATTGAACACTCAAATAAAAACTGAGTTGCATTTAAATATTTAAGATGATCGCCTAAACTAAGAAAGCAAATTTGAAAGTGCAGACTTTGTTTCATATCAGAAATAATAAAGCATATTGTTATTATTTAATGGTAGAATTAAAGATCTCAGTTCATCAAAATGAAGATCAATGCCAAATGTCACATGAACAAACAGGAACACAGATCTCATCACATCCACAGCACGAACTGACGGCAATATCTATGGACCTTAAGGTCCAGTCAAATCTAACCTAGCTAGTTTTTTTATATTTTTATTTGGTTTTATTATCCGAGTGTTAGTGAGATGAAGAAGAAAAAAAGAAAAAGAAAAGGCATCTTGAGTAAAACGGCTCTATCTTTAAAGAAGCACATACAAAAGATCTGAACCGGAAGCTATGCAGAATGTTCTTTGTTTTTTAGAAGAAGTTTATTGTGCATAACCTGTATTAAAAACAAAAAATCGATATTGACAACCCAGCCCTAGCATCCAAAGTGCTGAGAGGTTTTCCTGTTGTAGTTTAAGAGGCCATCAGCAAATTAATTTTCAGTCGAATATCTTTTCAGTTGGCGAAATTTAAGGTGCATCATATGATTCGATTTGTTTTGTGAGTATGCAAAATTATTTTGTAGCAAGGTTTGTTGTTCACCTTTATAAGCACCCATTTTGGTCAACAGAAAGGGACTGTTTCGGCCCTTTACTTGAATTAATAATTGTACTGAACTCTCTAGGGGCAAATATGTTTACTGGTGAGAATTCTCATGGGATCACATGACGTAGCTGTCAGGGTTTTGGGTGGTGAAAGGAGCGAGGACTCAAGTACAGGAGTTGAAGGGCTTATAATAAATAAAACAGAAACAAACAAAAACTACATGCAAAAACAAATGACTTGACAATCGAGAACACAAACACATACAACGTTCACATGACAACGAACCAGCACAGAACCAATACTGTGTGTACTCAGGTGTGGGCAACATCTGACCTCAGGATTGATCAGTTTGTCGCTGTTGTGAATGACTCCCCAGGGTGCCACACCGATGACGACGATCTGTCCCTCCACCAAACCACTGCCGAGTGTGTAATCTCGCACGGCCATGCCCACGTGCTTCATCACACCAGCGTGTGTTCCTCCTGTCAGGATCCATGCACCTGCCACACACACACACAGCATTGGGACTAGAGAAGTGTAGTCGTCTCAAAACAACAAACCATCCAAAACTTGATTCTGCCGCTTGTGCTAGATCTGTTTGTGATGATCTAATCCTCTGTTACATCCTACCTACATATTTAGCATTTAAGGCATCATAAGCCCCTTTCACACATACTGTACAGTCCAGTGATGAAGTACTCAAGTCCGAATTCCCTGGCCTGGACTCGAGTCCCGACTCGAGACTTTATTCTCTGGACTCGTGACTTGACTTGGACTCGTGGACTGATGACTTGTACTTGGACTCGAGGATATACAAAATCGGACTTGAGCATTCATCAAATGAATGACGTTGGATGAAGTTTCTGACTAAATAGGTTATAAAAATTTGATATAAGATGTTACACTTATCCCGTTTCGGGCTCCAAGACCGGCCGGGATCTCTTTTTTTTCAATACACAGGTTTCTTGTATACAAACAATACCGGATGCGCGCGCATCCAAGAGGCAAGACCGCTATATGTTATGCCGAGTTCTGTAAAAGAACATTGTAATTAACGTAGATTTCACATTGTTTGTAAATTCTTGTTGACTCAATAATAAACTGCAATTTCAGAGTTGGATCTGTTTGCTTGTGTTTCATTTGCATATTAATATAACATTATGTAAAACGTTAGTTAGTTGACTAGAATGAAATTGTCCAACTAAGTTTGCGAATCATAAAAACCTGACATACCCTATGCATTTAGGTTAGTTTACAGCACAACAGCTCCGCGTCATCTCTGCTTCTGCTAGATATAGCCGTAAAGACGGTTGCTTTCTGCCTCTTAGATGCGCGCGCATCTATATGATGACGTTGCACAGAAACCCCTGTATAAGCAACTCTACAGAAGGCAATGTGTATTTTATTTGTAAAAATAAATGCAAAATCAATTTCTCTCTGGGATAATAAATTAAACTAAACTGTACACATGCATTAACATAAACCATTAAAAAAGACAAGATAAATATTTATAATTAATATACATATAATATTATATATATATAACTTTATATAGAGAGCTATGCAATAATAGTTTAAATGTTGCACTGATTTAAACAATCAAGCATTTGATATTTCATATAGTATATTCTTACTGTACCTGTGGTCTGGGCGACTTTAATGAGGCCCCGACGGAACTTGTCCTTCAGGTGATTCTTCATGTAGAAGTTTTTGGCCCCGCCGGTCACTGAGATCAGCAGGTTCGGCGAACGCAGTTTCCACTGTTCTGTCATCAGCTGATACAGACTCTCACAGGTCGTGTCCGACGACACCCGAACATACTAAACACACACATTTACATTTAGTCATTTAGCAGACGCTTTTATCCAAAACACACAACAGAATCCCTTCTATGAGTTTGCATATGTACGGTAATTCTAGCATAAGACAAATGTGAATGAATAATGACATTTTTATTTGCATTTGGCAGATGCTTCTATACAAAAATGTTATTATTGTTGTCAGATGTCATTTCTGATATGAAATATTCACATTACCCACTGGTTCTTCAGAGGCTCGGATGAAGGAACTAAAAAAAATACGGTAACACTTTACTTGAAGGGCTGTGCATAAGACTGACATGACACCTTCATAATCATGACACGACACGTCATTAATATAAAGGAGGTTTTATGCATGTTTATGACAACTGTCATTAAAGGATAATTCCGGTATTTAACACCTTGAGTCTATATTGTAGTTTGTTTTGGATGAACAAGAGTGGTGGACAACATTTTTTTGACAATGGTTCCTCTCTCGAGTTTTTGACTATAAAAGAATTGGCCATGGACCCATTTAACATTGGAGTCAATGGGCATGTCTGAAAATGTCATTAAAACAACCTTTAACATTATTTTTCAAAACTGTACAACTCACCGAGTGATTAGTGATGTTAGTTGATGTTCCAGAACCAAAAAGTGTTGCGAAATACAGTTTCTGTCGTGTTTTATTCGTCATTTTGTAAAATCCCATTGTTGAAAAAATAGTTCCACTATAGTAAAATAAACGGATTGGAATCATATATTGCGACGATATATTGTTTATAATCATCAACGAACACCACTAACCACTCGGTGAGTTTAACAGTTTTGTAAACGAACATTATTGGCTGTTTTAATGACATTTTCGGACATGCCCATTGACTCCAATGTTAAATGGGTCCATGGCCAATTCTTTTATAGTCAAAAACTCGAGAGAGGAACCATTGTCAAAAAAATGTTGTCCACCACTCTTGTTCATCCAAAACAAACTACAATATAGACTCAAGGTGTTAAATACCGGAATTATCCTTTAAGGGCCATTCGCTCAATTATGACATTTTTAATGCAAATATGACATTGTTTGAGATGTCTTTGTCATGACACCTTGACATAAACCAATACATCATAACCTGTCAGTGTCTTGGTCATGACAACTTTACATTACTACAACATTACTAAGACAACACAACCTGTCATAAATATGTCATAAACATGACATAGCAGATTAATTATCAAACTTAAGAAACCACTTAGCTTTATGGGTTAACATTACATTAAACTGTCATGTGGTTGGTTTTGACATCGGCTGTCATGAGGCCTTTGTAACATTTAAATGACAAATTAAATTTGTACCACTGTAGTTGAGGTCAAGAAAAACATTAATGACAGTTATAATGTCCTCATGACAGCCGATGTCAAAGCTAACCACATGACAGTTTACTGTAATGTTAACCCATAAAGCTAAGTGGTTTCTTAAGTTTGATAATTAATCTGCTATGTCATGTTTATGACATATTTATGTCAATTTATGTTGTCTTGGTAATGTCAAGTTTTCATTACCAAGACACTGACTGACAGGTTATGATGTATTGGTTTATATCAAGTTGTCATAACAAAGACATCTCAAACAATGTCATATTTGCATAAAAATTGTCATAATTGAGCGAATGACACTTAATGACAGTTGTCATAACCATGCATACAACCTCCTTCATATTCATGACATGTGTCGTGTCATGATTACGAAGGTGTCATGTTAGTCTTATGCACACCCCTTCAAGTAAAGTGTTACCAAAAATACTTTTGTGTTCATTTGTACATCCAAACACTGAGCAACTGCCATGCTTCGCTCGTTTGCAAGCCATGATGTCTCTTGAGGAAAAAACAATATCGCGCTTGCGTTGCTCATTTTCTCATGGGCGGGACAAATTCTCTTTGCAGGCAAAGCAGAGAAAGGGCAGGTAACTTTTCCCCGTATGACGACATACAGGGAAGACTCCAGATCAGCCCGTCTGAGCTTTCATTTTCTCAAAGTCGAAGCAGGATACCCAGGGCTTGGTTTACACCTATCACAAGTTCTAGCCACTGGGGGGCCATAGTCAGGCTAGGGGAACTCATATTAATGTTAAAAAACCTCATAAAGTGAAATTTACTTTAATATTTAACACACTCTTAAGAAATTGAGTAAGTTTACTCAATTAAAACAATGTTTTTCCCTAATTATTTCTACTCAATTTTATTTGTCAATGTACCAAATGCAGTTATTTGTTTTTTTTACTTACATTTACTCAGTTCATACAGTCCCATACAGAAATGTAATATATGACATAAATGTCCCTATATCGCTAGTGACGCCGTCATATATGCTAAATATAAGACAATATATTGCTATCACATATATACAAATCTCTACATATATGTTGATAAAGGTTTTTAACATTTATAAATTTGCCATATTAAATGAGTATATTGACATATATTAATATGATGTATATGATTATTTGACCATATATGTCACCGATATGTTTAATTTATATATGCCAAACTATTTACTATTTAACTATTTATTTCAAGTCTACATATCCACATTTCATTTAAATTTCTATCTAATTTTCGAATCTTTTATAAATAAAATGTATTATTTATTATTATTTTACCTCTTCTTGACCAGCTCATAAAAACAAAACATATACTACACAAATTCTATTTGAAAACTGATAATTATATATGTGACATGTATATGAAAAAACACTATTATACATACATAAAATATATGGGCTGGTTTTATATGTTAATTGTTCCATTTTCGAATAGGTTTTATATATGGGCATATATATTTTATTTAATATATGTATATTTCATATGTGTACATATATTACATTTCCGTATGAGGTGTATGTAACTGATTTCACTGCTTTAAAATTGAATCAATATATTTAAGTGTAAGAATTTTTTAGTAAATCATAGTAAAAGATTTTAGAGAGTAATGGAAAGGAGGTCCGTTTGAATCAAGTCGTCATTTTACCTTCCCGGTTTTCTGTCCAAGTCCAGCAAAGCTGATGTCTCCAAAAGCATCAGTGGACGTCTCTCTGACGTGCCTGTGTTTGTCCCACTGCTCCCCAGCATAGTCCTCCGGTTTGATGGCCTCATCGCAGTGCTGGATCTTTGGGTAACCACACTTACAAATGCCCTCCCTGTCGACAGTAATCCACGTTATCCACACATGAGTTACAGCCCAACAACACGCACACCACACATATTGTCCGAATGTTGCTGAACCACACACAGAAGCGAACAGGAGTGCACGTGATCTTTAGTTTACCGCTTGTCAAGTTGCATTTGACCAACACATCATGAATTATACTTTATAATATGTTATATACACACAATGACTTTTAAAATAATAGCTCACCAATATATATATAGTGCACAAGTCATGATCATTTTATGCAAAGACTAAGAGTGAAAGTATCAGAGAGCAGTGTCTGCTAGTGCCTTGTCAACAAAGGAGAACTTTGAAATTAATAAACCATTGTAAAGAATTATTATAAAATGTATTATATTATAAAATAGGTTATAAAATGCTTAACTTTAGTGATTGATCTCAAACGAAAGAAGCTACTCAGCATTAATCTGCTTATTACATTTATATAAGAGTCCATAATTACCCCAATACTCTTTACATGATCTTCTGAATTTAAGGACGTATATTTTAAGGAGTAATTTTATAGAGATGACGTGGAAGGGCCTACAATCAAAACCTTGGTTTTACTCTCATTTAATTGAAGGGAATTATTATACAGCCAAAGCTTGATGTCATTATAGCGCTCACAAACATTGTCTAAGGAACATTTCTTATCTAACTTTTCTTCGATTTCTTTCTTCTCACTGGAAAATAAAACTGAAAAAATCAGATAGTTGTCACTCTATATCTCCAATAATATCTTAAGATGATGTTTAAATACAAACCCTAACCCTTTATGATCAAAGCTCTGTAGTTTTAAAACATGTAATGCAATGTAATACTACAGTGATGAACAAATAATCCTTCTTCAAAAGCCTGATGATCATAATTGATACTCACATTTGAACATGATATGGATAATCGAAAAAACTGAAGTTGCTTCAGTCCAGTAAGTGTTCATCTTGAAATATTACTAACAATAAGTTATTTTAAGGTGTACTTTATAAAAATCAGTAAAGATTTTACAGCAAAAACAAAACAACATGTGAAACCCATCTGAAGATGTTTACAATTATACTAAAAGGCCTTTTACTTGTTAAAAAGTATAAACTATCAATCATACGACCAAAGGCATGTAGTAGATTGAGTGCAAGAGTTTTTTTAGTAAAGTTTTCATCATGCTGATCCTTAATAAATTGCGTATCAAATATGATACAGTAGGTTTTATAGGGTTAATTCCTCAGAATGATTCAGCTTTACAAGTCAAGATCATAAACACCAGATATTCCGTCTGATCTGTCAATCACACACACACACACACACACACACACACACACACACACACACACACACACGCTCCTCATACCTGGCATCCTCCTCCTTCACATAGAATCTGCACTCTTTCTTCTTGATGTTGTCTTTAATCCAGTAGGCGAGCGAGCAGCGCTGGAACAAGGGAGAGTTAGACAAAAATTGGGCAACTTTAGCAGTGTTCACAGCAAGTGTTTGCACGAGGATCGGCTCCCCCGCTGCCTCATCCATGCTCATATCAGAGACAGCGAGTGTGAATGAGACGAGCAGACGTGCGGGAGGGGGGAGGGTGTGTATGGGCAGGACGGCCTACAATGAAAAACTGCACTGCAGTCAGATGATGTCAGACACAGGGTCGGAAGCACTACTGAAACACGGACAGGGTCTGAAAGCGGCTTAAATCATGATTTGTACTATGAAAACATACTGCAACTTAACCACAGTACAAATTACAATATTTGAAATGCATGAGCGGATAGAATTAATTCCTTAAAAAACAAGTTTTTAATGGGACCCAGCGAAGCGCTACCCAGAGCGCCGGCGCCAGCTGGGTCCCCGACCCACTATTGCAATGGGGGTAAAAAGACAGGGTTCTAGGGTTGCCACCCGTCCCTTAAAATACGGAATCGTCCCGTATTTACAAGTAAGATGATGCGTCCCGTATCAAATCAATAAGGGACGCGATTTGTCCCGTATTTTACATTAGGCCCACATATAGTTGAATAAAAACATAAGGATTTTGCAGTATGGATAATACTAATAGCAAATATAAAGAAATCAATTTCTTAGTAGAGAAGCTCATTGCGTGATTGCATTTTAGCGTCTTTGTTTCTATAGCGACTGAGTCTCGTGAACATGCGCTGTAAACCTGCACGTTTTTTAACCCCTTGTAGCGCGCTGTTCGGGTCTTTTCGACCCCAAATGACGCTTGCTGAAATAAATAAAACATTATATTTGTCCAAATGATGTGAGACTTTGCACGGTTGACAACACTTTCTACATCTACAAAAAAAAAAAAAAAAAAAAAAAATTGAATAATATCTGTTTTTTATGTTAGTGTGGGGGAAAAAAGTCACACTTGTGTTGTTTCAACAAAATGTCATTTTGAAACATAATAGTTTTTTTTATTTGGATTTATAGTTTTAGGAGGATTTATTATATTTTTTTTACTTTAGGCTATATAAATAAATATTTTTTAAACAAAAACAGTAAAAAAAAGAAGAAGTTAAATTCACTTTATAAAAGACCCACATTTCTAACGTTCATGGATATGGATAATTTGACATGGTTTAGTGTAAGATTTTTGCCCATCTTTTGGAAAATGCTGTTTTAAAAGTAAAGAAATTATCACTTTAGTAGATGGCTGCAGAGCTACACCATTTGCTATTTGACTAAAATGCATATTTTCAATAGCTTTTAGTTGGATTCATATCTACATATTATGAAATCACAATTATAACAATAAAAATGACTGTCAAAATTGAGCATTGGGGGGGGGGGGGAAT
This sequence comes from Phoxinus phoxinus, assembly GCF_949152265.1. Classification (NCBI taxonomy): domain Eukaryota; kingdom Metazoa; phylum Chordata; class Actinopteri; order Cypriniformes; family Leuciscidae; genus Phoxinus; species Phoxinus phoxinus. The sequence continues at coordinate 38,211,955 of NC_136882.1, forward strand.
GGGTGTCCCTTATTTTGCCACACTGAAGGTGGCAACCCTACAGGGTTCGTGTCTCGCTCTAGCCGGACCGGCCTCCCTGTTCAGCTCAGGCGGCTGGAGAATTTTGTATTGTATTTGTATCAGGCGGCTTATATAATTTTGTCGCTGAACTGCGCGCGCCCCCGCACACAAACACCGTTTTCACGGCGACCCCAATAAAGCACAAAAAGAGCATGTTTCAAGCACACAACACACGGGTTCCCGGTCCTCCTACACTAGGTGGCCCTCTCCCAGTTGTAACTAAGGCCCTGTCCCAAATGGCACACTCCGGACTTGTGGACTTCCTCAGAGTCCACACTTTGGTGACGTCATGTAGTGCAGACCTATAGGGCCCTTGGCACGAGTCCACGAGGGCGCATTGAGAGGTATTTTTGGGACAGACTCGATCGCCACGCCGGAAATAGGAAGACGGTCCGGTTGTTGTTTAAATATTATATTTTAAATTTGCATATGACTCAGTAAAGCCCTGTCATTCGGTTCTATTTATTTAATGAATCATAATGCGATCATAGCCTATTATTCAGCAAGCTATTTATGTTTATATTAAATATATTTATATTTATGTTTGAGACATCAACCACTGGTTGATGACCATAATGTTTGTATAAACTGTAGGTAACAACTGGTAAAATGCACACCTAGGTCTACAAACCATAATGATATTTACACTTAAATATTTTCTTCTCAGCCATGTTAACAATTGTCCGTGAGCGAAAGCTCCTCCCATCCGTTGTCTGATTGGCCTTTCGCAAGGATTCCTGGGTAGTTAAAGTGCGTGAAGCCTGCATCCATGCGGGCTTCGCTGAAGACCGCTTCAAGGGTACAAAGGGGGCGCTGCTGAGCACACTTCAGATCGTTAAAATGATGAATGGGACGGCCTACGGACTCGTAGACTCAGCGAGCACGAGACCGAAAGTCCACATGAAGTGCGCCATTTGGGACAGGGCCTATGACTTTGCCCGAGGCGCAAGCCTTCTCAGTCAAACAAACACTCAGTGGGCCTCATTCATGAAACATTCGTAAATATACGAGTAAATATGTGAGTGATTTGCGCGTAAAGAGACCTTCCCGAAAACTCTTCTCCTGATTCACAAATACTTCGTAAACGTCAGATGTGATAGTGAAACGTGTGTGTGTACGCGCGTGCACGCTCATTCTCAATTACCATAAATCCCGCCCATTAAATCCGACTGACAACTATATGGGCATCATATTATGACACCAAACGAAGGATTTCAACATGTCTTCTCAAAAGCGAATGAAAAAGAACAATTTCTCAGATGCAGAATTTTATTATCAGAAGTTCATTAAAAACGCCACATTTTATTTTCAAGCGTACATAGTGGCGTATCAGGTCCTAAAAAAAGGAAGCTTGGCAGCATACAGATGCAGTTAATGGAGTTTCATCTGTTAATCGAACAGTCCCAGAAGTGAAAAGAAAATGGTTCGACATGAAGCGACTGCAAAAAACGAATTAGTTCACTTCGAAAAAATATAGCCCAGCCCTATTGAAAACAATTAATTATTTTATTAAAGTGTACCGTTTGCAGATGCTCACTGGCTCTCATAATAAAAGTAAAAAGAAAAACCATATGTATTGCTATATATAGGCTAATAATATTTTTTCAAAATGCTGTGTGTAAATGTACCTGATTAGGTGAATTAAAATGCAGCCTTATTAATGAGCAAAACGTTCGGATGTTAAACGCACTATTTACACGTGGTTGGGAGCAGGTGTAGATTTCTTTCGTACCAGCTAACATTTGGAAAATACGAACATTTTAATGAATCCGAAAATTTACGCCAGAACCACTTTACACACGATTTACACAACAATTCGTTCTGCTCGTGTTTCATGAATGAGACCCAGTATGTGCACAAATCACAACATAAAGGTATCCGGTCCCCCTGTGTTAGGTGGCCCGTCCCTAAACATGTGTCAAACCCTAGCCACAAAGGCCCTGGCCTGGCAAGCCATTCCCAGCGTGTCAAGTTGGGTTATAAACACTATAAAGTGAGGCTACTCGCTCCAGTTCGCTCGCAGACCCCCCAAAGTTTCAGGCGGTTCGCAAGACTTTTATCAATTTTACAGAATCTGCCGATGCCAATAGTTTGATTTTCTTAAGGAAAATAATGCAGCAAACTACATTTACATTTATTCATTTAGCAGACGCTTTTATCCAAAGCGACTTACAAATGAGAACAATAGAAGCAGTGAAACTAACAATAGACAACAATACACTGTAAAAAATGTGGCTGCGATTAGTTAAAATTTGTTGAGATAACTTAAATATCCAACTTAACCAAACTAAACTTAAGTTAACTAAACTTAATATTTTAAGTCAAGCTTGAACACATACTTTTTAAAGTTGAAACAATGTTGGATTTTAAGTTGTGCTAAATAATCGCAGCAATTTTTTTACAGTGTATGTGACTCTTCCCAGTTTAATCTAATTTTTATTTTATTTTTTTAATAATAGAATAGAAGAGAAAGTGTTAGAATTACTGGATCAAGTGCTGCCAAAAAAGATGCATCCTCTTATTTGGTACATTACTATAATATTAAAGGTTAAAATTAACAACAGCGCTATTATATTCAACTGGTATTTATTTTCACACATTATAATTACACTAAAATAAAAACTGAAATGTTTGTATGCAACTCGATTGCACATAAGGTAGTTTTCATAAACACTCGCTACGAAGACTGCTCGCTCTGTTTCTTCTTATTATTTAAATGATCTTTTTATTTAAAATATGTAAATAGCCACAAACAAACATACAATAGGTCTCACCTTCTTAATGTTTGAGAATAAACTTGTCTGTATCAGATTTCCTAATTGGATTTTGCTGACAACCGGGTGGACTTTCTCCTCTGACGTGCACAGCATCTCTGAAATTAACAAAAACATTTTTAAAATAAAATGTGAATTTGATAAACAGAGTCTTTGAAAGCAATGTTCTTCTTGTTCTTGTTCTACAAACACACATAGGACACGTTCTTGCGTTTAAGAACAGTGAAACTGAATGACATCCTTCCAGCAATAAAAAAAGAAAAAGGTTATTTTCGAAAAACACATATTAAATTAGAAACTCTTTGAAAAGATAAATATATATATATATAACAGATTATTAAAAGTGACTTTAGCTGCTTGGATGTTTGAAATAGAGTTTTAGATACTTTTACCTCTTAGGACTGTGATTGGTAATGATCTATATTCACAGCTTCATATAATCATCATTGTGTTCTGACTGGGTTTCAAACTGAAGAAAAGAGAAGAAAAATCCATGCTGAAAGCTTGACATTAAACACTTTGCTGTGCGCTTTTTCACATACTGTAAGTTTACTAGTCACCAAAACAAGTTGCCACAGCAATGGTCACCAGGTGCAGTTCTTTACATGGATGATCAGATTACATTATAACTAGACTGCTAATGATGATTCAGCTTTAAAAGAATAGTACGATTTAGTCTAAGATTCAGTATATTCTGTTCAGTTTAGTTATTTTTTTTTAGTTTAATTATAGCGCACAGTTGCATGGACTGTTTTATAGTATGGTACAAAACTTCATGCATCGGGAAAACATTATACTTTCAAAAAAGTCCTGTTGTGTTCTGGAAGAAATTAATACAGGTCTGTAACAAAATGAGGGCCAGAAGCCTAAATATACAGTAACTATTTAATTGTTTGTGTGAACTATCCCTTTAAGAGCGGTTGAAAAGAGTATTTACCTCACAAAACTACAATTTTAGTCAACATAAGTTACACAATGCACTTACTTAGTAAATACCAAATCACATATTTTATAATACCTTTTCTTTTTCTCACACCTCAAGCCTTTTTGCTATTTTCATCGTGATTGACTGAGGTAAACTCTGTCACGTTATGCTAGTAGGATACAGAAACACATGTGGAAATGAATAGTGAACTTAAAGTACCGTACACTACCGGTAGAGCCCGTTCAGCAACATCGTCCCCTTCTCAGTGACCCAGATGAGCAGCAGTGTGAGGCATTCAGGATAAGTGGTGAAGACTGATTGAGCAGTGTGTGTGTGTGTGTGTGTGTGTGTGTGCACTTTAAGTTCACTTTAGTCACCACCAGTCGTCGCAAGGTCAAGTCAGTAAACAACACGCTCAACACTGTCAACACGGCAGCCAAAAAAATGCATGAGCTTAAATGTCTTCAGGATGAAATTGGTGAGAAATTATGCCCACTTTCATGTGCTGGCAAAACTCAGTGTCCCTCTTACCTAACACGAGAGGATGAGACAAATGTGTCCCTGTTGAGCTGCCTTAGTATCTTCTGAAAATTGAGCTAGAGGAGTTAGAAGACTTTTGACAATTAATGATAAACTGAGCCAGCTCACGGGAATCACAGTTAATGCTTCAAGACATAAATGCCAGAAAGTGGAAAAAGTGCAGCTGAATTGTTTTCTGCCGTGCACATTAGTCCGCCGCACCACAGAATGCAGGAAACAGACATAGACCGGCTGTTTATTCTCCACACTGTTGGACTACAAATTTATAAAATGTAAAATCTAGGTTTCAATAGGCCTACAATCGTATAGCCTATAAACTGAGAAAGTAGAGTAGCCTACATTGAATTTATGGTTATGATGATATCAGATGTCAATCAGAGTTTCCAGCAAGAGATTGCTGCCCAGTCCTGTTCTCTAATGTAAGTTAATGACCAGAGAGTCAGGACCGGGACGCATACAGACTCTACCCTGAGTATGTAATATTCCTATTTTGCACCCACGCACAGCGGACTTTCCCTCCACAGACGCACGGCGGTAAATTAGGGAATGAACTTGCTCGTGGGGGCGGTTCAGCGCAAAGAGGAGGCATCGCAAAAGTTACCTGGTGCTATTTTCCAGTTTTAAAAAAGCAATTCAATTCGTCCTTAAAAAAGGTATTTTAAGGACGCGTGCTTGGCCATGATGTAGCGCGTGAACAACGCGCATACACTTTGATTCTCTAATATAAACAGACGCAGCAGTTTTCATTTTCGCAAATCATACATTATTACAAGGAAAAATATTAAAACACGAGGGAAATCATTGTTGTGTCCGTGAAGATGTGAAAAAAATCTATCTAGATAAAAAAAAAAAAAAAAAAAATCTACATTAGGCTACACATTTACCCAAACTATAGGTACGCCTTTTTAACTGAAGCTAATTTGGGTGTGTTTCTCCCATCATCCCCAATGTCACTTCTCTGTGTTTTACGGCCCTGACGAGAGCGTCGGTCTCCTCGGCTGTGAACCGCTCCTGGCGTGCGCTGGCAAATCCGCCGTTATAATAGCAATCCGCCGTGGAACAAGCGCGCCAGCTCTTAAAGGGAATTTGAGAGGACGCTCTGATTGGTTTATTTCACGTTACGCCCAAACCACACCTATGAATAATGAAGCTACTTCAGACCAACCCCTTTTAGATTTGCGCTGGGCGCAATAGTCATTTATCCCAACATTATCAAGCTGCAGACTCGGAGCCTGCTGCATCTACAGTCCCGCACCCAGAGTCCCGCATTCTCAGTCCCCTCGTTTTTCGAGACAGCGCCACCTGCTGTTCGGAAGATCGTATAACACCCTTATCCAAATGCCATTGAAAACATTGGAATGCAAGATTACGGTCTCTTTTTATTTAAAGTTATCCAAATAAATATTTGCTTTCCCTGCTTAATGCATGTACCAAAAACAATAATAATCATTGTATTCTCAAACTAACTAATTACCCAGTATTTATTTTTTGAGCGTGGGTGTAATTAAAAGGAAATTACTGATGTAACGGACACAAATACAGATTGAACTATCATCTGAAAAATATTATGTGATATTATATTGCTACAATGTTTTAGTTTGTTTTTGTACAATGTTTCAAATTCCATTTTTTCTTTCAGTTCAACATATAATGGTCTAATTAACATTATACCATGCTAACATTACAAAACCTGTTTTTTGATATTTTGAATGTGAAGCAAAACTCAAATAATAGACAAAACACCAATAATAAACAATCTGTACTTTATTTAAAGATCACCTTAATCACTGTCATCTTGCTGTAAACAGGACAAAGCAAAGAAAAAAGGAAGAAAGAATTGTGTTAGTGACTTTATTTTTGTCTTTAATTGCATTCAAAAAACCTCCTCATTTATAAGTCGCTTTGGATAAAAGCGTCTGCTAAATGAATAAATAAATGAATAACGTTAGCTATCAAAATATTTTCGGGGGAAAAAGGCGAAAAAACATACATTAACGGCTCAAATTTTGTTACAAACTATCATTACAAATATTAAATAGACTGTTCATATGTTGGTGTATCGATGAGCTATAAAGTTCTTTGATTAAAAAAGAAATCATTGAATAAAATTGACGATACTCACGTTTCGGTTCTTCACGTGTTTATCCCATGATGACATGTCATTATATAGATCAGTGGTTTATCCATGTGTTTATCCGATCCTATTTGATAGGTGGCGCTGTCTCGAAAAACGAGGGGACTGAGAATGCGGGACTCTGGGTGCGGGACTGTAGATGCAGCAGGCTCCGAGTCTGCAGCTTCATACTACTCATTTATCCCGCCGGGAAAATAGCAACAGCGCCGGGATCCGCCCACAAAGTTACTTGCGCTTTGACACTTGCGTTTCAGAGCGTTAAAATAGGGCCCAAAGTGTGCAATTTGTAATAAGCCAAAGGTATTACTGAGCATATACTTTTTACTCAAATATATGACACTTATGGTCAGCGCCGATAGCCTCGTGTGCAAGTGGAATGGTATTTGTAATGATTTGTAATTTGTAATGAGTCTATATAATATAACAAACAAACACTGCAAAGTAGTCAGGAAAATACTGTGAAGTCATACAAATTTATTGTTGCATATGCCTGTACTTTATTCATCATCAAACAGTTTGTTTTCACTTTCAGTGTTTTTTTTATTCAGTTGACCTGTCTTAATAGTTTAAACAGTGCAGATATTATAGGCAATGCAAGGCAAGTTTATAGCACATTTCATACACAATGGTAATTCAAAGTGCTTTACATAGAAGAAATTAAAATAATCAAAAGAAATAAGAATAATTAAAACAGTTTAGAATAAAAAATAAAATACAGTACAAACAGTCGGACGAACATTGGCACAGTGCTTATTCAGTAAATGCACAGCTAACAGAAGTGTTTTGAGTCTGGATTTGAATGTGATATAGGAGCACATCTGATCTCTTCTGGAAGCTGGTTCCATAGTAGCTGGAAGCGAACTCGCCGTGCTTAGAGCGAACCCTTGGTATTTCTAGCTGATGTGATCCTAATGATCTGAGGGATCTGTTGGGTTTTTATTCAGTGAGCATATCTGCAATGTATTGAGGTCCTAGGCCATTACATGATTTATGTACAAGCAATAATACTTTAAAATCAATCCTAAATGTGACTGGGAGCCAGTGTAAAGACCTGAGGACTGGTGTGATGTGTTCATATGTCCTGGTTCTGCTCAGCGTTCTGTACGAGCTGCAACTGTCTTGTTGTCTTTTTGGGAAGGCCAGTGAGGAGTCCATTACAATAATCCACTCTGCTGGTGATGAAAGCATGCACAAGTTTCTCTAAGTCTTGACTGGAAACAAAGTATCTAATTCTTGCAATATTTTTCAGATGATAGTATGCTGATTTAGTTATTGCTCTGACATCACTACTGAAGCTAAGGTCTGACTCTAGAGCAGTGCTTCTCAATTATTTTCTGTTACGCCCCCCCCAGGAAGAAGTAAACATTTCGCGCCCCCCAACTCTCCGCCGCGACTGTAAATAGTATAATTTGTCTATAAAATTGTTATAAGTACACCTCTGCATAACATTGTATCCTTATTAACATTAAAGAAAACAAAAAAGAAAAAAGAAATATAGATCAACTTAAAACAAAGAATAACTTTATTAACATTGTTTTTTAGTCTGTAACAAAGAAAGGCTTAAAGTGCATCAATTTGCCAGAAATTAAAATATATAATCAATAAATAAATTTAAAAAAATCAAATTGATCTGCAACATTAACTCTCAAACACTTTGACCTATAAAACAAAAATAAATAAAACCATTTTTGAAAATAAAATTAAATATAATCAATAAATAATAATACATTCAAATTGATCAGCAACATTAACTCAGGAACACAGTAGCATTCACAAAGCGAGACGATTGTTGGCAATATTCGGCACGGTTTGAAAAAACTCAAGTGGCTTATCAGCGTGATTGGGGTGTAATGTCTTTAAGTGACGCCTTAATTTATTTGGCTTCATGCTGTCCGCTGCCAATATTTTTAGACACAGTAAACATACTGGTCTTTCTTCGTCTCCCACCGTAGTCACGGTGAAGCCAAGCGCAACATACGCTTCGTCATATTTCCTCGTCTTAGCTTTCGGGAGACTTACGTTTGTCTCGTTATCTCCGTCTCTCTCCGCCTTTCTTTTCATCCCTGTTAAATATTTTTCCATGTTGTTTGTTATCTACACTTCATATCTCCTGCTCTGTACTCTTGTTCGGTGCAAAAAATAACCACTTCCTGAAAAAGCATGTTCTTCGGGGTCTCGCGCGCCCCCCCTGGCATCGCTCCGAGCCCCCCTAGGGGGTCGCGCCCCACTATTTGAGAAGCACTGCTCTAGAGACACACCAAGATTCCTGACTAGATTTTTAGTTGTTTGACCTCTAGAGTGAAGGTATGCATTCATCTTGAGAACTTTACATTTACATTTATGCATTTGGCAGACGCTTTTATCCAAAGCGGCTTACATTGCATTTAGGTACACATTTTACATTCTTACCAGTTCTTGCTTTCCCTGGGAATTGAACCCATGACCTTGGCGTTGCAAGCACCAATGCTCTACTGTTTGAGCTACACATCAGAACTTCATCTTTGTTTCCAAACGCAATGACTTCAGTTTTGTCTTTGTTTAACTGAAGAAAGTTTTGGCACACCCAGAGCTCCACTCAGCTAACGGCAGTTATGGGGGCATATTCATAAAGAATGTTTTTGTGCCTCTTAACAGACACAAAATGCAATTAAAATGTCTGTCCAACATGAACAGGGTCCTTACATGACAACAAGATGCGTTTAGCAACTTAGCCATTGTTTAAATTTACCTAAATAGTGTTTTAGAGACGGCTAGCTGTAGTCTCGCGCTGAAGTCCCGTGGGAACTGAAATAGAAGTGTGTGCAGGAGGAGGAGCGTTGTGTGTGTGAAGAGTGTGAGGCTAGTTCTTCGTCTGTATACTCGGGTTCGAATAAATAAGGACGACCATCAAACCCAAGAACACCTCTTCCATGTGTTCAAAATCTTCTATATTCTACATTTCTTCTTTATTTGTGAGCAACTCCGATCATCACTCTTCACACACACGACGCTCCTCCACCTGCACACTGCTATTTACCTTTTTCCGGCTACAACGGGAGTTCCCACGGGACTTCAGCGCGAGACTACAGCTAGCCGTCTCTAAAACACTATTTAGGGGAATTTAAACAATGGCTAAGTTTCTAAACGCATCTTCTTGTCATGTAAGGACCCCGTTCATGTTGGACAGACATTTTAATTGCATTTTGTGTCTGTTAAGAGGCACACACACTCTTTATGAATATGCCCCATAACTGCCGTTAGCTGAGTGAGCTCTGGACATTAGCGGTAGCAGCTCCGTGTTGCAAGCACCAATCCGTTTTTTTTCTTTTTCTATTGACAGTACTCACAAAGATATAACGATCAAGATTAACTTAAAAATTGCCCGGAGTTCTCCTTTAAGTCGTTGACTAGAAGTGATTTATTTTTAAGTGAGCGGATGTTTAAAAGTGCTAACTTAACAGTCTTACTTTTTGTCCCCACAGCAGTCTTAGTTTGGCGTGTAATAGGCACCAGATTAGATGGGTTTGCTGTACGACTTTTGAAGGTCTAAGACTTTCTATCATGTAAGTGAACAGCAATAGAGAAAGATACAGGCACACTGGGTTCCCGTTTGTTCTGTAAACATTTGAGAAAGTTACTGTTATCATAGCGGGGACCCGGCACATATCACTGAGAGCTGGTATCAGTTGTTTTTGGTTCACCTTGAGCAGTAGGAGGAGGGTGTGGGCCCTGTCGTCGTGGCAGAGACCGAAGAACTCTTGCAGGAGGAGGGGGAGGGTAAGCGGGGCCAGCAGATTTTGGTGGTTGAGGGGCCTGCTGTTTTTTGGTTGATATCTGGGGCTTGCAAAAGAGTGGGATAGTTTGGTTCCAGCATACACCAGTTTTTCCATTTTCTCTGAGAAGCACAGAAGTGGAGATGCTGGAGATAGGGATAGCGTGTCTGGTATTATTGGAGGCAGTAATATGCTGTCCAGTTTTCCAGGCTGTCGTCCTTGGGTGCTGAATCTTGGAGCAGTTCCAGTATGTCACAGTCTGTCTGTGGTGAGCTCTGTGGGCAGGGCTCAGCTGAGATTGTGTCCGTGAGCAGAAGTTGTTGTGGCTGAGTGGTGTTATCATTGTCCTTGCGTGACGTGTCAACCGCATGTCCATTCAGGTGCTGGAGTGAAGTCCTGTGGTCATCCATACTGTGTCCAGGTGTGTGTGTGTGCCATTCAGGTTGAGTGGATTGGCACACACTGCAGAAGGATGATTGAGGGAGAAGTAGATATTGTCCTTTAGCACTCTTGAACCAAGTTTCTTTGTGTGGCCGTCCTGTTGGAACAGTTGCCTCTGACTCCAGAAAAGATTGAAGTTGTCAATGAAGTTCACTCCTTTTATATTGCAGGTTTTTTGGAGCCATGTATTAAGCCCAAGCAACCGTGAAAACCTGTTTGTTCCTCTTGCTGGGAATGGTCCACTGATGAATGTTTGAACTTAAAGTCTTTTAAGGGTTTCAAAAAGTTCATTGAAATCCTTCTTGAGGAGTTCTGACTGCTCTTTATGAATATAATTTTCCCCCACACGAATGATGAGTCGATTTGCAGTCTTATGTTTCATCAGAATGTTCTCAAGTTCCCTGTTTACATCAAAAGTTGTTGCCTGTGGAAGGCAGCACGTAGTTGTATCCCTGCTACTAATGTTTCTGATTATGGAGTCATCCACTATCAGAGTCGTGTGCTCGGCTGCGCTCTGAGCTGAGAGCTGCTCGACCTTGAGCGCCAGTTAGCATCAGTGTTAGCTACTGGCTGATTCAGTCGGTGTTCGATCACATTCATCACGTTTGGGGATTCCAAACTGGAATCTGTTCTCAAGATGTATAGGCGGTGGTAGGAGACCAGTGTTTGCAATCCTTGTCAGTCCCGTATCTGGGGTAGAGGATGCGATGCTACTGCGGCAATATGTGATACTCGTGACAATCTGATGTCTCGAGTGCCTTTGGGTCTCGCTCCCTGATTGTGCCATCAATTTGTAAGTCGAGCAGCTCGTTTCTCTACACTCAGTATGGCCTATCGAGGAGCACATGGGACTCACCGGCTGTATGCTGAGGGCGCCCATGACGGAGCTCTGTTGTGTGTTTCGTCTGGTTTGGTGGTCCCGCAAGTAACTTTGTTTCAAGAACTGCAATCCTTTGTAAAGATCTGTGGCAGTTAGTGCAGCAAGTAGATTCCAGAAGAGGCATTTTCTCTTATCCTTATGAATGTAGGCAGTTGTTGTAAAGTTTTCTTTCATCGAAGCAGGGACCAGGAGACAGTTTGGATCACGTTCAAATTAGAAGTTCTTCTTTATTGAGCGCAGCTGCAAGTTCTTCCAAAATCTGTCTAAATCTAAAGCAGTTTACCTTGCATTTTTATATACCTTCCAAGGGGGAGGGATTTAAATTGATAAGAACCTGTAACTGCAGTGGCCTGCATGAGTCAGCTCTTTTACAAAGAGATTTCTTGATCTCATCAGTCAAATGATCCAATCAGCTAAACTAGTCAACCACTGGGCCAGGGCAAAGGACAAGGGTAATTTAACTCACAATAAAGAGGACATGACAGGAATCTCAGTTGATATCATCATCTTAAATGCTAAATTCAAGGTACAGAACTTTCTCAGTTTATATACGATTGTTTTGGAATCTAAATTAAACATTTAATAAATTTGTAATCCTACACAGTTGTGTTTTCTCTTCCCCGGAATGTAAGCTTTCAGTGGTAGGCTGGTCGAATAAAATAATTCAGCTTTTTTGTAGTAATCCAAGCGTTTGAGCACTGTGCTGATTTGCTGGAGTTAAAATTAGGTGATAAAAGGAGATAAAATATAGAAATATAAAAGCGATAGAGCAAAGTGCGGAGCAGTGAGCAAGAGCGTCCGAACAGTGGTCGGTGGTTATTTAGGTCACAAACCTGAGTCACACTAACTTAAACATTATATTTAAGTTATTCATTGTTTCATTGTTTGCTTCGCTTTTCTGCATTCTTTTCTAGTATTGAAGGCATTTCATAATAGCATAATTGTACAATGCATTCTTTTCTAGTATTGAAGGCAATTCATAATTGCAAAATGCATTATTTTCTAATATTTAAGGCATTTCATAATTGCATAACTGTAAAATGCAGGTGAATGTTTTAGCCTATGTGAAATAATGTAATCAAACTCATCTTCTTGCTGACATCCCACAATGCAATGCTGCCTAATCCTCTATCCGACCATAACGCCTGGTCAGCACTGAACTGTACATGTATCAATGGCTTTTGCATTGCCAATTTGCCATATGAAGTACACAAATATGTACAGATTATTCATATTATTTTTTTTACACATCCATTGATTTAAATTTGTACCACTCTTTCTTTTCAGTTAGTTGCTTAAAGGGGGGGTAAAATACTTAGTTTCAGTCAATCTCATGTTAATCTTGAGTACCTATAGAGTAATAGTGCGTCCTTCATATTGTAGCATCTCACAGGAGGCCAGAGTTCAGTTAACTGGTTTATTGAACATAAGCACAACGTGCAGGCATTCAAACACAGGGCTGTGTCTCGCCCAGAACAGCAAAGAGGCAGAACTTCCTCAACTCAAACACTATATCCCCAGGGGGTCCACCCCCTTTCCCCAGACCACCAACCAACAGCGCGCCCGGGGTTACACATAGCTGATAACAGCCACACAGCCTTTGACAGTCGCTACATTACCCCCCCGTGTCAAAGTTCCTCGACCCTGAGGGAACAGCAACTACACACAACAGAGCAACAACTTTACACAAAGTCTCTCAGGTGGGCCGGCGGTCTTGTCTGCCTCCGGGGCCGTGCAGGTGCTGTAATATCATGAGCTGGAGAGAGTGGCCCTGGGGAGGGGGGTGTGGTGGAAATGTCTGGATGTGTGTCTGTGTGAGTGAGTGCAGGGTGAGTTGTGTCCGGGTGGGGGCTGTTAGGGGGGGTCTGTGAGGGCCTGTGTGGGAGCTGGGGGGTAGCGTCTCCGTGATAGGGGGCCAACCTATCTCTATGTATGGCCACTCGTCTGCCACGTGGGGGTAGCTGTACTCTGTATACCACCTCCCCTAGTCGCTCTAACACTCTACAAGGGCCTACCCAGTCACTGTCCAGCTTAGGGCAACGGCCTTTTTTTCCTCTGCGGGCTGTGGACCCACACCAGCTCTCCCGGTTCCAGATGGCGGCCCTTGTAATGTAGATCGTAGTTTCTACGCTGTCTCGCCCCTGCGCTCTGCAGCTGCACACGTGCAAAGTCGTGGGCTGTCTCTAGGTGGTCCTGTAGTCTCCTGGCATACTCTCGTCCTGGGGGCACAGCTGGGGTGTCAGGGGGGACGCCAAAGGCCATTGCTGGCGGGGTGCGGAGCTCTATACCCAGCATGAGCAGAGCTGGCGTGCAGGCTGTAGACTCTTGGACAGCGGACCGACAGGCCATCAGCACCAGCGGGAGGTGCTTGTCCCAATCGCGTTGGTGTTTGGCGGTGACGATGGCCAGCTGCTGGATCAGGGTCCTGTTGAAGCGTTCTACTAAGCCATCGCTCTGCGGGTGTAGAGGGGTGGTGCGAGTTTTGTTTATGCCCAGTCTGTGACACAGGTCGGTGAATACTCGTGACTCAAAGTTTCGCCCCTGGTCACTGTGTATGGTTTGGGGCGTCCCAAAACGGCAGACCATGCCCTCCAGTAAGGCTTCAGCCACTGTCTCTGCCTCCTGGTCAGGGAGGGCATAAGCCTCGGGCCACTTGGTAAAATTGTCCATGACTGACAGCACGTACCTGTTCCCGTTGTCAGTGACCGGGAGTGGACCAACTATGTCTACCCCAACTCTTTCCATGGGTGTGCCGACAGGGAACTGTTGGAGCTGGGTGTGTGACTGTTCAGGGGGGCCCTTCTTTGCCGTGCAGCTGTCACACCGCCTGCAGAAGTCCTCCACGTCCCTCCTGAACTGCCCCCAGTAGAAGCTCTGTCGTAGGCGACGGAGAGTTTTGGTGACTCCGAAGTGACCGGCCCCTGTGGCCCCATGCACTGCCTTCAGCACAGTCAGTCTCTCTGCTCTGGGGACCACCAACTGCTACCTCAGCTCTCCCGTCGCTGGGTCCTTCCAGGCCCGCTGTAGCACCCCATCGGTGAGCCGCAGGGCCTGGAACTTTGCCCACATCCCTTTTGTCGCTGTGGAGAGCGGGGCCACCTCCTCCCATGGTGGCCGTGTCCGCGTCTCCACCCACTGGAGCACTGGCTGTATATCCATATCGGCCTCCTGCTGTTGTCTCCACTGCATTGTTGAAATTTCCGTGAGCTCGCAGCACTCAGCCACCGCGGCCCAGCTGACGGTGGCTGCCTCCTGACCCTGTAACTCCCTGTCTCATGTTTCCTTCCGATCGCAGTGGCGGTCGCATCTCCCTCTCTGACGCCCTCTCCAACGCCTCCTGCAGGGACTGTGGGTGTGTCAGCTGTACCTCCACACGCAGTTCGGGCGGCGAGAGGGCTTGCATGAACCGGTCGCGGGCTAACTCACTTTGTACCATCGTGGGCATGCTGCTATATGCTCTGCGGGTAAGGCTCTCAATGTCATTGGCTAGTTGCCGTAGCGGCTCGCCGTGTCTTCGGTATCTATTATTCAGTTCATTGCGTAGGAGCTCCGCTCCTGTAAAGTTCCCAAACCGTCGCTGGAGAGCCCCCACCAGTGCGACGTAGTTCTCTCTGTCATCTACGTCTAAGAGTAGCAAGCATGCTAAAGCCTCGTCCGTAAGGCACATCGCCAATTGTAGCGCTTTGGTCTCTTGCGACCAGTTCTGTGATTTAGCAAGCAGTTCGAATTGTGCATGAAAAGCTTCCCAGCTCACCTTCCCATTGTACTTTGGAGTTTTCACGGAGCTAGCCGCTACCGCTGTTATTGTGGACTGGGCGCCGCCATTGTTGTTTACATCTGACTTTCCCGCGCCGGAGATGACGTTGGTGTCTGCGCCCCTCTCCGCTTTTGGCTTGCGGGTCGCGAAGCCTGCATGTCCTCGTCTGTCAAAGCCAGCCTCGGATGCCATCGCATCCATTGTGCCCCTAAGATGACCTCTGCTGTCCAAACGTCCATTCTGCGGCTCTGGCTCCTTCTCTGTCACTCATCTCCTCACGCACACTGTGGCGATGCGGTCTCGCTAACGCTAAATTATCTAACTTACTAAACTGGTCCCTAACTAGTAGTGCGGGGTGCACCCTCGATCTTTCTATTTTTTATTTTATTTTATATCCCACTTCTGACACCAGTGTAGCATCTCACAGGAGGCCAGAGTTTAGTTAACTGGTTTATTGAACATAAGCACAACGTGCAGGCATTCAAACACAGGGCTGTGTCTCGCCCAGAACAGCAAAGAGGCAGAACTTCCTCAACTCAAACACTATATCCCCAGGGGGTCCACCCCCTTTCCCCAGACCACCAACCAACAGCGCGCCCGGGGTTACACATAGCTGATAACAGCCACACAGTCTTTGACAGTCGCTACAATATCTCCAAAAAGTCTTTAGTTTCATCATATTTATAAAATAAAAATACAGCTTTCCGATTCTATCTGGAAAAAGCCGAGGCGTGGGCGGAGCTATAGAGTCAAGCGGGAGCATCCACAACATACAAACGGCATCCACTGTTCCAGTAACACTGGGTTCTTTGGGAAGCTGAACAAGGTAAACTTTCCCTCACATCCCAAAACACACTTTTTTGGAGACATTCTTGACATCAACCATTCCTATTTAGCGCTGCTGCTGATGATTTCTGGTAGTAGCGCGTCGATGAGCGCGGTCTTTCTCTCCTCTGGTCGACGTGTGCGTGAACGCGCTTTTCCGAGAGCAATGCTCATATAAGGAGTTCCACTCTGGTCTACGTCATTAGATCTACAATAGAAAAAAACCCAGCCGAAACGTGTTGCAACCCGGAAGTATGATTTTCAGCACAGAAATTCTGTTATTCGTTCAAAATAACTTTTCAAACTTTGGCCATTATTAGCATGAGAATCCATCTCTTTAACACTGTAAACAACTCTGAATACATGAAACACCATTGTACCCCCCCTTTAAATATTGAATGTGAGTATTATTATTAAAAGAGCTGTGGTAATAAGTTTGAATAATGTACAGCCAGCGGGTCCTTTTCGCAAAATAAAAGTCCTCAACTTCACTCTGCAACTGCACTATTGCTTGCATATATACTGTATGTTCATGCATATATCTGTACAAACTAGATTTTTGGTGCCTGCATTTATATTCTAAAATGCTCAACAACCACATTCAAATTCATATTGACCCAAAAACTAAAACATGTCCAAAATTACTAATAATAAATAAAAACAATGCATAAGACATTCAATGTGTGAAGCTAACTGTATGGCTTATGGATTGTACAGAACTCTGCATGAATGTGAGTAAATTATCTGGAGTTCTTTGTTAAAGGCACAATTAAAGGCAGCAAATGGAAATGCAATCTGTATGAGCGATCCAACGGAAAAACCTGTTTGAAAACATTATTCATGCAGTTCTGTTTGGTGGTGTTATTGGCACATAAATGACAGCTTTAAAAGACACGTAGGAGTGCACAGTGTGTTTGCGCTCATCATTTTTGGTGTAGCATGTGTGTGAGTGAGTGAGTGAGTGAGTGAGTGAGTGAGTGAACATGTTTTTCTATCCTGGTGGGGACTTAAACCTGAATGCACACACACTCATGGGGACTCGTGTCACAGTGGGCCTAAATTGAGGTACACAAGCTTATAAATCAAACAGAATGAGTTTTTTTGAAAATGTAAAAATGCAGAAAGGTGTGTGTGATGGGTAGGTTTAGGGGTCAGTTAGTGTGTGTGTGTGTGTGTGATGGGTAGGTTTAGGGGTCTGGTTAGTGTGTGTGTGTGTGTGTGTGTGTGTGTGAGGGGTAGGTTTAAGGGTCGGTTAGTGTGTGTGTGTGTGATGGGTAGGTTTAGGGGTCTGGTTAGTGTGTGTGTGTGAGAGGGGTAGGTTTAGGGGTGTGGTTAGTGCGTGTGTGTGTGATGGGTAGGTTTAGGGGTGTGGTTAGTGCGTGTGTGTGTGATGGGTAGGTTTAGGGGTGTGGTTAGTGCATGTGTGTGTGATGGGTAGGATTAGGGGTCTGGTTAGTGTGTGTGTGTGAGAGGGGTAGGTTTAGGGGTGTGGTTAGTGCGTGTGTGTGTGATGGGTAGGATTAGGGGTCTGGTTAGTGTGTGTGTGTGTGATGGGTAGGATTAGGGGTCTGGTTAGTGTGTGTGTGTGAGAGGGGTAGGTTTAGGGGTCTGGTTAGTGTGTGTGTGTGAGAGGGGTAGGTTTAGGGGTCTGGTTAGTGTGTGTGTGTGTGATGGGTAGGATTAGGGGTCTGGTTAGTGTGTGTGTGTGAGAGGGGTAGGTTTAGGGGTCTGGTTAGTGTGTGTGTGTGAGAGGGGTAGGTTTAGGGGTCTGGTTAGTGTGTGTGTGTGAGAGGGGTAGGTTTAGGGGTCTGGTTAGTGTGTGTGTGTGAGAGGGGTAGGTTTAGGGGTCTGGTTAGTGTGTGTGTGTGTGATGGGTAGGATTAGGGGTCTGGTTAGTGTGTGTGTGTGAGAGGGGTAGGTTTAGGGGTGTGGTTAGTGCGTGTGTGTGTGATGGGTAGGTTTAGGGGTGTGGTTAGTGCGTGTGTGTGTGATGGGTAGGTTTAGGGGTGTGGTTAGTGCATGTGTGTGTGATGGGTAGGATTAGGGGTCTGGTTAGTGTGTGTGTGTGAGAGGGGTAGGTTTAGGGGTGTGGTTAGTGCGTGTGTGTGTGATGGGTAGGATTAGGGGTCTGGTTAGTGTGTGTGTGTGTGCTATGTGCGTGTGTGAGAGAGATGGGTAGGTTTAGGGGTCTGGTTTGTGTGTGTTTATTGCATTTTATTTAAATAAAATAAAATTCTGTATCAAATTTATAGGCAGGACAAGTAGTTTGTTAAGGCTTGGTTTGTAGAGAATTACAAACATGCGCACATGTATTCAAACGCACATAACTATAGAATTAATTCTTGATGCGGACGTGAGCGCCATCAGTGTTTCTCACAGGTTCGCGTTTAAAGTCTGTGTAGAGAGAACGGTGTCGTCTTAGCGGCCCCTAATTTAATAACAAATTATCCTTTCGACGGAAGTGAATCAATCAACTTTAGCTGGAAAGTAACATTATTCAAGAACCGCTATAAAGCCAAAACAATCTGTTACCTTAAATTATACGTTTATCTCTGTAAAGCAGCTTTGAAACAATCTACATTGTTAAAAGCGCTATATAAATGAAAATGACTTGACTTGTGTGTGTGTGTGTGTGTGTGTGTGTGTGTAGGGGGGGGGGGGGGGGGGGTAGGTTTAAGGGTCGGTTAGTGTGTGTATGTGTGATGGGTAGGTTTAGGGGTCGGTTAGTGTGTGTGTGTGTGATGGGTAGGTTTAGGGGTCTGGTTAGTGTGTGTGTGTGTGTGTGTGTGTGTGTGTGTGTGTGATGGATAGGTTTAAGGGTCTGGTTAGTGTGTGTGTGAGTGAGTGTAAAGGGTAGGTTTAGGGGTCTGGTTAGTGTGTGATGGATAGGTTTTGGGGTCTGTTGTGAAGCTGTCCCACATCACGTAGAGCCTCTCGCTGGTATGGACACACACTTCCCGCCACTAGAACGGCTGATGAGACGACGCCGAGCTCTCAACCTGCAGCAAAAACACAGACAGCTTGAATCGCTCGGTAAACCCAACGAGAGCCGAAATACTGCCACTAATGCACAATAAAAGCCACTTATATTATGTTGTTTATATGTCTATGTGGTGTTTTTAATCTGCTTTAAGACACACCATGTGTAAATTCATAAGTCGACAGCATTGCTGAGTATTTTCTGCTTAAAACTGCAGTGAACCAAAGACAGTCTCAAAAACACGGTTTGAAATCGCTGTTTTTTTTTCTAGGAAAAAAACATTTAAATGTGTCAATTTGGTGATCAAAGATGAGTTTTAAGGGATAAAATGATTGACTACAGGGGGAATTTAAAATCAAGAAAAGGTTTTTGTGATAAGAGACAATAAAAACTACTTTGTGCCTGAAAAACTTTTCTTTCCTGGTGAAAAAAGAAATAAAATTTCAAAGGTCAACGAATTTGCAACAACAGAACGTAACATTTTTTACATGTCTCATGTCAGTAACATGTCATTTTTTGAAGCCACAAAATGTAGACTTAATTTAGAACGTCTCCGGCACATTTTAAAATTACCCCAAAATCAAACAAAGTTCACCCATCATGCACGCTATCATGTCCGTCAAAAACTTAGGCTGGCTGTTGGTGGCAATATTAGAACTAAAAACATCAACACAAACTCATGGGCATCAATCGCTTCACTGAATCCTTGCCGGCTGAGAAATAAACAATTATTACCTCACAATCCATCCGTTTTCAAATCCACATCATTTGAATATCACAAGCTTAATATGTGACCCTGGATCACAAACCCAGTCTGGAGTCGCACGGGTATATCTGTGGCAATAGCCAACTATACATTGTATGGGTCAAAATTATCCATTTTTCTTTTATGCCAAAAATCGTTCTCGGTTACTAACGTAACCTCGGTTCTCTCTAGAAGAGGAACGAGTACTGCGTCGAAGACGCTGCGGGAAAGATTATTTCTCGAGATATTGAAGCCTAAAAATGTATCCTTAAGGCGAGACACGGCAGGCAAAAACATCGTTTTTTTTTCACTGGTCAATTTTGAGATTTTGGGCTATTTGTCTTCAATAACATGTTTTCTTTCAGACTTGTGCTGAAAAAAAGTCCAAAATACACATTTAGGTCTTTATTTTACTACACTTTGTCTATTTGCGTCAGTAGATTTCTCTGAAATTCAACAAAAGTTGCCGTTCTAAATCAACGCGCTGCTCCGCGATCTCTGTGTTCTTCCTTTAATCACGCACATGTCTGGAAAGCTCTCTCTCTTCTGTGGAATGCTGTCGGGTCCAAATATGGTAATTTCCTTTTAATCAGTTACCAATCGTGAAAGTAAAATGGGCATTTAAAGGAGAACTCCGGTGCAAAATGAACCTTTGGTCTAATTACACATTGTTACCTAGTCAACCGTTATCTGAGATTTGTTTTCATGATTATCGAATGTAAATAGTTTTATCTCTAAAAACAGTTTAGCCTATAACGCTAGTATAACGCTAGTATCACGCTAGTATATGGGGCATGGAGTAATGACAAATAAAAATCGCTTGTTAATACCACTAACAAAGCTCAAAATAGCCCCACACTAACACGCCAGCATAATGAGGGTCCCTACATGCAAACCGAAGCATTGAGAACTGTGTAAGTGTCCAGACAGTTTAATAAGAAGATATTTTATACATACAGTCAACTTCACGTATATAAGCAGAATCCATCTTTGAAAAACAGACTCTATCAGTCGAACTACGAACCGCCGATCCAAATGCGCTGAACTGTGTAGAATCTCATATGGTCCAGCGCATTTGGATCGGTGGTTCCTAGATCGATTGATAGAGTCTGTTTTTCAAAGATGGATTCTGCTTATATACGTGAAGTTGACTGTATGTATAAAATATCTTCTTATTAAACTGTCTGGACACTTACACAGTTCTCAATGCTTCGGTTTGCATGTAGGGACCCTCATTATGCTGGCGTGTTAGTGTGGGGCTATTTTGAGCTTTGTTAGTGGTATTAACAAGCGATTTTTATTTGTCATTACTCCATGCCCCATATACTAGCGTGATACTAGCGTTATACTAGCGTTATAGGCTAAACTGTTTTTAGAGATAAAACTATTTACATTCGATAATCATGAAAACAAATCTCAGATAACGGTTGACTAGGTAACAATGTGTAATTAGACCAAAGGTTCATTTTGCGCTGGAGTTCTCCTTTAACCCTAAAAGCGAAATTTCATTGGCTGATGTCAATTTCTGACAACCTGATTCGTTCAGATGCATCACGTGACGCGCTCTGACACTCAGATGTGTGTTTTTGACAGTTTTTCTGCTCAGTTGAAGGCCATAAATGCTGTGTTTATAAGTTTTGATGTGATTTAGGTCGTTTGTATTGTTGTTGCTAATGATTTGATAAGATATTGTGTCAGTAAATAGTTGTTTCCACTAAAAAAGTATGATTTTTTACATTACAAATCTTTAAATGCCTTTTTCTCAAAATGACTTTTCTCTCATACTCCAAGTCCGAAATCTCCTCTTCAGTAGCACCTATACACACCAAACTTTCCAGTCTTGTACCTAGTTATATTATGAAGACAATTACAGAGGGATTTGTAAATATATTATTCCTAGCCTGATTTATATAACATTTTATTCCAAAAAACATGGCGAAAATACATTTTTTAAGGCTATTGACAGTATATTCTGTTTTACAGGATAACAAAAGTAGATATCCATAAATCCCTCTGTAATTTTTTTCCCATCTAATATGTGAACACAATGAAAAAATAATTTTAAACCTGGCTTTATCCAATTCTGAGATTTAGTTTTTTAAAATATAGGCAAATTTGCGCATATTTAATTAGATAATGCCTAATTTGTATATTTAAACAATAAATTACAGAAAACTTGTAATACATTTTTTTCTCATCTTAATGTAGGTAATCAACTGGGAAAGTTTCATGGTGATATCTGCTAGTTACAAATATTTCCCTATTCACCTGTAGTGTCTCGCCTTAATTTTGTAATAATGTAAAACGCTTTGCAGCAGCATACAGCCTTAGGTGGAACAGCTGCCTATGCGAGGCCTCCATGACGCTTGACCCAATGAGGACACCTCCCGCCCTTTACGTCACGTCCCGCCAGAATAGGCGTGGCCTAGGCTTATAAATAAGCAAACACGGCTGCATACCTCTGATTTTCATTGCCGAAGCGAACCAGAGCTGGATGCAGGCACGGCACAGAGACGCAGTACTCGTTCCTCTTCTAGAGAGAACCGAGGTTACGTTAGTAACGAGAACGTTCTCTTACGAGAGTTCTCTCGTACTGCGTCGAAGACACTGCGGGAACCCAGTGTAAAACGCCGTACATGCTGAGATCCTGACACCAGACACCCAAAGGCGCGCGCGCCCGGGGCACACACACTTGTCAGAAAAACTCACACAGAGTTTCAGGCAAGAGAGGCTAGAATAGCATCAATCCTTTATAATAAGTGCCCCGAAGGGCATATTCAGCATATATATGTATAATGTATATAATATATATGGTGGGTCATTACGCTCATAGGACATAACAGTCAGTGAGTGATGTTTAAAACATATTGGCAATCTGGGCCGTAATAAACGGGGCAGAAAACACCATATTGTGTCTTAGACCGAGAGCAGTCCGGCCTGTAGGGCGGGAACCTCTAGGTTATAAAACCTTATAAATGTAGATGGGGAGGCCCAGCCTGCCTCCATACAGATATCTTGCAACGAGATTCCACTAGACCAAGCCTACGAGGAGGCCATGCCCCTCGTAGAATGTGCTCTGATGCCCAAAGGACATTGCAGTCCTTTTGATGCGTTGGCTAGCGCAATGGCATCCACTACCCATCTGGACAGGCTCTGTTTCGACGCAGCTCGTCCTTTGGAACGTCCGCTGAACGAAACGAAGAGCTGCTCCGTCTGTCTAAAAACAGCGGAGCGGGACACGTAAGCTCTTAACGCCCTAACCGGGCAAAGAAAGCTAACGTCATCCCTTCCTTCAGAGGTCGGCAGAGCCGACAGGGAGATAACCTGAGCCTTGAAAGGTGTGTTGAGGGACTTAGGCACATACCCATGTCTCGGACTTAGTACTCTCACCGAGAGCGCTTGTAAATCCCCCACGAGCTTCACTGAAGCGAGAGCCAGAAGGAACGCAGTCTTGAAAGACAGGTGCTTCATGTCAACTGAGTGCACAGGCTCAAACGGGGCACCCTTCATGGCATCCAGTACCGTAGAAAGGTCCCAGACGGGGACTGAAGGAGGTCTGGGAGGGTACAGTCTCCTAGCTCCTTTAAGGAAACGAACAACCAGGTCGTTCCTACCAAGTGACCGGCCAAGCGTCGGATTGACGAACGCTGCTATAGCCGCCACGTATACTTTGAGCGTGGATGAGGTCCTACCCTTATCCAGCAGCTCCTGTAGGAAGAAGAGAACCTCCGCTTCCCTGCACTGCAGGGGTGATATACCCTGGGCTGAGCACCAACTAGAGAACACAGACCATTTAGAGGAATAGAGCCGTCTAGTGGACGGAGCTCTAGCCTGCTCGATCGTGTCTAACACTCCCTTTGGGAGGTTAGCGGGTACCCGTTGACGGCCCACACATGTAGGGACCAAAGCTCTGGGCGAGGATGCAAAATCGAGCCCCTGGCCTGAGAGAGGAGGTCCCTCCTCACTGGTATCGGCCATGGAGCAGTGCTCGTCAGCTGCATCAGTACTGGAAACCATGCTTGGTTTGTCTAGAACGGAGCTACGAGTAGCACTGAGCATCCGCTTTTCCTGATTCGCTCCAATACCTGAGGTAGAAGTGAGACAGTAGGAAAAGCATAGAGCAGGCAGCGGGGCCAGACGTGGGCCAGCGCGTTCTCGCTCTTGGAGAAAAATTTCAGACAATGAGCGTTTTCCTGAGATGCAAACAGGTCTACTTTTGCTCTGCCGAATGTCCTCCACAGCAGCTGCACTGTCTGTGGGTGTAGAGACCACTCTCCCGTCGGAACATTGTTCCTTGAGAGTTTGTCTGGGTCAATATTCAGGTGCCCTGGCACGTGCACTGCTCTCAGTGAACGCAGGTTGTGCTGGGCCAAAACCAGGAGGCGTTCCGTAAACCTGTACAGGTTTCGGGATCTGACACCACCCTGGTGATTTATGAAGGCCACCACTGACATGTTGTCCGACCGGACCAGGACATGATGGCCTTTTATCCGGGGACAAAAACGCCTCAGCGCATAGTCCACTGCCAACATTTCCAGGTAGTTTATGTGTGGGAGCCTTTCACGTTCTGACCACTAGCCAAAGAACGGTCTGCCCTCGAGCAACGCTCCCCAGCCTGAAGTGGATGCGTCCGTAGACACCACCTTCACGCTCGAGGAAGTCCCCAGGCTTACACCTGACTGGTACCAGTCTGTCGCACTCCATGGCATCAGGGCTGACACGCATTCCTGATTGACCTTGAGGCGACAAAGACCGGAGACCCATGCTCGGCGCGGCACTCGCGCTTTCAGCCAGAACTGTAGCGGGCGCATGCGCAGCAGGCCCAACCGTAGTACTGACGATGCTGAGGCCATGAGGCCCAGCATCCTCTGAAACCTCCTGAGCAGAACTATAGAACAGTTGCGGAAGGTTTTTATTGTGCGCAGAATACACAGTCTGCGCTGTGATGACAGCTGTGCTGTCATAGACAGTGAGTCCAGATCTGTGCCCAGAAAAGACATCCTCTGACTGGGAGACAGTGAACTCTTTGCCCAGTTGACTCTGAGACCCAAAACCTCGAGGTGTTCGAGTAATAGGGTCCTGTGCTGTACGGGCTAGAATCAGCCAATCGTCCAAATAATTCAGAATTCGCACGCCCTGGAGTCTCAGGGGTTGCACACTGCGCTGCGTCCATGCACACTGTAAATGTACGAGGTGCTAGAGACAGGCCGAACGGGAGGACTGTGTACTTATATGCCTGGCCCTCGAAGGCGAATCTCAAGAATCGCCTGTGATCTCGGCTCTGGTCGCGAAATGGCGGCGACACGAGAGCAACCGTGTGATGTAACATGGACGCCGTGCTTGCAGCATTTGAGGCGGGGGGCGTGCTTAATCGAGCGGGCAGCCCGCGCGCGCTCAGCTCTCTCAGCTGAGAGCAAATCAGAAAAAATGCGGGGCAAATGTGGGTGCGTGAAAGCGGGTACATTTATAGCACTGGGAGTACTGTCTATTAGAACTGACTGACCGTGCATTGGTTTCGTTTTTACAGAAACCGTGGGACATGCAGCGTGTAGTGATTGTGGGCACTGAATAGCGGGCATGCTCACTACGTGTGATGCACAATCGACATGAGTCGATTTTATGTGTGCAAGCCCTGTATTGTGTAGGGCTGTGCTTGTGTGTACGTATGGGCACTGAGTTGTGGGCATTACAGTTACACACGTTACACCATCGGCCGTGGCCGGGACACCAGAAAATACACTCTTTTCGGATTTACCTGGGTTTCCGTAGAAACGGCGTTTGTGTGCAGGCAAACGGGCCGTGATGCCGGTTTGTTGACTGCAGAATACGCTGGTACAGTGTGTGCAAACCCTGTATTGTGTAGGGCTGTGCTTGTGTGTACGAATGGGCACTGAGTTGTGGGCATTACAGTTACACACATTACACCATCGGCCGGGACACCAGAAAATACACTCTTTTCGGATTTGCCTGGGTTTCCGTAAAAACGGTGTTTGTGTGCAGGCAAACGGGCCGTAATGCCGGTTTGTTGACTGCAGAATATACTGGTACAGTCGCATGTGTTGGAACTGCACGAGCTAAAAATTTTCGGTGGAAATTCGGCCGCAGCGGGACTTGAACACCGTCGCTTTCCTAGGGGGCTAGGAAGGCCTGGAAGCCTCGGGCTTGATTGCAATCTTTGGCCGACACCCACGCGGTGGAGGGCGGCATCCAGCTGAGCGAGAGCGCGGTGGAGGGCCTCTCGCTGCTGAGTGCAGGCAGGCGGCTGTTTAAGGCGACCTGTCGACCTGAGCGCTTGGGCAGAAAGTGTCTCATGGCCATATTCCACCGGAGGGACTGGTGTTCTCTGTCTCTAGCACCGTCCACTATGGAGAATCCTGCAGAGGTAGAGGTACGCACCCTGGCTGAAAAAGGGACGCTCTTTCCAGGACTTCGCGATTTCTTCATGAAGCTCAGGAAGGGCGCGAGTCGTGAGAACGGCGAAGCGCGGTCTCCAGGCAGAAAACAGCCATCCAGCCGGTTAAGCAGTCGTCCTCCACAGACGCGGCTTCACCCTCATCGTCCATAACAGATGCGGCGGCAGACAGCGGACGTTGTCCGTCGGTCAGAGAGTCCAGCGAAGTGGGCGGAGGAGCTTGTGGCGGCAGCGGCGAGCTCCTCGCGGTGGAGGGAGGTTCCGGGCTCCCCTGAGCACGGCGCTTTACGGCGCGGCACTGCAGCGGGCGGAAGTGCAGCTTCAGCGAACGAAGCCAGGCGAGTCCGCAGAGTCACCATAGGCATTGTCTCACAGTGATGGCAGCCGCCATCGGCGAGAGCTACAGCTGCATGGTCCTCACCCAGGCAGGAAACACATATCACGTAATGGTCCCCGTCGCTGAGTGGGGCTCTACACGAGCCACAGTTGCGAGGCATCTTTAAAAAGACGCTCGGCTCTTTTAGTGTGGGGAAAAAATGAGTGACGCAGCGGCGAACACACACACAAAACACACACAGTATAAAAGGATATATTTCCCCGCCGGATAGCGATGCAGGGAACGGCAGCTGAAGGCGGCGAGATGTCGACCAGCGGCTTTAGTAGAGAAGGCACGTCCTGCAGTGATGCTTCTCGATGGCTGTGGCGGCTTCCTATCAGGATCCAGTGATGCGGGAGCTTCGCTGAAGTGAAGAAAATCAGAGGTATGCAGCTGTGTTCGCTTGTTTATAAGCCTAGGCCACGCCTATTCTGGCGGGACGTGACGTAGAGGGCGGGAGGCGTCCTCATTGGGTCAAGCGTCATGGAGGCCTCGCATAGGCTGCTGCTTTTGCCGCAGAGCAGCCAATGGGCGCGCAAACTGTTCCGCCTAAGGCTGTATGCTGCTGCAAAGCGTTTTACATTATTACAAAATTAAGGATTAATTTTTAGGCTTCAATATCTCGAGAAATAATCTTTCCCGCAGCGTCTTCGACGCAGTACGAGAGAACTCTCGTGTGAGAACATTAGGATATTAAGTAAAGATCATGTTCCATGAAGATATTTAGTAAATTTCCTACCGTAAATATATAAAACATGTATTTTTGTGAGTGAATGCAGCACAATCGTGAACATAAATGCACAACTTTAAAGGAGATTTTCTCAATGTTTAGATTTTTTTGCTCCCTCAGATTCCAGATATTCTAATAGTTGTGTCTCAGCCAAATATTGTTCTATCCTAACAAACCATACATCAATGGGAAGCTTTCATGTGATGTATAAATCTCAATTTAAAAAAATGTGACCCTTGCGAATGGTTTTGTGATCCAGGGTCACATATGTGGTATAATTCATATCAGGCACCTCCCAGGACACCTTCTCCTCAGGCACAGGAAAGCGTTCTATGTTACTTTCGGGATTTTGAAGCTGATGTGCGACGGGCCGGTTTGTCTTCTGTCTCCTGTCCACTAGATTCTTCATCGTCTGGAAAATTATCAGAACTTTAGCTAATGTTCTGGCAAGGTCATTCTCAAAGTTATGAACAATAACTTCCAGTAAAGTTAATAGAATGTTTGTTCAAAGTTATCTGGTCTTTAATAATGTTCTCTAAAGTTAGCATAAAAACATTATGCATCATTCATTTTCTGAAATGTTTTAGTTGGATGTTCCTCTAACATGATTTAAATACTGTATTACTAATGTTCAGAGAACATTTTCAAAAGTAATGTTCCCATAATGTTTGAAGAATGATAAAATTGATAAAATGGAATGATAAAATGGAATGTAAGAAAAAATGTGTTGAGCGTTCAGAGAACATTCAGAAATGACCTTTTCATAACTTGATGTGAATTTTAACTAAATGTTGTTAGAACATGTTTTGTTAGCTGGGAAGCAGCTTATGTCCTTTGCTGAACATCATGCTTTTAGACACTTTCCACAAATAAAAACAAGACCTGAATGTCTTAAAATCAGCAAATGACCAGTGCTTGTTATTTTTCTGCCTGATACAAGTTTATCTAACATACAATATTAATCTAACATAAATTAATACTGTATTAAATTGATCAAAAGTGACAGTAAATACATTTATAATGTTACAAAATAGTCAATTTCAAATAAATGCTCTGTTTTTAATAGTTTTTTTTAAGAATCCTAAAAAATAATATAATGGTTTCTGCAAAAATATGAAGCAGCACAACATTGATAATAATCATAAATGTTTCTTAATCGGCAAATAATCATATTATACTGATTTCTGAAGGATCATGTGACACTGAAGACTGGAGTAATGATGCTGAAAATTCACAATATTACAGTTTTTACTGTATTCTTGATCAAATAAATGCAGCCTTGAGGAGCATAAAGACATTAAAAAAATCTTATTTCAAACAGTAGTGCATCTAAGATCTCATTACCAAAAAATGTGATTTGTGTCTCTAATACTTTAACGAACTTATAAAAAGCTGATTTTAAAAACACTGCTTACTCATTAGAGGAGGCTGCATTTTGGATTTGCATCCCTGAGATTTCAGCTCATCTATAATCCATCGTAAAGCTTTGGCACACTCTGAGACCTGCCAGAAGACAAGAGATTCACCATCTGACACTCACATTTGCTTTGACATGCTGCCTGAAATAATGAACAGAACAAACGGACTGTAAAACACTATGTATGGGTTATTTGTGAGTGTTTGTGGCAGAACGACACCTGCTCTCGTTTTGCCATCTTGGCCGAAACCATCTCCTGCTCCCGCTCCAGAAGTTCTGACATCGCTCCGACCCTGAGAGGAAAACAGAGGTTTAAAGGTGCAGTCTGTAAGAAGGACAGCTAGTGGTCGAAATAGGTACTGCAGTCCACATTCAAAATATCGCCTCAGACTCAATGTGACGTTTACAGCTTCAGAGCCTTTCTTCCGTTCAATGACACAGGAAATTAACACTTGTACAATGTTCAGGATAATGCCGAAATAATCATTCTTTATTGTAAAGGGATTGATTCAACAAACTATAGTCTCACATAGCCAGATCTATCAAGTCAAGTCACCTTCATTTATATAGCGCTTTTAACAGTATGGATTGTTTCAAAGCAGCTTTACAGTGATAATAGAAATTAGCGTAGCAGTGAAGTTGCGAAGATCATTAGTCATTAACTCAGGGGCCGCCAACACGAAACCGCTCCAACAGAAAACCCCCAACGCGCTCCGGCCGCCCATCCACACAAAAAAGTGCCTGGTGTCTCGAGAACGCACTCCCTGAAATAGGCTTTAAGGTGCAAACGTTTATCCGTTTTCTCTGCGCAAACCTCAAAAACGCAAACCCGGGAAAACGTAGACGACGCGCATCACATGTTCGGTCGATAGGTAAGCTTTCCTGTAGCTCAAACAGTAGAGCGTCGGCGCCCGCAACGCCAAGGTCATGGGCTCGACTCCCAGGGAAAGCAAGAACCGACAAGAATACAGATGTGCACCCTGAAATGCAATGTAAGTCGCTCTGGACAAAAGCGTCTGCCAAATGCATAAATATAAATGTGAATGTGCGTTTGAATATATATATGTGTGCAGGCGTGTAGTCCTTCACAAATCAACCCTTAACAAACTACTTGTTAGGCCTTAAAAAAATTATAATTCAGAAATTTTGTCGCGTCTGCGTAGCTACGCGAACCGGATTTATCCCGACAACGTTTTATCTGTATAGAGGTAAAGGGGAGGAGGCCTTCACAGGGGAGAGACTAGTGACACTTCAGGACTGCGTTGTCGTCGTGTCCTAGCGCTGGTCCTTCAACAGATCTGGATGCGGCGGACAGCGGTAAACCTAGGGATAAACAGAGAGACTAATATTAGCGTAGACGCCATCCTTCTTATGATGTACCAAGTACATCAGGATTCATGGGAAGTGTTCCCGGTTCCGGCTGATCTAAACTATGTAGCCTAACATTGAGTTATAGAAGTCTATAATGCATTATGTGAATGCTAGGTCAAAGAGACGTGTTTTTAGTCTAGATTTGAACTGACAGAGTGTGTCTGCTTCCCGGACAATGTTAGGAAGATTGTTCCAAAGTTTTGGTGCTAAATAGGAAAAGGATCTACCGCCAGCAGTTGATTTTGATATCTATATAGTCTATAGTCTTAAATATACTTTATAATCAAACTATAGGCCTAATAACAGTGTAATTTTAATGAGCTCATCTGTCGACATGATGCCTGTGAATCTCAGATCTGCTGCAAATATCCACATCTCTATGATCAGATGCTTTCTGAACTGCTGTTTCTCACCGCTGTTGTTTTTGTTGTTTTTTTGTTGAAAGAAAAGCGTGCAGCAAATATTTACATATTCATTTAAACACTATAATGACGCCGTCTAGATGTTCGTTTACAGTAACAGTATTTCCAACTTCTTTTTACTTCTAAGCAAAGAAAGAAAAAGATCTTCATCGTGAGTATATCGGTGCATCGAATCACTTTCTTTTAGTCTCTTGTACGTTACGAGCAATAATCTGCAGTTCACTTAACAGCCACCGGTGTCGCTTATAACAAGGGTTTCTGAATTCTACAATTCTGACGCTACAAGAATTTGTATCCTGAAAATAATGTTCTTAAAAATCATAATAAGCTCTTACAGTAACCACCAACTTGTCTTAAATCTCGACAAGTGCGAATTTTGATTCATTTATTGGGTTGTTTCAAATATTAAGCATTACAACATAACCCTAACTATGTTACACATAATTACTATTACTAGGGATGATCACCAGTTGTCTGAAGTTGATCAGCAACTCTTTGGTGTTTCTGGATGTACAGTATGGTGGTTCTTGTCAAAGTCTTTTTCTTCCTAAGAAAAAATAAGATGTCCTTCAATGTATTAACTTCTTTCTTATGAAGATTTTTGTGAATTCGGCCCCAGACCCCATAGTAAGATAACTGGTTGTATGTTTTTGGGTCTTACAATTTTGGCTAATTTTCCATTGCTGTTAACAAAGTGTTTTCTTCACACTGTGGCCAAGCGAAGTAAAACTGTTCAAATGTAATGTTAACCTCTCAAAAAGATTTGCAACAAACTTCTAAAAGTGCTCCAGAATCAGTGCCTAACCTTTTTTACTGCGAATTTAAGCTTATGGCTTCATAAGTTCACACTCATATGAAGGTTAAAGGTGCTGTATGTAACTTTTTCACTCTACTAAAGCATAAAAATACCATCATATGTTTGCAGATATTTAGGAAACATGCTAAGCTCACATACTCGTTTCTCTGAAAAGCGATACTAGAGCCAGTTATTTTACTTTGAAATGTGCGTTCTGTGTTGAAATGTCTGTTTTTGAGTGATCTTGCACGTTCCAATTTACCCAATAGTATTTCGACATTTAAATCATGCCAGATGTCAGGAAACACAACGTGAGGAGAAACAGAGCAAGTCTCCTCGTCTTTCATTGTCAATTGCACTCGTTCCTGTTGCGCATCCTCAACCCGGTGGCTGTTAAGTGAACTGCAGATTATTGCTCGTAACGTACAAGAGACTGAAAGTGATTCGATGCACTGATATACTCACGGTGAAGATCTTTTTCTTTCTTTGCTTAGAAGTAAAGAGAAGTTGGAAATACTGTTACTGTAAACGAACATCTAGACGGCGTCATTACAGTGTTTAAATTAATATGTAAATATTTGCTGCACGCTTTTCTTTCAATAACAAAATAAACACACAATAAAAATGACAGCGGTGAGAAACAGCAGTTCAGAAAGCATCTGATCATAGAGATGTGGATGTTTGCAGCAGATCTGAGATTCACAGGCATCATGTCGACAGATGAGCTCATTAAAATTACACTGTTATTATAGTTTGATTATAAAGTATATTTAAGACTATAGACTATATAGATCTGGCTATGTGAGACTATAGTTTGAATCAATCCCTTTACAATAAAGAATGATTCTTTCGGCATTCTCCTGAACATTGTATAAGTGTTGATTTCCTGCGTCATTGAATGGTAGAGTGGCTCTCAGGCGTAAACGTCATATTTAGATTTTCCCGGTGAAACCATACCTTTACATAAATATCAGTCTACAGACTTTCATGGATAACCTAGGAAGTCGGGAATTTTTTTTTCTTTCTTCATGTTAGTTACAAGCTGTTCACTCATTGGGAATAAAATAGCAATTAATAAATGAAAATTCTTACATATAGCCCCATTAAGTTTTGCCATTAGAACAATCTTAAGAAAATAAATATAAAATCATTCTTAAAAAAATGTTGTTTGTAATAAAAAATATTCTTACATTTATTCTTGAGTTAGAAAATACCAGAATCATTTTTATTCAACATGTTGTGTACTTAATCCATCTCTGCCTTTTAACAAATCAGTTGGAACATCATGTCACATAATTAATATTCATGACTTTAAGAATTTTAAGCTCATGAATAATATATTAAGCCCCTCCACCTACATTTTCAGACCATTACTCTGCCCATCCTTAAAGGATAATTCCGGTATTTAACACCTTGAGTCTATATTGTAGTTTGTTTTGGATGAACAAGAGTGGCGGACAACATTTTTTTGACAATGGTTCCTCTCTCGAGTTTTTGACTATAATAGAATTGGCCATGGACCCATTTAACATTGGAGTCAATGGGCATGTCCGAAAATGTCATTAAAACAGCCAATAATGTTCGTTTACAAAACTGTTAAACTCACCGAGTGGTTAGTGGTGTTCGTTGATGATTATAAACAATATATCGTCGCAATATATGATTCCAATCCGTTTATTTTGCTATAGTGGAACTATTTTTTCAGACACTTCACAACCGTGTAACTTCCGCTCAATATTTGAATCTGAAGCGTTAGCACACTCCCGACCACTTGATGGCGATAACCGATGTTTATGTCTCGCGGGACACTCACGGTCACAGTCGAGTTCAACTTCATATTGCACTGGTCAGTGGTCACGTCTTTCAATATTTTCAAGGTTTTGTTTGTTTATTTGGCTTACTCTCCCGGAGCACAGTTGCTCTGCTCGCTAGCCTTATGAGAAACGGAAGCGGGCAAAAAGACTACATCGACCAAATGTAAACAGCCCACTTTCTGTTTCCGGTAGCGCATTTATATTAACGAGCACTCAGTCCTTCAACAGAATTCAATGGGATTTTACAAAATGACGAATAAAACACGACAGAAACTGTATTTCGCAACACTTTTTGTTTCTGGAACATCAACTAACATCACTAATCACTCGGTGAGTTCCACAGTTTTGAAAACTAATGTTAAAGGTTGTTTTAATGACATTTTCGGACATGGCCATTGACTCCAATGTTAAATGGGTCCATGGCCAATTCTTTTATAGTGAAAAACTCGAGAGAGGAACCATTGTCAAAAAAATGTTGTCCACCACTCTTGTTCATCCAAAACAAACTACAATATAGACTCAAGGTGTTAAATACCGGAATTATCCTTGTACACTGAGTGTGAAATTCGCATCTGAAATTTTCACACGTTAAACAATAAATACGACCTCACGTTATGTCAATCACGCTTGCACACTGCCTCCGAAACTTTCGTCCGTCATAAAAAATTTGAAACGGGTTAGATTTTCTGCGTTTTTTGCATCCGTAACAAGCTGTTGGAATGGTGTTTTGACAATTCAGAGCCACCGAATACGAAAAAACGCATACGAAAATTTCGGACTCAGTGTGCAAGGACCTTACTCAAATGTTTATTCATAGTTTCCTCAAATCAAATTCTGTACTCAAACATATGTGACCCTGGACCACAAAACCATAACATACTAACTATTTGAAAATCTGGAATCTGAGGGTGCCAAAAAAAAACAAAAAAATAAGAAAATCTCTTTTAAGGTTGTGCATTTATGTTCACGATTGTGCTGCATTCACTCACAAAAATACATGTTTTATATATTTTCTGTAGGAAATTTACTAAATATCTTCATGGAACATGATCTTTACTTAATACTTTCATCGAGTGGATCATCAGTTACCTGACAGAGCAGCCACAGTACGTCAGATTGGGGAACACTGTCTCAGATACTGTGAAAACAAGCATTGGATCCCGCCAGGGAACTGTGCTATCCCCTTTCATCCGAAACCAAGGAGATAGTGGACTTTGGGAGGCGTAAGTCACATCATCTACCTGTGGTAATTGAGGGGGAGGGCATTGAGGTGGTCCAGACTTACAAATATCTGGGAGTCCACCTGGACCATACACTGGACTGGTCAGTACATGTAAATGCAGCATACAGGAAAGGTCAGAGCAGACTCTTTTTTCTCAGGAAACTAAAATCCTTCCAGGTCTGTAATGAGATGCTGTACCTTTTTGATCAGTCAACTGTATGACAGCCAGGGAGGGGAACCGACTTGACAAACTGGTCAGGAAGTGTATGTCAGTGTTGGGGAGGAGGGTGGACTATCTATCTATCTATCTATCTATCTATCTATCTATCTATCTATCTATCTATCTATCTATCTATCTATCTATCTATCTATCTATCTATCTATCTATCTATCTATCTATCTATCTATCTATCTATCTATCTATCTATCTATCTATCTATCTATCTATCTATCTATCTATCTATCTATCTATCTATCTATCTATCTATCTATCTATCTATCTATCTATCTATCTATCTATCTATCTATCTATCTATCTATCTATCTATCTATCTATCTATCTATCTATCTATCTATCTATCTATCTATCTATCTATCTAATGATTTTTGGCATAAAAGAAAGAACTATAATTTTGACCCATACAATATATTGTTGGCTATTGCCACAAATATACCCGTGCGACTTGTGACTGGTTTTGTATCCAGGGTCACATATGAGCTGTTCTGTTTCATGTCTTGTGCTTCTCTGAGTTACTTCTCTGCGGTGTCCTGGATACGATGCTCCACGGTCTGGCTCTTCTCCTGACGTGTAGATGCCAGATAGTTGTCCTTCATGAAAGCCTCCCATGACAACATCTCCTTTTCCTTGTTCTGCTCTAGTTCCTGCCCTGTGCAGAACCATGTACTTAAACCAGGGATTTAGACATTCAACGCAGTTTTTTAAAGTGATCAGGACATTCAAAATATAAGGAATATAAGCTTTGTTGATGTAGCTCAAACAGTAGAACTTGTTTGGGATTTGATTTACAGTGATAAAATATAGGGTTATTATTGTTGCAATATTCCAAATAAATAGATTCATATTCACAAATAAATGTAAAGAGATTCACAATTTTTTTTTAAATTCACAAATAAATAAAATGAGATTTGCAAATAAATAAAATATTTACAAATGTTTTATACTTTTACAAACACAACTCTGCCTGGCATTTATTTGTGAACTGCTTTCTGTGCATTTGTAAATCGCTGCACACATTTGTGAATCGGTTCCTGTGCATTTGTGGATTTTGAAACGCTGTGTACCGTGTACTCAAGCCAATCAGATAACGGCCACATCGAGCTGGCCAATCGTTGCACGTTATCGCTTCAACCAATCACGTTTGGCTTTACACTGGGCGATCCTGCTCTGAAATAACTGCTCATTCAACATTCATCTGCATGGAAGTGTACGCGTAAAGGCACATCAAATTTCTACAGCTAAATATGATTAAAGTTTAGATTTTGTTAGAATTATACCATTGGACTGCTTGTCAAGATAAGCCACAATTTTTATGAGCCTTGAAAAAAGCCAGAGAAACAGCACTTTACATTTCTCTGTTATGGGAACAACGCGTTATGGACTGTATGACAGCCAGGGAGGGGAACCGACTTGACAAACTGGTCAGGAAGTGTATGTCAGTGTTGGGGAGGAGGGTGGACTAACTATCTATCTATCTATCTATCTATCTATCTATCTATCTATCTATCTATCTATCTATCTATCTATCTATCTATCTATCTATCTATCTATCTATCTATCTATCTATCTATCTATCTATCTATCTATCTATCTATCTATCTATCTATCTATCTGTCGTTCTGTCTATCATCTATCCATCTATCTATCTATCTATCTATCTATCTATCTATCTATCTATCTATCTATCTATCTATCTATCTATCTATCTATCTATCTATCTATCTATCTATCTATCTATCTATCTATCTATCTATCCTAATGATTTTTGGCATAAAAGAAAAATCAATAATTTTGACCCATACAATATATTGTTGGGTTAAATCTCACTTTATTCAAGATAGAACAGAAAAGCAAGTAGCTGACTAATTAATAACTCGGTTCAACCCATAAATAGCTACACTATTTAAAACCTGCTATACAGAGTTTTGAATTTGCATTGCAAGATTTTTATTTGCAGCATCGACCCCAGTACTACACTTTGATGCTGAGGCTCGAACTGTTATATTGGGTGGTCATTTGGGCTCATATTTGGTATTCTACATGACATTTATTTATATCCTATTGCTATTTGTCACCGCGATTGTGCTTTAAAAGGCAAACTCGCTTCAAAGCGATAAATATTTTATTTATTTGCAAATCTCATTTTATTTATTTGTGAATTTTATATTTTTTTGTGAAACTCTTTACATTTATTTGTGAATTCGATCAATTTTTGTGATCTCTTTACATTTATTTGTGAATATGAATCTATTTATTTCGAATATTGCAACAATAATAACCCCATAATAAAATGTAAACATTGAATGCAATGCAAGTCAGAATCTGCCAAAAGTTAATTCGATTATGCTGTTTGAAATGCTTCATGGTTCAAATCATCGCTTATTAAAGGATTAATTCCTGATAATAAGTCCTGATAATTTACTCTCCCCCACGTCATCCAAGATGTTCATGTCTTTCTTCAGTCGAAAAGAAATGAAGGTTTTTGAGGAAAACATTCCAGGATCTTCTCCATATAGTGACTTCAATGGTCCAACGGGTTGAAGGTCCGAAAGTGAGTTTCAGTGCAGCTTCAAAGTCTCGAAAAGAGTATTATCTAGACAAACCATCCGCCATTTTATAACAAAAATAAACATTTATATACTTTTGAACCACAAATGCTCGTCTTGCACTAGCTGTGATGCACCACACATTATATAATCACGCGAGGTCTGGTTCAGAAATGTAGGATAGGGCGAAAAACTCATTAAGTTTTCTCATTTTCTCCTCCAATTTCAAAAACGTCTGACATCGTTGTTTGACCTTTTTTATTTTTTGTCGGTTCTTCCGCCTCCGTCACGCGTGACCTTTCAACGTGATTATATAATGTGTGGCGGATCACAGCTAGTGCAAGACGAGCATTTGTGGTTAAAAAGTATATAAATGTTTATTTTTGTTATAAAATGTCCGCTGGTTTGTCTAGATAAGACTCTTATTCCTCGGCTGGGATCGTGTCGAGACTTTGAAGCTGCACTGAAACTCACATTTGCACCGGTCGTTGGACCCCATTGAAGTCACTATATGGAGAAGATCCTGCAATGTTTTCCTTAAAAAACCTTCTTTTCGACTGAAGAAAGAAAGACATGGATATATTGGATAATGTGGGCGAGAGTAAATTATCAGGACATTTTAACCCTGAAGTGAACTAATCCTTTAATGAAAACTTTATTTTTAATCCCTATTGAAAAAATGAATGGAAAAATACTCCTGGAACCAGTGCAGCGGAAAAATGAAGCGGGCGCTAATGCACTCATAAACTGGGCGAGACTGTGTGCTCATATTCTGATCTAGACTAACGAACATCAGTAATCTACTGCGGTCATGTGTGTGTTTTCAGCAAACGGTGTTTTGTGGCTGTAGTGTGGTCCTGGCCCAGCACTCACTGAAGTGTTTGTGTCTCTGTGAAGGAGAGCGCGGCAACACTCCTCTGATGAAGAGGATGAGGTGACTGAGGAGGATGAAGGGTGGAGGAAGAGCAGGTCGACTGTGATACTCCTTAATCAGCTCGTAACGCTGGAACTTCCAGATGGTGTCCGTGTTGTCTTGAACCTGCTGGAACGTGTAGCTGTGAAGCAAAGATAGAGTTTAAAGCCCTAAAAGTGTGTGTGTGTCTGTGTCTGTCTATTACGGGCAAGAAGAAATACAATTATTTGCACAAATATTAATTTTCAAGGTCAAACACACACACGTGCGCACTTGTACACACACACACACACACACACACACACACACACACACACACACACACACACACACACACACACACACACACTAAAGAACCAGATAATTGTGTGCTTAAATAAACAAATCAACGAATACATACATGATTGTTCAACATTAAATAAATAATTGAATAAAAATGTACTATTTGGGAAACCAGGTGAGTGTTTCTGTTCAACTTTTTCAGTCTGTTTACTTACTGACTGGGAAAAAGAAAAAGTGTCCAAATCAACCTGAATTCACCCTACACCAACACCCGCACTCTTATACTACTAAGATAATTACTCACTCTCTCTACATATATACAATACACATATACAGTATATATATATATATATATATATATATATACAGACATGCGTATATTAAATAAACATAATTGTATGCTTAAAACAACAAACAAACAAATACATAAACAATTGTTCAAAATCAAATAAATATTTACATTTCATACAAATGCCTAAGACTTAGTCTTATGACCAAGTCTCACATAAGATGCACTACTTGTACAGTAGACACAGAGTTGCTGCCTATAAAGTGTGCATGCAGACAGTAGGCATCAAGTCAGCTCACTAGGTTCTGGAACAGAGTCATTGTGTAAATGAAACAAGTGTTTCCGTTCACCCATTTGTTTACTCACTTGAAGATAGCGATGAGGAGGTTGAGCAGTAAAATGTTGGCGAACAGCAGATACACACACAGCATGATGATGGTCAGCCATTCTGGGAACATCGGCAGGTTATCATCATTCAGCACGGGGCATTTGGGCTTCAGAGGCTCGGAGCCGTTCACATGGCAGCTGCTTATATCAAACTGAGTGTCTGGTTTGCAAAACAGAGATATATTTGTTAGCTATCTGACTTCTATATTTTGTATAAATCTCTGGACTTTTGAATGTTCAACAATGTTACAATAAAAACAATGATACAATCTATAGTTTAAGCACATTTGCATTATTATTGCATATGCAATATTTTATAAATATCATTTTATAACCAGTGTTGGGGAAAGTTACTTTTAAAAGTAATGCGTTACAATACATGTTACTCCCTAAAAAGTAACTAATTGGGTCGCTTTTTATGGAAAGTAATGCATTATGTTACTTTTTCTCACCGTGGTGGGCTTGTTTGTATTGCATATTTAAATATATACAAATCTATACATTATTTGACAGTGTATAGGGAGATTGACGCAGTTCTTCTTTAGATTTGATTTGATTTAGAGTAAACGGCTCACTGTCTATATTAGTGGGGAAGTTGCCAAATATGATGAGGTAGGGATCATAGACAGCTCCTCGGACGATCCAGTTTAGTCTCTCTTCATTTTCGATCATAATGCCCTGTTTCGCCACGCCGTACGCCACCACCCAGATACTGAGCAGAAACATGAAGAAGAACAGATCCATCATCTGCAAAGAGGAAGACAGAATATGAGAGGACACAAAATGAAACGGGAAAAGATGCACAATCATAGCTCAGTCTGTCTGCATTTGCTTTTATGCCAAAACACTTTTGCTTGATGTGCACTATGAGAGGAAGAATATACATGAAGAACTCACATGATTCAATATTATTAATAGTAGATTTTTTTTTCTTCAAAATATCAAGCATTTGTTTCCTCATAGCATGAGTCCCTTAGGGCCCTATTTTAATGATCTAAGCACATGGTCAAAAGCTCAGGGCGCAATTGCACTTATGGCGTGTCCAAATCCACTTTTGCTAGTTTAACGACAGGAAAAATGGTCTGCGCTCCCGGTGCATGGTCTAAAAGGGTCGTCCCTATTCTCTTAATGAGTAATGGGTGTGTTTTGGGCGTAACGTGAAATAAACCATTTAGAGTCTCATCTCTCATTCCCTTTAAAAGCCCAAAAGCCAGTTGCGCTCGCGCCATGGCGGATTCGCTATTTACATGGAGGAATTTGCAAGCGGAAAGACGAATGCGTCTCCAGAGCAAGCTCAAACGGATCTGCTCGTGCGCGAGGTAAAAGTGCGCAAGCAGACCATTTACGGGACAAGCCGGATTCCTCCATATCTTTATGTACACAATGTTAATCTTTTACATTGTAATCCTTTTAATTAAAATATTTGGCACGTTTGTGTGCTGCTGTGTGTCCCTGTGTGTGTAATAAGCAGAGTGTGTGTGTAATAAGCAGAGTGTACGTGTGTTGTGGACCCGCCTATAGGCTCACATTACTAACGCGCTCTTTAAATAACAAAACAAATATTGTGCCACTGACTTTAGACCAGGCTTCAGTTGGTCAATGGCTCAGTCTATTTCTGTTGCCTCAAAATAGCAACGCGCCAACAATATGCCTGAACACACCTCGTTTTCAGACCAGCAGCTCATGGGCGCACAAATGAAAGGATGCAGGACGTGAAAATGAAAACTGCGTCGGGCTGAGACTAGCAAAACACACTTGCGTCGCGCTTGGCGCTGCATTGCACCGGGTGTAAGATAGTGCCCTTAGTCTCTCAACACTTAGGCAGAGTAGAACTATTGCTTAACATATCTGAACTGAAGAAATAAACTTTATGAACATGCAGACCCACCATTCTCCGGACAATGATTATTTTCGGACCCAGGTGTCGACTGATAGTGAAGATGGCCATTGATCGTAGACAGAATATGATGAAGTCGAAGCAGAATATAACTTTACCGACGTACAAGACAGTGCGGGAGGCCTGAAGTCTGTGTGAAAAACACAGAGTTTGATTAAGTGTAAAAAAACAACAACTTAAACTTAACTCAACTCAAGATCAGGAATGTTTATATGAGTGTCTATTAGTGTTGGTAGGTTTGATTTATTTCAGTGAAATTATTTTAATGAACAGAATCATAACGTATAATTTTTCATACATTTTTTTTTATTTGAATGCATCAAATGCTTTAGTAAAAACGTGCAGATAATTATCGCTTTATATTACTATTGTTATATTGGTGCATATAAATGATAAATAAATAATAAATAATTTTACTGTATTTTACATATTTATGATTAAACATTTTGAATCTACTTTACTATATTGACTGTTTGGGTAAAAATTATGGTTCCTCTCGAGCACTGTAACACGCCCGACGTTGGATACGGAACCTTTTTTATTGGATCCGGCACCTCCTATGTCACTATGGAAAATTAATCGCCTAAATAATAATAAATAAAAAAACACTATTTGTGTAGCCTAGTGTTCAATGTTGTTATCGATAGAGCTGTGCGAATGGGGTATTATTTCATCCGCAACCGCATCACAAAACTCATCATCCGCTCCAACATTTTTTGACCAAATTTCAAAGCCGCAACCGCCCGCCATCCGCTGATTGTTTTGCGGTCTATGGACGATGCTCTGCTGATGCGACCCGCGAGAAAGCCCTTGTCTGTTCTAGAAAGGATGCAGCAAAGATATTTAATGCTAATGTATGAGGCATAGGCCTACGCTGAGTTTCATTAATTTATGAGGTGCGCGCTCTAGTTAACAATGAAAGTGAAAGTGAACGCGCCGGCTCCTCCATGTCACGGTTATTATATTGTCTGCTATATTTGCCTTGTATTTGTTAAATACATGCAAATGGTTGATGAAACATTTATTAAAATAAGATACAATTGAATTTATACAAAACGAAATTCACTTTAAAGAAAGGCTTTTAACAATGCAATGCAAGTGAACGCGGTGCCTCAATGTCACGGTTATTATATTGTCTGCTATATTTGCTTTTTATTTATTAAATGCATGCAATTTGTTGATGAAATATTTATTAAAATTAAGATACAATTTATACAAAACAAAATTCACTTTAAAGAAAGGCTTTCTACAAAGCAAAACTTAATGAAATGGTAAAAACATGTCTGACGATTTACAAAAACAAAACTTAATCTGCACTTTACTGTTAAAAGACGTAAATTTTAATAATTTGGAATACAGTCATGAGAGACTTTCATTTTAATTATTTGATTGCTGTATTTTATTTACATCTAATCGAATAAAGGATTTTACAAAAAAATATTTGCATTTTATATGCTGGAATATGCAGAAATATAAGTTAACAGAAGAAGGACTTTATTTCGTTAAAATATGGTGAAATTTGCAGAAATTGTTTAAATGTTCAACAATTTTCTTCAAGTCTGAGACTGTTGCATTTAATTAAATTTTTGGTTGATGCAATGTGCATAAAGTTAAAATATTGAAACTAATAAAACAAGGTTTAAAAAATAGAATGTTTCATTTGAATCAATTTTAGATGATGGAATATGCAGAAAGAATAGAATTAGGCTGAAAGGTCTGCTTTATAGCGTATTCAGGTCGTGCATCATGTTTTTGAAGTAAAGTAACTAGTAAAGTAACTAATTACTTTTGAAAATAAGTAATCAGTAAAGTAACTGGATTACTTTCTTGGACAAGTAATCAGTAACTAATTACTATTTCCAAGTAAGTTGACCAACACTGCTCTCGAGTCAGAGACTGTTCACGTCATGACTGTCTAGTCTGAATATCTGGAAGATGCAGCGCTGATCACAGCTATTTTGTGTGTGTGTGGGCAGTCACGTCCCGAGATGGAGCCGTTCCAGAGTCTCGTCTCGAGATGGCCGCCGCCGTTCCAGAGTCTCGTCCCGAGATGGCTGCCACTCCAGAGTCTCGTCCCGAGATGGCTGTCGCCTTGCCAGAGTCCCTTCCCAAGAAAATTTTGGGGAGGGGCAGTAGGTACCCGATTAAGGCCTCAGAGGCTGTGTTCGTCCTGGCCCCCTGAACTGTCGGATCCAAGTGCACACGGTCAGTACAGTAAAACTGTGAATGGCTCATTAAATCAGTTATGGTTCCTTTGATCGCTCCACCCGCTGCTTGGATAACTGTGGCAATTCCAGAGCTAATACATGCAAACAAGCGCCGACCCGGCTCCCCTCGGGGGGTTGGGATGCGTGCATTTATCAGATCCAAAACCCATCCGGGTGCGGCTTTGGCCGCTTTGGTGACTCTAGATAACCTCGAGCCGATCGCGTGTCGTAACGGGGAATCAGGGTTCGATTCCGGAGAGCCTGAGAAACGGCTACCACATCCAAGGAAGGCAGCAGGAGCGCAAATTACCCATTTCCGACACGGAGAGGTAGTGATGAACAACAAAACAACAACTATCAGCAGTCAGTTCTCAGCTCCACACACACAGGAACCCAGTCCAACCCCTCCCACTCCCAAAAACCTTCTCTCCTCCTTCTCTCCACTAACCGAGGAAGAAGTATCTAAACTTCTCCTCTCCAGTCATCCCACCACCTGCCCTTTAGATCCCATCCCCTCACACCTCCTACAAGCCATCTCTCCCACACTTCTACCAGCACTCACACACATCATCAACTCATCCCTCCACACTGGCACTTTTCCTACAGCATTCAAGCAGGCTCGGGTAACTGCTTAAGAAACCGACATTAAACACATCACTCTTAGAGAATTACAGACCTGTCTCTCTCCTACCATTTATTGTGAAAACACTTGAACGAGTTGCCTTCAACCAAGTATCATCTTTCCTCACTCTGACCAACCAACTAGATGTAAACCTAGATGTTGGCGAGCGCAAGAGGCAGTCGAAAAGGCAGAAGCAAGGCTGAGACATAGTGTCTTAGTTGGCGCTGTGGCAGTGGGAAGAGCGGGTCTAGGTAGCCACATAAAACCACGCTACGACAAAGCCCAAGGACGAGAGAGACGCCAGATGGTGCAGGGAGAGATTCGTGCTGAGGTGGAGAAGGATCACCTAAGTAGGACCGTGGCAATGCGCCAGCAAGGAGCGTGGACCAATTGAAATCATGCAGCCGCCCGGAAGATTACCTGGACAGAACTATGGAAGTCAGAACCCGCAAGACTTAAGTTCTTGATCCAGTCGGTGTATGATGTCCTCCCAAGTCCATCTAACCTTCACATCTGGGGCCTAGCAGAAACACCAACATGCCCTCTGTGCCCGGCTCGTGGTTCCCTGGAGCACATCCTGAGTTGCTGCTCTGTAGCACTAGGACAGGGGAGGTACACGTGGCGCCATAACCAGGTGCTGAAGGTAGTAGCGGACACCATCTGCACCGCAATCCGGGAGTCTAAATATCAAGTCCCAGTGAGGCACAATATCTCCTTTGTTAGGGCAGGGGAGAAACCTCAGGGAGAACGTAAGGCCTC
This sequence comes from Phoxinus phoxinus, assembly GCF_949152265.1. Lineage (NCBI taxonomy): Eukaryota > Metazoa > Chordata > Actinopteri > Cypriniformes > Leuciscidae > Phoxinus > Phoxinus phoxinus. Next base: position 38,256,468 of record NC_136882.1, read on the forward strand.
AACAGGACTGCTAGCCTCGGCCCGAGACTGGCAGTTGCATTCGGACCTTGGGAGGCAGTTAAAGTTCCCAGAGCACATAGCAAGGACATCACTGAGGCCAGATCTGGTCTTAACATCTGATTCAACAAAGCAAGTTGTGCTAGTGGAGCTTACTGTCCCCTGGGAGGACAGGATGGAGGAGGCATTTGAAAGGAAGAAGGCCAAATATCTCGAGCTGGTTGAGGCATGCAGAGGGAGTGGATGGAGGGCCCGCTGTGAACCGATAGAAGTGGGATGCAGGGGCTTTCTAAGTCAATCTGTGCATCGGGCATTCGGGCTCCTTGGCATCAGAGGGTTGCGTGAAAGAAGAGCCACTAAAAACATCAGTGAGGCCGCAGAAAAAGCCTCTAGGTGGTTGTGGATCAAAAGGGGAGAAGTATGGAGTAGCGCGCTGCTTGGACACAAACCGGGGCCTGATCAACCCCGGTTGGGTCGCCCAGATGAGGGTGTCTGAAGATCAAAGACCCGAAACACCCTATGACCCTGGGTCCTTCATTGAAGATGTGTCCAAGCTGCACCTTTAAGGTGTTTCAAAATCTAAACCAATCTGGCTTCAAGAAAGGGCATTCAACCGAAACTGCATTGCTGTCAGTCACAGAAGCCCTACAGGTCGCAAAAGCTGCCTCCAAATCATCAGTTCTCATTCTCCTGGATCTGTCTGCTGCCTTTGACACTGTGAATCATCAGATCCTCCTGTCCACCCTCTCATCACTGGGCATCACAGGAACTCCTCTCCACTGGTTTGAGTCCTATCTCACAGGTAGGTCCTTCAGGATCGCTTGGAGTGGCGAGGTATCCAAAGCACATCAACTGACCACAGGGGTTCCTCAGGGTTCAGTTCTTGGACCGCTCCTCTTCTCCATTTACACCACATCACTGGGACCCATCATACAGGCACATGGCTTTTCTTACCATTGCTATGCTGATAAGACCCAGCTCTACCTCTCATTTCAACCTGATGATCCCACAGTAGCTGCACGTATCTCAAGCTGCCTGGCGGACATCTCGGCATGGATGAAGGAACATCACCTGCAGCTCAACCTGGCAAAGACTGAGCTTCTCGTCCTCCCTGCCAATCTGTCTCTACAGCATGACTTCACTATCCAGCTAGATTCAACTTTAATCACCCCATCAAGGTCGGTCAGAAACCTTGGAGTAACAATTGATGAGCATCTGACCTTCACAGACCACATCACAAAGACAGGTCGATCATGCAGGTTTGCACTGCACAACATCAGGAAGATCAGGCCCTTCCTAACAAAGCATGCAACACAACTTCTCGCCCAGGCCTTGGTTGTCTCTAGGCTTAATTACTGCAATGCTCTTCTGGCTGGTCTTCCATCATGTGCAACTAAACCTCTACAAATGATCCAGAATGCTGCAGCCCGTCTTGTCTTCAACGAGCCCAAAAGGGCCCACGTCACTCCTCTGTTCATCTCTCTGCACTGGCTACCACTCGCTGCTCTCATCAAGTTCAAGGCATTGACGCTTGCTTACAGATCGACCAGAGGCTCAGCTCCCTCCTACTTTCACTCGCTCCTACGAGTCTACATCCCTACCAGAAGCCTGCGATCGGTCAATGAGCGACGGCTCGTGGTACCATTACAGAGCGCCACAAAATCACTTTCCAGAACATTCTCATTCACGGTTCCTTGCTGGTGGAATGATCTCCCTACCCTCGTCCGGGATGCAGAATCCCTAACTACATTCAAGAGACAACTGAAAACTCATCTCTTCCGTGAGCACTTGACATAAAAAAAAAAAAACTTTTCTTTTAATCCTCCCTTGTTTGGCTTATGCTACTCTGACCAATGCCAGAACTTTGTATTTTGAGCACTTCTTGCGTTATTTTTGCCTCTTCACAATGACTCGCTTGCTGTAGTCCTCAGTTGTAAGTCGCTTTGGATAAAAGCGTCTGCTAAATGACTAAATGTAAATGTGATGAAAAATAACAATACAGGTCTCTTTCGAGGCCCTGTAATTGGAATGAGCGTATCCTAAACCCATGGGCGAGGACCCATTACAGGGCAAGTTTGGTGCCAGCAGCCGCGGTAATTACAGATCCAATAGCGTATACTAAAGTTGTTGCAGTTAAAAAGCTTGTAGGATCTCAGGAGCGGACCTGTCCCGGACACCTGTCTCACACCGCCCCCCGGAATAATGGAATAAGACTCCGGTTCTATTTTGTGGGTTTCTGGAACCGGGGGGCATTTGTATTGCGCCACTAGAGGTGGAGTATGGTTGCAAAGCTGAAACCTAAAGGAATTGACAGAAGGGCACCACCAGGAGTGGAGCCTGCGGCTTAATTTGACTCAACACGGGAAAGCTCACCCGGCCCGGACACGGAAAGGATTGACAGATTGATAGCTCTTTCTCGATTCTGTGGATGGTGGTGCATGGCCGTTCTTAGTTGGTGGAGAGATTCCGGCATGCTAACTAGTTACATGGCCCTTAACGGTCGGCGTCCAACTTCTTGGTTCGACTACGTTTGTTAAGTTGCATTTGGGTTCTCAACCAGCTTGCCTCCAGTGGATTAATCGTAACAATCTACTTTGAGTCAACATTATGGTAAAAAATAGACCTTTTAAGCAATTACAGATGAGGTACGGCTTACGGACAGTGGATACTTTTTTTATGTTTCATACAGCCCTAGTTATGAGGATATTTTTGTGTAATTTTAACTTAAGGCAAACATGAACTGTACTGAATTAATCTTAATCATATCTGAAAGGTATTTAGTGAAATAGTGGTTGTGTTGACCTGCAGGCCAGACCAGCAATGAACAGCATGATTGACAGCACATCCAGAATGTTCCACAGATCCCTGATATACATCTTTGCTTTCCTGCGAAAGCCGGACCCATCGAAGTCATGATAGAGCTGTGGAGTATCAGAGTGGTTAAATATAGACATATTGATATAGATGGACAGATATAATAACAGTTTATTGGCTTATGATTCATTAATGTTTTTTAAAGAAGTCTCTCCAAGGTGAATTTAATTGATCAAAAATACAGTAAAAACAGTAATATTGTGAAATATTATTACAATTTAAAACCGCTGTTTTCTATGTGAATTTATAGTAAAACCTGTGATCAAAGCTGAATTATCAGCATCATTACTTCAGTCTTCAGTGTCTCATGATCCCTCAGAAATAATTATAATGTGATGATTTACAGATTAATTATTATTGATGATCATTTATTAGTAATGGTTCTTGTTATTATCAATGTGGAAATCTGTTTCTGCTGCTTCATATTTTTGTGTAAACCATGATAAACAAAATTCAGGATTCTTTGATGAATTGAAAGTTCAAAAAGAACAGCATTTATTTGCAATAAAAATATTTTGTAACATTATAAATGTTTTTACTGTCATTGTTGATCATGCATTGTAGCTATATTATTAATTTATTATTATTATGTTAATTTTACCCTCAAGCTTTAGAGTGGTATTGTTTTACAAAAATATGAAACAGTAGAAACTGTTTTCAACATTGATAATAATCACAAATGTTTTTTGAGCAGCAAATCATCATATTAGAATTATTTCTGAAGGGTCATGCGACACTGAAGACTGGAGTAATGATGCTGAAAATTCAGCTTTGATCCTAGAAATAACTTACACTTTGATCCTAGAAAACTACTTGGTTACTATCGTAAACTCAGTTCCCTGATAGTAGGGAACGAGTATTGCGTAGCTATACGCAGTGGGGAAACTCCTTTTCCTCGATTTACTGAAGCTAAAAATGTAAAACGCATTTTGCAGCTGCACAGCTAGCACAGTGAATGTCTGGCTCACTCATTGGCTGTGCTGCGGCAACTGCGCATACCACGTCAGAGCCCGCCAAAGGGGGCATGGCCTTAGCCTATATTAGTCCCCGAAAAACGCCATTTTAGCAGGTTTAACGACTGAAGCGACAACTTGCCAGGTTACTAGTGTGGCAGGCTACGCAATACTCGTTCCCTATTCTCAGGGAACTGAGGTTACGATAGTAACCGAGTAGTTCCCTTTCGAACGGTCACCCCATATTGCGTAGCTATACGCAGTGGGGACGGCATGTAAAATGGCGCACTATAAATAGCATGGTTGCCTGCTGCAGCTCAGGACCCCTGAGCTCACAGAACAAGCTAGAGCCCACACATATAATGACCAGACCAGACACCGTCAGGTCTATTAGTATGGGGAATAACCGGCCAAAGGGGGGTTTTATCATAAATGTAATGTGATTGTGCACAGTGACATAATTTGTAGACAAGACCAGACACCGTCAGGCCTTGATCATACCAAAAATACCTTTGCCTGCAGGGAAGGTACCTCCATATTATAAAATTTCATAAATGTGGAAGGCGAGGACCAGCCGGTCGCATCACAAATATCCTGAATGGGAAACCCAGAGGACCAAGCCCAAGACGAGGCCATGCCTCTAGTTTAATGAGCCTTGGGCAAACCTGACACACTGAGGTATATGCCATAGATATGGCATCTACTATCCATCTATTCTAGACAGTCTTTGCTTAGTGACTGGATAACCCTTAGATCGGCCACCAAAGCAGACAAAAAGCTGTTCTGATTGTCTGAACAACGTAGAACGCTCCAGATAGATTCTCAGTGCTCTGACAGGGCAGAGCAAATGAACCTCCCCATCCTCAGCAGAAGGGGGCAGGGCTAATAGCGTGATAACCTGGCTCTAAACGGTGTTGAGAGCACTTTGGGTACATACAGTAGGATGACCTTGGAGTCTTCCAATCCAAACTCCAAACATGAAGGGCTCACAAAGAGGGCCTGCAGATCTCCCACTCGCTTGATAGATACAAGTGCCATCAGGAGAGCAGTCTTTAGCGAGAGAGGTTTAAGATCAACCGACTTGAGCGGTTCAAAAGAGGACTTTTCAGGGCCCTAAGGACCGTGGAGAGGTCCTAAGACGGCACAGATGGAGGTCTGGAGGGGTTCATCCCCCTAGCTCCTTTTAAAAACCGTACAACTAAGTCGTTTTTTCCTAGTGACTGGCCAGCCACTGGAGCGTGATGAGCTACCACATACACTTTGAGCGCGCGTCCAACAGCTCTTGCAGGAAGGAGAGTATCACAGATACCTCACATGACCCTGGATTAAAGACCCACTCCGATGAAAATCATGTTTTTCTAGGTGTTAACATGTTCTTGTGGCATTTTTCTGATGTTAGAGGACATATCTTGAGAAAAATAAGCTCAAAGTTGTATTTCTGAGTATTTCTACATTCAAATGGCTGTGAATCAGTAGCAGACGCCAAAATGCCGGCTAAAATAGACTGGAGTTGTGACGTAGTAACTCCACTGGGCGGGGCCACAAGCTCATACTCAAATTGGAACACATACTGTAACAAACAAGTCACTTTTCACCGTCAATCGTCAAAACTAAAGTTTGGAGAACACAGACTGATCCCGTCAGTAATTACATCATTACATAATGAGAGAGGGCAGCCAGCCTCCTCCAGCCAAGCAACAGGCGATATTCGTGCATGTGAAATTCCGCGCTCGTTCAAGTAGACTTGCACACGCCGGGTGGTGACGAGTTTCGCCTGTCGCAGTTGTTTGTCCCCTCGTGTGTCAAGCCCATCACTCGTGAGAGAGTCAGTCAGTTTTTCCAGATAGAGCGGTGACATTAGCATCATAATAATCCAGAAATTCCGAGCAATCCACTGATACTAAATATGTCCTGATAGATCACTGTGATGAAATATTGAGGCGAAGTCGAGCTGTTTTTTACCGCGAAGTCTCGGAGTGAAATAATGATCGGTGATAACTTTGATTAACTTCGGATAATAATATTTAACGAGTATATATAATACTGTTATGCTTCTCCGTGCCTCCGTACCCGTTTAGGGGCCAAACATGGAGGGCCCATAAATCAGGTCGCGGATACCATATTGTCCCTTTTGATTGTGTGAGCATATCTTTCCTCAGCGGAACAGGCCAGGGGACTTTTCCCAGAAAGACCACGCTCTGGCTGGGGTTCAGTTTGCTCTTGGTTACGTTGATATTGAGACCCAGGCATTTCAAATGGCCGAGAATCAAATTTCTGTGTGACAGTAGCTCAGCTCTCAACTGTGCCAGCACCAGCCAGTCGTCGAGATAATTCAGCATGCGCACTCCCTGATGTCTCAGGGGAGAGAGTGCTGCATCCATGCATTTCGTGAATGTACGAGGCGCTAGGGATAGACCGAACGGCAGAACGGTGTATTGATAAGCTTGACCCTCGAAGGCGAATCTCAAGAATGGCCTGTGACAAGGGTTTATCTGAATGTTAAAATTAGGGCCGGGACTCGATTAAAAAATTTTATCTAATTAATTAGAGGCTTTGTAATTAATTAATCGAAATTAATCGCATTTTAATCGCATATAAATATTTGACCTGAGAACAGTGAGAAGTAATTTTTTTCACATGGATTTTTAGTATACCATTGAATAATGACTGAATACATAAGCTTAAGCAACAAAATATTGTTTATTTTTGTTTAACCAAGTCCAGCAGACCAGTGCTATTTTTGCCATTAAGTGTAACGTTAGCAATAGCCGTTCCGAATTCCTTGTTGCACAGCTTGCACACAACCATGCTCTTATAGGTTGTAAATAGTTTTTTCTTTGACACTGGTGGCTCATCCGATTTTGTTGTGTTATCCTCCTCGTCCGTCTCTCCCCCCATTTCACACAATAGATGTAAATAGAACGTTTTTTAAAGCTAGCTAGCAACTGCTCACGCCGTTTAGTCCTGGATGTGTGTTGATGCGCACGCGCGACTGACCGACAGCGCAGGCAGTTGCTAGGCGATAAGTTGAGCTTCCAATCAAATAAAAGTAAACGCCTGACATTGGCCAATCCACTGTTTTACCCGTTTACGGACACAGGATTGGATGTACACAACCATGAAGAAAACAAAGTAACAGTAGACGGAACCGGTTTAATTTGAAACCAGGAAATTCTACTTTAGAAGTACATTTTCACAAAAAAACGGGACAATTCGTGTCCCGGGAAAGAATATAAATTTTCCGGGACTGTCGCTCAAAAAAGAGAACAATCCCTGGAAAACCGGAACGGGTGGCAACGCTAGAAGTTATCGTTTAAGTTGTGAACGCTAGTTGGTGCTCCAGTATAATCGGTCCGCCTAAACTCATCCAGTGAGAAACGTTCCGCGGTGCAAAAATAAGTGCGATTAAAATGCGTTAAAAATGTTAAAGTCCCGGCCCTAGTTAAAATATGCATCTTTCAGATCCATTGTAACAAACCAATCCCCAGGGCGAATTTGCGCGAGGATATGTTTGACAGTTAGCATTTTGAAAGACCGTCTCATGAGAGCCTTACTCAAATATCTCAAATCTAGTATGGGTCTGAGACCGCCGTCTTTTTTTCGGGACTAGAAAATAGCGGCTGTAGAAACCCGATTGTTTTAGCGGGGGGTGGGGGTTGGACTAGCTCTAACGCCCCTTTTGCTAACAGATTCTGTATTTCGGCACGAAGCACGTGACGCAAGCTGTTTCTCACCGAAGTCTCGACAACCGCCTGAAACTTTGGGGGTCTGCGAGCGAATTGGAGCGAGTAGCCTCGATTTATAGTGTTTATGACCCAACTCGACACATTGGAGATGGCTTTCCAGGCCATCGCATTTGTGGCTATGGTTTGACACACAGATTGGGATGGGCCGCCTAACACAGGGGGACCTAGTACCCACCCTTATATTGCGATTTGTGCACATACTGAGTGTTGGACTCAGTACATACAGGCTTTTTCCTGGAGAAAAGTAGGTAATACAACTGGGAGGGGGCCACCTAGTGAAGGGGGACCTTGAACCCAATGTGTTGTGATTGTGAAACACTCTTTTTGTGCTGTAGTGGCAATTTTTATCTTTTATTTCTTATTTTGTTTTCTCAATGATTTAACAAATGAATGACATGTGTTCTGTATTTTGAGTTTTCCTGTTGTAACGTTGATACAGCTGTGTGTGAGACACTGAGACAGAGGTGAGAAGATCCCCGGGCTGGGGAGGGGTTAAGGCAACCATGGGGGTTCCTAAGTTCTTTGTGTTTAGGGTGGGTGCTTTGATGAGAACATTATAAAACTACCAGCCAAACACCCCTCTGGGTCTCACTTCTACCTGAAGACTGGTCTGTAAGGATTGGGGGTGTCACCCCCGCCTTCAGATGGCCTCAGGGTCCGAAATTAACACCCGCCAAGCGCCAAATGCGGGTAGATTTTCCATTTGGCGAGTAAATCTCAAAAGGCTATCCGCCACACTGGCGGGTGAATGTTCATACCAAAATAGTAATGTAATAAAATGTTTGTCCCGCCCGCCATAGTCATATCTGATCGGTGAGTAGCCGAATGTAGACGAACTGCTGCGCGTGTGACAGGGCGCATGTTTAACTGAAGACCGAGCAGAGAGAGAGAGAGCGAGCCCCGGTCGCGCGCGCGCTCTCTCTCTCTCTCTCTCAGTGGAGCCAGGCGAAAGTATAAAGGCTTCACCGTCTCCTAAGCGCTGTCTTCAGCATCCCACAATCTTCAGCAAATTAACACCCGCCAAGCGCCAAATGCTGGTAGATTTTCCGTATAGCGAGTAAATAATAAAATAAAATGTTCGGACACTCGGGAGGTCGTGAGATATTGCACACGTTTCGAGTCAGTTAAACTGATAATCGCGTCAAAGCAGCTGGTACACGGCACGACTGTCCGGCGGCAATCACGTGAGCTTTCGCGCTAAACACAAGAGACCGGAGTTTTCAATGTTGCAGGCAATAGCTTCAGATAGAAAATGACAGAAATGTGTGTGCAAATGAACAGTAGCCATTCCTTTCAACATAAAAACGAGAGAGAGAGAGATTGAGTGTGTGTGAGTGAGTGTGTGTGTGTGTGTGTGTGTGTGTGTGTGTGTGTGTGTGTGTGTGTGTGTAAAAAAATAAATAAAAAATGTTTGTTATAGCCTAAATTTCAAATTTTGCTCTGGACAATTTTTTATGTTTGTATTCAACATAATACCTTATTATCTCAATTAAATGTACTGAAATTAATGTATATGTGACACAAAAAGGCTGTTTATTATTTTGGCCGGTAAAAAATATGCTTGGCTGGTGGATTTTTTCATCTACCAGTCCCCGTGGCAGGTGAGCCAAAAAGTTAATTTCGGACCCTGGATGGCCTGTGTGGCTAGAATGGGAACTATTCTTGCAAGAATAAATATCTTTTCTTTTAAAGACAAAATAATCTTGGTGTTTCTTATGCCTGGGATGCTGTGATTGTTAAGTATTGTTTTTTGTTGCCGTGAAAACGGCGTTTGTTTGTAGAGGTGCGTGCAGTGCAGCAGGCCTGTTTACAATAGTAAAATATCCAGCCGCCTGAGCTGAACAGGGAGCTGTGAGAAGTGTTGCGGGTCTTTTTGAGGGTGGCCCGGCTGAAACATCACCGCTAGAGGGCGCTGAAAAATACATACAGCACCTTTAAGTAAGAGCAACATAAGCATGTTTTCTTTAAATACACTAAAACTTCACTAAAAGTATGCTTGTGTTTTGCATATTTCTTAAAAGTATAATTAAGCATATATTTATAAACAATGTACTAGTAGTATACCTTTTAGAAATATTTTAAAAGTATGCTTGTAATTAGCATATTTATTAAAAGTATAAGATATTTATTACCAATGTAGTACTAGTATACTGTTTAGACATATATTTAAAGTATGCTTGTGTTTAGCATATTTCTTAAAAGTGTAAATAAGCATATATTTATTACCAATATAGCCTACTACTAGTATACTTTATAGACAGTAGCGGTTTTAGGCACGGGCGAACCGGGCCTAATGTCACATGGGGGGAGGCACGAGCTGATAAAAAAAAAAAATCCTCTGCGCCGCAAAGCGGTTTTCTATTATATATAATTTAAATTATTGCCAAATTGGCGCCCCTGCTTGCTGAGAAGGTGCCGTCTGCAGTGCAGTCAAGGGGGTCTCCAACACGTTGCTCGCGAGCCACCAGGTGCTCGAAGGGGGTCTCGCCCAGGGTGTAATTCAATGTAGAACCGCCACTGTTTATAGAAATATATTAAAAGTATGCTTGTGTTTAGCATATTTATTAAAAGTATAATTAAGCATATATTTATTACCAATGTAGTACTAGTATACTGTTTAGAAATATATTTAAAGTATGTGTAGCCGGTCGATTTAGACATGTGACTACTTAATTTTATATTTTTTATGTGCAAGGAGAAAAGTTGTATATAATGTTAACTTCAGCAAAACTTGTTTTCAATGTTCAATTTTCAATGGTTCCGATCGGTAGTTCCTATTAATTGTTGTTTGTGGGGCGTTAATTAGTGGGACACCTGCGCTCAGACGCATGGTGTATGCAGACGGGGAAGCGGAGGTAGTTTTTCTCTCTTTAATTGTCTTGTATTGACTGATTTTCGGTAATGAAATCACTTTATGTATGATGTCAAAACACTTTTAAGAGGTTATGTCATAATGTGCATCAGTGTGATTCGATTATTTTCTTTGTAAGTTGCTCTTTTAACCGTGTTAAAGTTAGAGCCTCATTTTCACATGCGTCTTTCAATGCAGGAATGAGAGAGTACTGCTCGGCCTTCTATGTCCCTAATTGTGCCTCACTACTCTGTTTAAGGTATGTTTTTTTTCAATTTGTGATCTTTCATTTGACTACGTCATTTGATTTACTATGTAAAGTGTGAGTTAAACTTGATAGTTGTGTAACCTTACCTCTAGTAACGTTATATACTAGGGCTAATTTCATACTAAAATGCCTTGTGTATATCTTCATGCAATGAGACTGTTTGTGTAAAAAAGGAACTTTATTATACACACAGTAGTTCAACAATCAGTTTAAAGAACATTTATATGTGCATTTAAGTGAATTTAACGTGTGTATGTTAACCTTCTCAAATGGTTTTATTTTATTTCCATTTATTTTCCCTGTGATTGCTGTCCTGTTATGTGGGGTAATTCAGCACCGTTGTTTACACGTTAAATGCTATATAATACCTTTGTTAAAGCGTTCGCGCTCAGACGCATGGTGTATGCAGACGATTGCACTGGTGAATGGCGGCCGGGAAAAGACGACTTCTGAAGAGAAGGCGTCGTCCGTTGAATGCTGCTCGCTCAGGCTAAAGGGCTTGTTCGACGGCGAAGGCTTCAGAGGATATTAAAGATGTGAAGTTGTCGCTGAATGAGTAAGACCTGCTAAAATGCCATTTTTTGGGGACTAAGGCTACGTTTACACGTGGACGGCTATTTTCATAAACGGACATTTCACCCCTCTTCGTTTTCAAAAATAACCCTGTGCACACGAACCCGTGTATATGCCGTCAAGAGCATGCCAAACCTGTAGGTGGCAGTGTAACGAGAAGCTCAAGCCCATGTTAGCCAACCAGAATCCCGAAAATAGTCACATACTGTGACGTCGCTGCCTAAAACTCCGTGTTTCTAAGTTTACATGCAAACGTGCAAACAAAGTTTTCCAAAATCTCCACTCTGGCTGGAGTTTTTAGAAAGAATCGTTTTCAGTGGAGAATTCTCCGTTTGCGTGTAAACGAGGGGCACAACCGAAGGGAAATGTCTCTGTTTTTCAAAATAACCATGTACGTGTAAACGGGGCCTAATATGTTAGGCTGAGGCCGCGCCCTCTTGGCGGGCTCTGACGTGTAATGGTGTGATGTTAGCTCATTGGCGCACACATCAGAGGCGCCCACGCCATTGGATGTGCAGTTGCCGCAGCACAGCCAATGAGTGAGCCAGACACTCACTGTGCTAGCTGTGCAGCTGCAAAATGCATTTGACATTTTTAGCTTCAGTAAATCGAGGAAAAGGAGTTTCCCCACTGCGTATAGCTACGCAATACGAAGTGACCGTTCGAAAGGGAACTATGGAAGCTTGTTTCCATCATTGAAATTTAAAAAAGTGAATTGAGACATTTTATCGCAATTACAAGATGTAAAGTCAGAATTGCGAGTTATAACAAGCTTTCATAGAAAACTGTTATTTTAAATTGTAATAATATTTCATAATATCACTGTTTTTACTGTATTTTTGATCAAATAAATGCACCCTTATTAAGCAGAAGTGACTTCCTCTAAAAAAACAAAGAAAATCTTAAACTTGACGTGTGTGTGTGTGTGTCTCACCTGTCTAACCTCCTCACACACCAGCGAGGTGGGCCACGTGTGTGTGGGTGTGTGTGTCTCACCTGTCTAACCTCCTTACACACCAGCGAGGTGAGCCGTGTGTGTGCGCATCTCACCTGTCTAACCTCCTTACACACCAGCGAGGTGGGCCACTTGTGTGTGGGTGTGTGTGTCTCACCTGTCTAACCTCCTAACACACCAGCGAGGTGAGCCGTGTGTGTGCGCATCTCACCTGTCTAACCTCCTTACACACCAGCGAGGTGGGCCACTTGTGTGTGGGTGTGTGTGTCTCACCTGTCTAACCTCCTAACACACCAGCGAGGTGAGCCGTGTGTGTGCGCATCTCACCTGTCTAACCTCCTTACACACCAGCGAGGTGAGCTGTGTGTGTGTGTGTGTGTGTGTGTGCACATCTAACCTGTCTAACCTCCTCACACACCAGAGAGGTGAGCCACGTGTGTGTGTCTCACCTGTCTAACCTCCTTACACACCAGCGAGGTGAGCCGTGTGTGTGTGTGTGTGTGCACATCTAACCTGTCTAACCTCCTCACACACCAGCGAGGTGTGCCACGTGTGTGTGTCTCACCTGTCTAACCTCCTTACACACCAGCGAGGTGAGCCGTGTGTGTGTGTGTGTGTGTGTGTGTGTGTGTGTGTGCGCGTCTCACCTGTCTAACCTCCTCACACACCAGCGAGATGAGCCACACATACAGCAGAAGTTCTCTCCACGACGGAAATGTCTGAAAATCGATCATGAGCACCACAGCAAAGAGCCACAGAAAGCCAAAATACGAGACGATGTTCCAGTAAAACTTCACTTGAGGAGACGTGTAGAGACTCATCAGACGTGACGAACAGTTCAGAGGCTCCGGCTCAGGCTCAGACTCCTGTAAGGGGTCACTGACACACAATCATATTCCTTCATTATTCAGACACAGAATGTTTAGTATGTTTCTAACATCGGGCAACAGTTCAGGAAAAAAAGGACTATTATCAAATCAAAATAAATAAAAAATAATCAAACTACAAGGAATAGCACAAATAAATACAATAGAGCAAAGATACAAATGAAATAAACAGCGATTTTCAGGATTATAAATTGAATAAAGTAATAAAATGTAAAAAAAACTAAAACAAAAACACTGAATACTGAATATACTGTAGTCTTCACTGTATAAATGCTTCACTGTATAAATCACAGAAGTGTGAGCCGCGCGCGAATCCCAACGCGACGCTTCACGAGATAAGATGCAAGTGGCTAAACTAAACAGCTGTTTTACGATAGAAGTTTTAAACGACCGACATAAATAATCAGTTTGCAAAGACTTTATCAGTCAAAGCTCAGCTTCGGGAAGGGGAGATTTACAGGTAAAGATAAAGAGACTGAGAGAACGAGAGATGGAGATGAGAGAGGAGAGCAGGTAGAGCAATAGTCTATTGCATACTGTGCCCAGAATGAGAATAACTGTATTACAATGGATTATTTAACACAGATATACATATGTTCTTTGCCAATGACAGTGGAAAAATAATATTCCCCTGAACCCCCTAGCAAGATCACTTTTGGGACCTCTGTATTTATAAACCCCTGTGTACGGCTATTGCACTGAAAAGAAAATTATATTTTTGAAAAATACAATGAATTACAAGGCTGTACAGAACAGTGCACTATTACAGACTTATATACTGAGGGTTTAATTACATTATTTTAATATAGTCAGTCAGGAACTAAAGTGGGCCGGTCTAAGGCATGAAACTCCAGGGCTAAAAATGAGTCCCACTCCAGCCCTGGTGTCGTCTGCATAGCTGTAGTAAACAATTTGGTTCTTTCTCATTATTTGGCTCATTGGGAGCATGTACAGTTTGAATAGGAGTGGCGCAAGAATTGAGCCTTGAGGAACTCCACATGGGTGTCCACTCAGACTTATGGTCACCTATATACTCACATAATAACTGTAATGATACGATGAAGATGGTTCAGTTGCAAGTAAAATCTTTATTGAGGAAGCAGGTCAGAGGTGGTGAGAGAGATGGTGGAATATGTCCAGAGAAGAAAGGCACTTGGCAGGACAAGGACGCTGAGGACAGCCCAGATCTCCGATGGAGAATGATGATGATGGCGATGATGAAGATGGTCCGGGATGGAGGTGAATAAATGATGACGGCTGGTGAGCTGATCAGCAGCAGTGATCAGCGGCTCCGCACGCACGCACACACGCACACACACACACACACACACACACACACACACACACACGAGAGAAGAGACAGTGAATCTATAAACCGTGACAATAACCCTCTCACTTCTAAGGCTATGTTTACACGGAAACGATCTGAAGAGAAAACGCAAAAGTGGCGTTGCTTTAATATTACTTTTTATATCACTTTTTTATATCACTTTATCATCACGGCCGTCGCCGTGTAAACGAAAGGCACATCCGATAAAATATTTTTACATTTTCACCCGCGAGCGTTCTCGTGTAAACAGGGCCTAAGTATGACCTGAACCATTTTAAGACTTTCCCAGAAAGCCCGACCCAGTTTTCCAGCCTGTCAAGAATTATGTTGTGATCGACAGTGTCAAATGCAGCACTGAGGTCGAGTAGTACCAACACTGATAATTTGCCTGTATCAGTATTTAATCGAATATCTCTGTGCTGTGATGCGGTCGGAAACCAGATTGAACATTTTCAAAGTATCCATTCGAGCTTAAGAATTTGTTCAGCTGATTGAAAACAACTTTTTCAATGATCTTGCCAATGAAAGGAAGATTTGAGATCGGTCTATAATTGCTTAATATAGTCTTATCCAGATTGCTCTTTTTCAGGAGGGGTTTGACAACTGCAGTTTTCAGGGAGTTTGGAAAACTTCCAGAGAGAAGTGAGGCATTTACCACTTCTAGCAGATCTGCTTCTAAGCTGTTTAACACACTTTTGAAGAAAGATGTGGGAAGAGCGTCAAGGGCGCAGGTTGATGTTTTAAGGTGCTGTACGGTTTCTTCCAAAATTTTGCCATCAATTTCTTTGAAATCAGACATAGTAACTACTTTCTCAGGCTGTGGTCTGATCTGTCTGACCCCAGTGCAACTCAAGGATGTGCTAATCACCTTTCTGATATTATTGATTTTCTCAGAGAAGAAAGAAGTAAATCTTTAATCTTTAATAGTCTAAAGATTATGCACTACTGTGTTAAAATATAAGATCTTTTTCAAAATGGTAATACATATTTAACATAAATAAGTTGTATAATGCTAACATTAGTTTAATGCAGTAATTTAGCACATTCACTCGTCACTCCTACATCTTTGCGGTGTGAATGTGGCCTGAAGATGTTTGTAACTCAACTAACCATACATGGCACATGGCACACGGCTGCTTCTTCGTCCTCTCGGCCCACCTCTGGATGTCTTCATCACGTCTGCGAGAGTTCATTTCAACAATAAGGGTTAAAAAATGTATTAAAGGGATAGTGCACTTTAAAATTAAAATTCTGTCATCATATACTCCATCATATACGACCCTCAAGTCGTTTCAAACCTGAATGAATTTTTTACTATGGAAGTCAATGGGACCAGTTAACTGTTTGGTTACTGACATTCTTCAAAATATCTTCCTTTGTGTTCAGCAGAAGAAAGAAATTCATTCAGGTTTGAAACAACTTGAGGGTGTGTATATGATGACAGAATTTTAATTTGAAAGTGAACTATCCCTTTAAGAGTCATTAAAAGTCAGTGTTTGAGGTGAAAGTTAGCCTGGCATGCCAGACTTACATCAAGATGTTTAGTCTGGCAACTCTCCATAGACGCGGCTTAATCCGAGGGGCGGGATAAACGGTTGTCTCTCAAAATCCCTCTGCACGCAATAGGATAGCGCTACAACCAACCAGAGCAACGAAGAAGGTGACGTAGTCAGAGCGGCAAAGATCCGGTCCAGCAAAACTCCGAACACTTCTTCCTTTTTTAAGAATGACTTTAGTGCCGTTCTTTGCTCTTTTCTTAAAGAAAACTTAACTCCAAGTCCTCCAGAGTCGCGGCCAAAGCCGATTCGAAAGACCGCTGTTCTCCATCCGCAGCCGCCATTCTTTGTTTTCAAGTGGCAGCCGTCGCAACTCTGTCGTCATATGTTAAGCCCGCCCCCGCCTACTCTATACTCGACGTGATTGGCCTGACCCAATTTAGGTTTCTGCAGCTAGAAGGTCTATGGAGAGTTGCTAGACTGCCCTGGCTGCAAAATACATTTAGCTGCCGCTAGGGTGCGTCTAGATTTCTAGGCTAGGTAAAAGTGCTATTTGCAGTGTAATTATTGAGACTGCAATGCTGCCATCTGATGGTGTAAGTATGTAATGACTCTGTCAGGATTCCACCTTCACATCACTCTCCATTACCTCCCAGATCATCACTGACTCCTCCCACTCCTTCAATCACCCGTTCACACTCCCCTGATTACTGATTCCCATCACCTGTGACTCATCACCAGTTCCCTTTATAACCCAGCATTCACCTCACCTCCGTTGTCTGATCTCGTCATTACTTGACCACAGACCCACCGTGAACACTCTCCTATGCTAACCCGCTACTTACCCGAGCTTACCTGCATTCCTCCTCGGATCCCATCATCTCGTCTCAGTCCAGTCATCAAGGCTCCTTCTCTTCAACTCCCTCTCCTGGATCCACACCTGAATACACATCACGGAATCAATCATTCAGCTAAGACTCTCCATATTTGCCATAGACTGTCTCACTTACCATTCCACTGTGTGTCCGCAACTGCATTGTTCAATAAAAGTGTGTTTACAACTTACGTCATCTCTCTCCGTGTTTCAAACCCTGACAGAAGATCAGACCAACAACATGCAATCGGATACACGAGACGCTGTTCCTCACCCAGTGCCCACTGCATCAGCGTCTGCTTCAACCAGTCCATCCCCGGATCCACTTCCGCATTCACCCGCTGCTTCGTTCACTGCCTCTTCCAGTCCCATGGCCAAACCAGCGCCTTACTCCGGCGAGGCGGAGGATTGCAGTGGGTTCCTCCTCCAGGTATCTTTATATTTCACTATGAATGAACAACAATTCCATAATGACGCCGCCCGCGTGGCTTTCATCATCTCGTTACTCTCCGGTTCCGCCCTCCAGTGGGCTCAATCTCTTTGGAATTCCAATTCTCCGACCATTCGTGTATGCAAGGATTTTATTCAACACTTTAGGGATGTGTTTGGACAGTCCGTGGCTTCCCTCTCTATCCACGATCAGCTGTTCCATCTAAAACAAGGCCGTTCTTCGGTGACTGAATATTCCCTTCGATTCAGAACCCTCGCTGCTGCTAGTGGATGGAACGAACCCGCTTTAATTACTGCATATCGTCAAGGATTAACTCCGAAGATCCGTCAGCTGGTCGTGGTTTACGATGACGTCATGGGCATAGAAGCGCTCATTCAGAAAACTATCAGAGTCTCTCAACTACTAACTGCTTGTGACGTCAATATACCCACTGCACTTCCTCCGCCCCCGGCGTCCCAACCTGCTCATCTTACTCCTCCAGCACCTATTCCTATGGAAATTGATTCTTCTCGACTAACCCGTTCTGAACGACAACGAAGAATACAAGCCCATCTCTGTCTATATTGTGCTTCTGACAAACATCTACTCAACAGCTGCCCCATTCGACCTCCGCGCCTTGCGGTAAGCTCAATCTACCATCCTCCTAGCGTCGAACATCTTATCAAAACTCAAGTCCATCTAATAACCCCTAAATTCTGTTTCCCAGTACAAGCCCTCATTGACTCCGGTTCCGCGGGAAACTTCATCTCCTCCCAATGTCTCCAGAAGATGAATCTGAACAAGAAACGACTTGAGTACGATCTCGCTATTCATACCATCCAAGGTACACCGCTAGGAAGGGGTCGAATCCGTTACAGTTCTCCCATGTTAACTCTGCAGATTGGATGCTTACACACTGAGGAGATCTCTTTTATGGTGCTGGAGGAGTCTACAGCCGAAATCATCCTGGGACGCCCGTGGTTAATACAACATCAACCCCATCTCCACTGGAAGACCGGTGAAATCCTCCAATGGGGTTCGGACTGTCATTCTTCCTGTCTAACCACTATCACCAAGGTTACCCCTTCTCCGTCATCCGCTGAAATAGAGAGTCCTTCCTCAGAAGTCTCTTCGGATATTATCCCTCCATCCTCGTCTGATGTCTCAGAAGTGTCACTGCATTCCACTTCTGTGGAGAGCCCTGAGACTCAACGTCAGTATGAAATTCCAGTGGAGTACCGGGCGTTCCAGGACGTATTTAGTAAGGCGCTGGC
This sequence comes from Phoxinus phoxinus, assembly GCF_949152265.1. NCBI lineage: Eukaryota > Metazoa > Chordata > Actinopteri > Cypriniformes > Leuciscidae > Phoxinus > Phoxinus phoxinus. Next base: position 38,274,976 of record NC_136882.1, read on the forward strand.
CACCAAATTACCACCACATCGACCATGGGACTGCGCAATCGACTTGCTACCCGATCCAACTCTACCTAAGGGCCGTATCTATCCTTTGTCCATCCCGGAACAGAAGGCCATGGAGGAGTACGTAGAAGAGGCATTACAGCAAGAGTTCATCCGACCATCTATCTCCCCTGCCGCTTCGAGCTTCTTCTTCGTGGCCAAGAAGGACGGAGGCTTACGGCCGTGCATCGATTACCGTCAGCTTAACTCTCAGACAGTGAAGTTTCGGTATCCTCTTCCTCTGGTCCCGGCTGCTCTGGAACAGCTCCGAGGCACCCAAATCTTCTCCAAGTTAGACCTTCGAAGCGCCTATAACCTCATCCGTATCCGCCACGGAGATGAATGGAAGACCGTCTTCGTGACTCCCTCCGGTCACTATGAATATCAGGTGATGCCCTTCGGACTGTCAAATGCTCCAGCAGTATTCCAGGGGTATATGAATGAGATCCTTCGCCCCTTCCTCAATCGCTTCGTGATCGTCTACATCGACGATATACTTATATACTCATCTTCCCAGGCTGAACATCATCATCATGTCGTTCAAGTGCTCCAGAAACTACGCGAGCATCAGCTTTTCCTCAAACTGGAGAAGTGTGAGTTTAACATCACTACTGTTCAATTCCTCGGTTATATCATCAGCCAAGATGGAATCCAGATGGACCAGAGGAAGGTGGAGACCATTCTAAACTGGCCCTTACCATCTACTGTAAAGGAACTCCAGCGCTTCCTAGGATTTGCCAACTTCTATCGACGTTTCATTCAAGATTACAGTCAACTCAGCTCTCCACTTACCACTGCTCTGAAGGGTCGGCCCAAGTCTCTGTCCTTATCACCTGCGGCTCTACAGGCCTTTCAGTCGCTCAAGGAAGCCTTCTCTTCTGCTCCAATACTCACTCACCCTAATCCTGATCTACCATTCATCGTGGAAGTCGATGCTTCATCCTCAGGAGTGGGGGCCGTTTTGTCTCAGCGGCAGGGGGATCTCTCCGTACTTCATCCATGTGCCTTCTTCTCCAAAAAGCTTGCCCCGGCGGAGTTAAACTACGATATCGGGAATCGTGAGCTACTGGCTATTAAGTTAGCCCTGGAGGAATGGAGACACTGGCTGGAGGGAGCTAACCATCCGTTTGAGGTCATCACGGATCATCGAAACCTGGAGTATCTACGAGAAGCTCGTAGACTAAATCCGAGACAAGCCCGTTGGGCCCTCTTCTTCACTCGATTCGACTTCAAGGTGTCATATCGTCCAGGCAGCAAGAATTGTAGAGCTGATGCTCATTCCAGAATTCATCAAGTCCCTCACGAAGATAGTGAACCTGTGCCTATCCTCCCTCCAGCCTTATTTCTCAGTCCGATTGTGTGGGACATTGACAATCAGATCCACCAAGAAAACCGTCTCCATCCTGCTCCGCCGGGAGGTCCAGAAGGGAGTACCTTTGTACCGGAACATCTAAGAACTCCTCTTCTGGACTCAGCTCACTCCGTACCGGGCTCTGGACATCCGGGTAGCAAGCGTACCCTCTCGCTTCTCCGTCAACGGTACTGGTGGCCAACCATCTCCGAGGATGTAACAAGGTTCGTCAAGGGTTGTTCAGTCTGCGCCATTGTCAACACCCCGAGGAGACTGCCAGAGGGTAAATTGGTGCCCCTTCCGATTCCTCAGCGTCCTTGGTCCCATATCGGTATCGACTTCATGACCGACCTTCCTCCATCTGATGGTTTCACCACGGTACTTGTAGTCGTTGATCGTTTCTCTAAGGGCTGTAAATTAATCCCTCTACCAGGACTGCCGACTGCTCTGGAAACCGCCGAAGCCCTCTTCCAGGGAGTCTTTCGTAACTTCGGAATCCCGGAGGACATCGTCTCTGACAGAGGTCCCCAATTCATCTCCAGAGTTTGGCGTGCCTTCTTTCAGCTCCTCGGGGTCACTGTCAGTCTCTCTTCCGGATACCATCCTCAGACCAATGGCCAGACTGAGCGCAAGATCCAGGAAATCGGTCGCTTCCTAAGGACCTACTGCCACCAGTACCAGGACAGCTGGAACCGTTACCTTCCCTGGGCTGAGTATGCTCAAAACTCTCTCCGACAAAGCACCACTGGTCTTACTCCCTTCCAATGCATTCTCGGTTACCAACCTCCTCTGTTCCCCTGGTCTGGGGAGTTATCTGAGGTTCCAGCTGTCGACTTCTGGTTCCAGCAGAGCGAGGGGGTATGGGACTCAGCTCACGTTCATCTCCAACAGGCAATAAGGAGACACAAGACCCAGGCTGATCGTCGAAGACTACCAACTCCCTCCTATCAGCCTGGGCAGAAGGTGTGGTTGTCCACCAGGGACATTCGTCTCAAGTTGCCATGTCGTAAGCTGAGTCCTCGATTCATTGGACCTTTCCCCATCGAGAGGCAGTTGAACGAGGTCACCTACAGACTTACACTCCCAAGGCAGTATCGCATCTCACCATCCTTCCATGTGTCATTGTTAAAACCGTACGTTGACCCGGTCCTTCCTCTTCCTTCAGATACACCTGCCATTGACGTACCTCCTCCTCCTCCGGTGCCTGTGGAGGATGAGCCCATCTATAGGATCCGTTCCATCTTGGACTCCAGGCGGCGAGGTCCCCGTCTCGAGTACCTCATTGACTGGGAGGATTACGGGCCGGAGGAACGTTCTTGGGTGCTGCGCGACGACGTAATGGATCCCACTCTCCTTTCCCAGTTTCACGAGGAACATCCCAATCGACCAGCACCCAGAGGTCGGGGTAGACCTCGCCGCCGACAGCATCCTTCACAGGCGTCAAGAGCCGCTTCGGGAGGGGGGGGTACTGTCAGGATTCCACCTTCACATCACTCTCCATTACCTCCCAGATCATCACTGACTCCTCCCACTCCTTCAATCACCCGTTCACACTCCCCTGATTACTGATTCCCATCACCTGTGACTCATCACCAGTTCCCTTTATAACCCAGCATTCACCTCACCTCCGTTGTCTGATCTCGTCATTACTTGACCACAGACCCACCGTGAACACTCTCCTATGCTAACCCGCTACTTACCCGAGCTTACCTGCATTCCTCCTCGGATCCCATCATCTCGTCTCAGTCCAGTCATCAAGGCTCCTTCTCTTCAACTCCCTCTCCTGGATCCACACCTGAATACACATCACGGAATCAATCATTCAGCTAAGACTCTCCATATTTGCCATAGACTGTCTCACTTACCATTCCACTGTGTGTCCGCAACTGCATTGTTCAATAAAAGTGTGTTTACAACTTACGTCATCTCTCTCCGTGTTTCAAACCCTGACAGACTCATAGACATGATTTCAGACCTGACAACTCAAAAGGTTAGTTTTCAACGTTCAATTAGAAAGTTTGGTCCCACTTTATATTAGGTGGCTTTACCTACTATGTACTAACATTGAAATTAATAATTTGATACAATGGACTTATTGTGCACATAGATGTTTTTACATTGATCCAGAACTGTTTAAATAGCTTTTTATGGTGTTGTGTAATTATTAAAATTTCTATTATGTATTCTTAATCATTTTTCTCTTTAGGTTGACTTGTAACATCTTGTCCAGGGACTACGGATGAAAAATAGCCTTTGGCTAATTCTGGTACATTTACAGAATGTTTTATTAATGTACAATGTCCCTGTCAAAATAAACAAAACTAAAAAAACACACAAAAAAAAAACATGTTACTTATATTTTAAAAATACCTGCATGTAATCACAGCTGTAATTAATTTATGTAATACCCTTCCCTTAACCCACCCTTAAACCTACCCATACCATACACACCTGTCCCTAACCTTACCTGTCTCACAACTCAATAGCAGCAAAAGTGTTTTATAATACAACATGTAAACAATACAACACACCACTTAAAGGGTTAGTTCACCCAAAAATGTAAAAATTCTGTCAGTAATGACTCTCCCTCATGTTGTTCCAACCCTGTAAGACTTTCCTTCATCTTCAGAACACAAATGAAGATATTAGTGATTAAATCTGAGCGCTGTCTCACTCCTTCATAGGCTTCTGTTGTAATTGAAACTTGCCGGCGCAGAAAGTTAGTAAAGACATCGTTAAAATAGTCCAAGTGACTACAGCGGCTCAACCTTAAGTTTATCAAGCGAAGAGAATACTTTTAACCTCACTATCACTATATACGTTCTTCTGACGTACAACCCAGAAGCGCTGCGCTGTTACACTACGTGAACTTACACTAGGCCCACACAGAAGAACATCAATAGTTGAATAAAGTCGTTATTTTTGTTTGTTTTTGCACATAAAAAGTATTCTCGTCGCTCAGATTTAATCAAAAATATCTTAATTTGTGTTCCGGAGATGAACGAAAGTCTTTTGGGATTGGAACAACATGAGGGAGAGTAATTACTGACAGAGTTTTCATTTTTGGGTGAACTTACCCTTATAAAGTGGGAGTGAAAGTTTTTACCTGAAGATCAGGAAGCCGGTGTATATCAGAGGAAAGAAGATCATGCACAGAAGAATCTTCCAGTGTGTGTTCTCCACTGACAGCTCTCCACACCAGATCTGAGTGAGCAGGGCCTGACAGAGACACTCGATGAGACCCGAGCTATCAGTGATCAGCCATAGAGATAAACTTGGTTTGAAGGAATAACACCAAAAATAACAGTTTTCACAGGAAAAGTAACTCTTAGGGCCCTATTTTAACGATCTGAAACGCAAGTGTCAAAGTGCAAAGCGCAAGTAACTTTGTGGGCGGATCCCGGCGCTGTTGCTATTTTCCCAGCGGCATAAATGACTCTTGCGCCCGACGCAAATCTAAAAGGGGTTGGTCTGAAGTAGCTTCATTATTCATAGGTGTGGTTTGGGCGTAACGTGAAATAAACCAATCAGAGCGTCCTCTCACATTCCCTTTAAGAGCTGGCGCGCTTGTTCCATGGCGGATTGCTATTATAACGGCGGATTTGCCGGCGCACGCCAGGAGCAGTTCACATCCGAGGAGGCCGACGTTCTCGTCAGGGCCGTAAAACACAGAGAAGTGATATTGGGGATGATGGGAGAAACCCACCCAAATTAGCTTCGGTTAAACAGACGTATAATTTGGGTAAATGTGTAGCCTAATCTAGATTTTTATTTTTATTTTTATCTAGATAGATCTTTTTCACATCTTCACGGACACAACAATGATTTCCCTCGTGTGTTAATATTTTTCCTTGTAATAATGTATGATTTGCAAAAATGAAAACTGCTGCATCTGTTTATATTAGAGAATCAAAGTGGATGCGCGTTAACATTATGGCCAAGCACGCACGCGCCCTTAAAATACCATATCACTAACGCGCAACGCGCCACTGTCTTTAGACTGTTTTTTTCCTGGTCAGTGGCGGAATTGCTTTCTAAAACTGGAAAATAGCACCATTGAAGTTTTGCGCCGGAACACGCCTTCTCTTTGCGCTGAACCGCCCCCGCGAGCGCAAGTTCATTTCCTAATTTACCGACGTGCGTCTGTGGAGGGAAAAGTCCGCTGTGCGCGGGTGCAAAATAGGAATGATACATGCGTCGGTGTTCAAAGTCAATTGCGCTGGGTGCAAGATAGGGCCCTTAGTGCACATGAATTACTTACCTTACTCATTCATGTTAAGCTTAACTATTAAACATGACTGCGAAAAAGATAAATTTGCAATCATAAAACAACTTTTTTTTTAATATAAATATAAAATGAACAATAAAAATGTTATATAAAATTATAATTATACTAATATACTATAATGTACTAATTATACTAAAATTATAAAAGACTACTAATAATAATTTGCAACCATTAAGACCACAAAAATATTTATATAAATATAATTACATAAATAAGAAAAAACTAAAATTTGTATCATATTAATAACAATAAGTTGTTATTATCGTTGTTGTACAAATTGCTCTTTTTTTTAACCTGTGCAATATATTATATTATAATTTATATTATACTATTTTTATGAAAGATTAAATAAGAATAATAACAATAATTTGCAACCATTAGGACCACATCACAATTTTTTTTAATACAATATATAACGTACTCGGTTACTAACGTAACCTCAGTTCTCTCTAGAAGAGGAACGAGTACTGCGTCGAAGACGCTACGGGAAAGATTCTTTCTCGAGATATTGAAGCCTAAAAAATTAATCCTTAATTTTGTATTAATGTAAAACGCATTTCTGCAGCATACAGCCTTAGGCGGACAGCTTGCGCGCCTATTGGCTGCTCTGCCAGAAAAGCAGCACCCTATGCGAGGCCTCAAGTGACACTTGACCCAATGAGCCGTCCAGCCGTCACGTCCAGCCGAAACAGGCGTGGCCTAGGCTATAAATACTCGAGCGTAGCTGCTCCAAACTGATTTTCGCCACTGAAGCGACGCAGAGTGGGCATGCACGGCACTGAGACGCAGTACTCGTTCCTCTTCTAGAGAGAACCGAGGTTACGTTAGTAACAGAGTACGTTCTCTTACGAGAGTTCTCTCGTACTGCGTCGAAGACACTGCGGGAACCCCATGTAAAACGCAGTGCGTGCTCGGATCCAGCACAGACTTCCAAGAGCGCGCGCCCAGGGCATGCAAGTGCCTACACACAACAACTCACAGAGAGTTTTATAAGGAGAGCGGCTAGAATAGCATCATCCCTTTAAAATAGCATATATATGTAATAAATAGATATATATGGCGGGTCATAGCAGCTCATGGGACATAGTTGTCAGTGAGTGATGCTTAAACATAAGGTGATCTGGGCCGCGATGCGGGGCAGGGACACCATTTGAGTCTCTTAGACCGAGAGCAGTTTAGCCTGCAACGCGGGAACCTCTAGGTTATAGAACCTTATAAATGTAGACGGGGAGGCCCTGCCTGCCGCCGTACAAATATCTTGCAACGAGATTCCACTGTACCAGGCCCACGAAGAGGCCATGCCCCTCGTAGAGTGTGCTCTGATGCCCAGTGGGCATGTTAAACCTTCTGATGCGTATGCCGATTCTGTTATCCGGGAGTGACGAGCGGTGACGCGAGGCCAAGATGGCGACGGCCGGCTCCGCCCACTTTAGGCTTCAAAAATGCTCTTCAGAAACCTACGGGTGATGTCACGGACAGTACGTCCATATTTTTTTACAGTCTATGGTGCAGACCCTGTGTTGAACGGGGTTGTGCTTGTGTGTACGAATGGGCACTGGGTGGGCATTACAGTTACACACAAAAAAAAAAAAAAAAAAAAAACTCTCCTTTACCCTTCCTTGTTTTGGCTTATGCTACTCTGAGCAATGCCAGAGCTTTGTATTTTGAGCACTTCTTGCGTTATTTTTGCCTCTTCACGATGACTCGCTTGCTGTAGTCCTCAGTTGTAAGACGCTTTGGATAAAAACGTCTGCTAAATGTAAATGTAAACCATCGGCCTTGGCCGGAACACCAGAAATAAAACTCTTTTTTGGATTTATTTGGGTCGCCGTGAAAACGGCGTTTGTGTGCAGGCAAACGGGCTTTACCGCCGGTTTGTTGGCTGCAGTATACACTGGTACAAACACTATTGCTGGGGCTGTACGAGCGGGAATCTTGGGTGGAAGTCCGGCCGCAGCGGGACCCGAACACCGTCTTTTTCCTAGTCGGGCTAGGATGGCGCCGAGGCCTCGGGCTTGATTGAGATCTTAGGCCGAGGCCCACGCGGCGGCGGGCGGCATCCGGCAGAGCGAGACCGTGGTCTCTCTCGGGCCTGCTGCTGCTGGGTTGCCGCGGCGGGCGCGGGGCGCTGCTGAGCTCGAACAGGCGGCTGTTTAGGGCGGCCTGTTGCGGAGCTGGAGCGCTTGGGCAGGAAATGTCTCATGGCTTGTGGCCAGGGTCCGAAATTAACTTTTTGGCTCACCTGCCACGGGGACTGGTAGATGAAAAAATCTACCAGCCAAGCATATTTTTTACCGGCCAAAATAATAAACAGCCTTTTTGTGTCACATATACATTAATTTCAGTACATTTAATTGAGATAATAAGGTATTATGTTGAATACAAACATAAAAAATTGTCCAGAGCAAAATTTGAAATGTAGGCTATAATAATAATAATAATAAAAAAATGTTTTACACACACACACACTCTCTCTCTCTCTCTCTCGCTCTCTCGCTCTCTCTCTCTCGTTTTTATGTTGAAAGGAATGGCTACTGTCCATTTGCACACACATTTCTGTCATTTTCTATCTGAAGCTATTGCCTGCAACATTGAAAACTCCGGTCTCTTGTGTTTAGCGCGAAAGCTCACGTGATTGCCGCCGGACAGTCGTGCCGTGTACCAGCTGCTTTGACGCGATTATCAGTTTAACTGACTCGTAACGTGTGCAATATCTCACGACCTCCCGAGTGTCCGAACATTTTATTTTATTATTTACTCGCTAAACGGAAAATCTACCAGCATTTGGCGCTTGGCTGGTGTTAATTTCGGATGCTGAAGACAGCGCTTAGGAGACGGTGAAGCCTTTATACTTTCGCCTGTCTCCACTGAGAGAGAGAGAGAGAGCGCGCGCGCGCGACGTTGATCGCGCCCGGGCCTTTCTCGTCCAGCTTGCGGAGGAGGTTAGCCTGGTGGATCTGAAGCACCGCCATGGTATGCTACGCCGATGCAGCTTGTCCAGCGGCGGAGTAAACACGGCCGTTCAAAGCTGACGAAGTGCGGCAGGCTTTCGACGGTAGGACTCCCTTAGCCCGCCGTCCAGCAGAGGGTGGGTAAAGGTGAGCCGCTACGGCCTCCTCGACCAGAGGAAGAGCGTGGTAGCCTCTGTCTCGAGCTCCGTCCACAATGAAGAATGCTAACGAGGCAGAAGTACGTACTCTGGCTGAGAATGGTGCTTTCCAGGACTTCACCACTTCTTCGTGAAGCTCAGGAAGAAATGGGGCGTGCCTGGAGGGCGGCGAAGCGCGGTCTCCGGAGAGGAAGCAGCCATCCAGCCGGTTAAATGCAGGCTCTTCGGGCGTCGACCAATCGAGGCCGAGGCTCGACATGGCCTGTGAGAGCAGACGCATCAGCTCTGCCTCGATGCTAACTTTCCCTCCTTGACGTTCCGGAACGGCGGGGGAGGGGAAGTCCACAGAGCTCGCCCATCCCTCGCTCCCCGAAGCGAGGAGAGAACAGCAGTCGTCTTCCCCCTCAGACGCGGCTCGTTGATCGTCATCCATGACAGACAAAGCGGCGGGCAGCGGCTGTTGTCCGTCAGTGAGCGACTCCAACAAAGCGCACGGAGAAGCTAGCGGCGGCGGAGCAGCTTCGGTGAATGATGCTAGGCGAGTCCGCAGAGTCGCCATAGGCATCATGTCGCAATGATGGCAGCCACCATCACCGAGAGCGATAGCTGCGTGTTCCTCACCCAAGCAGGAAGCACACAGCACGTGGTGGTCCCTGTCAGTGAGTGGGGCTCTGCACGAGCCGCAGGAAGTACGAGGCATCTTTAAAAAGACACTCGTTGCTCTTTTGTGAGGTAAAAAATGTGTGACGCAGCGAACACACACACAAAACACACACAAAGTTAAAAGGATATAATCCACTCCGGATAGCGCTGCAGGGAACGGCTACTGAAGGCGGCGATGATCAGCTGCTTCAGGGAAAGAGCACGTCCTGCAGAGTTGCTTTCTCAGACGGCGGTGGTGGCTTGCTATCCAGATCCAACGATGCGAGAGCTTCGTGAAGTGAAAGAAAATCAGTTTGGAGCAGCTACGCTCGAGTATTTATAGCCTAGGCCACGCGCGCAAGCTGTCCGCCTAAGGCTGTATGCTGCAGAAATGCGTTTTACATTAATACAAAATTAAGGATTAATTTTTTAGGCTTCAATATCTCGAGAAAGAATCTTTCCCGTAGCGTCTTCGACGCAGTACTCATTCCTCTTCTAGAGAGAACTCTCGTAGGAGAACTGCCTAAATAACAATAATGTGCATAATATTAAATAATTTAAAAAAATAAAAAATAATAAGACAATAATGGTTATTTTTATTGTTGTACAAATTGATTTTAATCTATGCAATATAATAATAATAATCGTCATCAATTTATGTAATATTCGTAATAAATAACTGTTCTTTAAAGGTTTAAAAATCATTTATTGTGTCAAAAAACAGAAAAAAATCTGCATATTGGTTATTGAACACTTAAAAAATAGATTTCAGTCATTAAAATCGATATGTTTTATATTCAAGGTGACATTTTTTCAATGTTGAAGTACTTTCTCCTATTCAAGTGTAATAAACTGAGACAGATAATCCATAGATATTTCTGAATATGCCGCTGTGTTTGTTCACCTGCACTCCTGAGTGAGCGACAAATCTTTTATCATCGGCCTCAAAAGCGAGCCACAGACATGTGCTTCTGCCCCACGACGGAGAGATGCGGGTCAGGAGTCTCTGCGCTCGCTGGGCGTCCCAACTGTGACACTCGCTGAAGACACCTGAGGACACACACACACAGGGTTAAACATCACAGCTCAGGTCACAGGATTTAACACTCGCTGAAGACACACACACACACACACACACACACAGACAGGGTTAAACATCACAGCTCAGGTCACAGGATTTAACACTCGCTGAAGACACACACACACACACACACACACAGGGTTGAACATCACAGCTCAGGTCAAAGGATTTAACACTCGCTGAAGACACACACACACACACACACACACACACACACACACACACACACACACACACACACACACACACACACACACACACACACACACAGGGTTAAACATCACAGCTCAGGTCACAGGATTTAACACTCGCTGAAGACACACACACACACACACACACACACACACAGGGTTGAACATCACAGCTCAGGTCACAGGATTTAACACTCGCTGAAGACACACACACACACACACACACACACGGTTAAACATCACAGCTCAGGTCACAGGATTTAACACTCGCTGAAGACACACACACACACACACACATAGGGTTGAACATCACAGCTCAGGTCAAAGGATTTAACACTCGCTGAAGACACACACACACACACACACAGGGTTGAACAGCTCAGGTCAAAAGATTTAACACTCGCTGAAGACACACACACACACACACACACACACACACAGGGTTAAACATCACAGCTCAGGTCAAAGGATTTAATATGGAGTTAATATTGTGCCATCATTAAACAAACATCCAGCATATGATGGCAGAGCTTTCAGTTTATAGATTCCCCAATCCTAGAGAGAGTGGAGTGCTACTAAGTGCTAATGTGGATTTCTGTCTAGATATGTAATGACATTTAGCTAAATAAAAACCTCAAAAAGGTTCATTTTAGATAAAGACAGAAACACTCCTTTTCACTGCTCATTTTCCTCAGCTGTAGGCAAAGGCAAGCATGCGTTTTAAATCAGCTTCTCCCGGGAGACTAGCGCTAAATTAAACCCCTTGCTTAGCGCCATCTACTGTTTTAGAAGAGGAAGTTTAACTGCATTTGTGAGAAAATCTGCCTAGACACATTTGTGAGAAAATCGAGCCGAGTGATCTCATAAAAAAGCCAATTGTATCATAATCATAACAGACAGATATGCATTAGTTTGCACTAGATTTGGTATTTGTTCAAAGGTTACATGCAATTTGTAGGATGGTTTGTATTTATTTGTGAAATATTATCTAGGCTCATTTATTTATATTTGTAAAACACAATACATATTTGTTACTCCACAGCATTTGCGCTCAAATTGACCTTTGTACTTGCACATTGCTTTCTGTTTGTTTGCGAGTCGAGTTTTCCTTTGCAAAGCAGAGTTTGTTGGCAAAATGCTGGATTTGTTTGTTTAATTATGGCACAATATTAACTCCATAGTTTCACACTCGCTGAAGACACACACACACAGGGTTAAACATCACGGATCAGGTCAAAGGATTTAACACTCGCTGAAGACACCTGAGTTCACACACACATTAAACATCACGGCTCAGGGCAAAGGATTTTAATTGATGTTTGTTACACAACATTTGAAAAAAAAATTGTAATATGTTTATTTATGTTAACAAAATATGTGACACAAAACCAGTCATAAGTCGCACGGGTATATCTGTGGCAATAGCCAACTATACATTGCATGGGTCAAAATTATAGATTTTTCTTTTAGGCCAAAAATCTTTTTTATGTATATTAAGTAAAGATCATGTTCCATGAAGATATTTAGTAAATTTCCTACCGTAAATATACAAAACATTTATTTTTGTGAGTGAATGCAGCACAATCGTGAACATAAATGCACAACTTTAAAGGAGATTTTCTCAATGTATTTATTTTTTTGCATCCTCAGATTCCAGATTAGTTGTATCGAGCAAATATTGTCCTATCCTAACAAAGTCAAGTCAAGTCAAGAATATTTGTATAGCGCTTTTCACAATACAGATTGTATCAAAGCAGCTTCACAGTATTAAATTAAAATAATAATAAAACGTCCATGTTTGGTAATGCTAATCAATAGTATTATTCATTGATTAATTAAATTGAACATCCCCAACTGAGCAAGCCAAAGGCAACAGTGGCAAGGAAACGAAAAACTCCATCAGGTGACCCAATGGTGACCTAAAACTCCATCAGGTGACCTAATGGTGACCTAAAACTCCATCAGGTGACCCAATGGTGACCTAAAACTCCATCAGGTGACCTAATGGTGACCTAAAACTCCATCAGGTGACCCAATGGTGACCTAAAACTCCATCAGGTGACCCAATGGTGACCTAAAACTCCATCAGGTGACCTAATGGTGACCTAAAACTCCATCAGGTGACCCAATGGTGACCTAAAACTCCATCAGGTGACCTAATGGTGACCTAAAACTCCATCAGGTGACCCAATGGTGACCTAAAACTCCATCAGGTGACCTAATGGAGAAAAAAAAAAAAAACCTTGGGAGAACCCAGGCTCAGTCGGGGGCCAGTTCTCCTCTGGCGGTTATGAACTAGAGGCCGGATTTAACTGTAAGATTAAAACATTTATATGAATGCCTGGCTGAAGAGATGTGTCTTTAATCTAGTTTTGAACTGGGAGAGCGAGTCTGAACAACGAACAGTATCAGGAAGGCTATTCCAGAGTTTTGGAGCTAATTGTGAAAATGCAAGGGGGGGGGGGGAAAGCAAAATAAACCTAAAATTATCGGGACAGGAGCATGTGTCCAAATTTTAATCTTAACCGTTCTATTTCATCAGATACGATCTGTAAACAGGGCTTTAAGTGTAAAACTGATAGCATATTACGTAGCTTAGCAATGTTTCTAAGGTGGAAAAAGGCAGTTTTTGTAACATATGAAATATGATTTTTAAAAGACAGGTTGCAGTCTAGTATGACACCCAGGTCTTTTACTGTAGAGGATAAAGTAGCAGGACATCCTACTATGTTAAAGTTGTATTGTGAGAGGTTTTGTGGGTGGTTTTTTGAACCGATGAGTAGTACCTCCGTCTTGTCTGGATTTAATAAAATAAAATAAAATACTTTTATATCTTTAACACACTCTGTCAATTTTGATAATTTAGCGTTTTCATCCGGCCGTGATGAAATATATATTTGAGTGTCATCAGCATAACAATGGAAACTAATTCCATGTTTCCTTATAATATTTCCAAGTGGCAGCATATATATTGAGAATAATAGAGGGCCTAGCACAGATCCCTGCGGCACTCCATAGTTTACTGAAGTTATGATCGATTTTTCTCCATTTAAATAGACAAAATGGTAGCGGTCAGATAAGTATGATCTGAACCAGCTTAATGCTTGTCCTTGAACGCCAGTATCATTTTGTTGTCGATCTAAGAGTATTGTGTGATCTATAGTATCGAACGCAGCACTAAGATCGAGTAAAACTAGTATTGAGATACAGCCTTGGTCCGAAGCTAAAAGTAAATCATTAGTAATTTTAACGAGCGCAGTTTCAGTGCTATGGTGCGGCCTGAATCCAGACTGAAACTTTTCATAGATATCGTTTTCTTGCAAAAAAGAGCTCAGTTGAGCGGACACAACTTTTTCTAATATTTTAGACATAAATGGAAGATTTGAAATGGGTCTATAATTTGCTAGATTATGTGGGTCTAATTGTGGTTTCTTAATGAGTGGTTTTATAACTGCCAGTTTAAATGTTTTTGGAACGTGACCTAAAGATAGAGACGAGTTAATGATATTGAGGAGAGGCTCTTCCACTACAGGTAACACTTCTTTCAGTAGTTTAGTTGGTATAGGATCTAATAAGCATGTTGTTGTTTTAGATGAAGTGATACGTTTATTTAGCTCTTTTTGTTCTATAGTTGTAAAGCGCTGTAATTGTTCTTGCGGGGTGATAATTGAGGCTGATTTATAAGGCGCGATTGAAGATTGAATGTTTACAATTGTGGTTCTGATGCTTTCTATTTTCTCAGTGAAGAAGTTCATGAAATCATTACTGCTAAACTGTAACGGGATATTTTGGTCAGGTGACGTCTGTTTATTTATTAGTCTAGCCAGGGTGTTAAATAAAAACCTTGGATTATTTTGGTTGTTTTCTATTAGTTTGCGGAGATGCTCAGCCCTTGCCGCTTTTAGGGCCTTTTTATAACGTGACATACTGTCTTTCCACGCGATTCTAAAGACCTCTAAATTAGTTTGTTTCCATTTACGCTCTGATTTACGGGTTTCTCTCTTTAGAACACGCGTAGTATTGTTGTACCATGGTGCTTTACTTTTCTCTCTGACCTTTTTAATCTAATGGGAGCAACAATATCCAATGTTCTAGAGAGAATGGTGCTCATAGTGCTATTTACTTCCTCTAATTCGTCTGTTTGTTTGGGTTCAGGCAGTAACTGAGACAAATCAGGTAAGCAATTTGAGAAATTATCTATGGTGGATGGAAGGATTGTTCTGCCTGGTCGGTAACGCGGCGCAGCGTGACATAGTACTGTAGTCCGTAATATACAAGTTACCAGGAAGTGGTCACTGACACCATCACTTTGTGGAATGATATCTATATCGGTTGGATCGGTTCCATATGATATAATTAAATCGAGTGTATGATTAAGACGATGAGTTGGTCCGGTGACGTTTTGCTTGACCCCAAAGGAGTTTAATAAATCTGTAAACGCAGCCCCTAACGCATCATTTGAATTATCTACGTGTATGTTAATATCTCCAACAATTAATGCTTTATCGACGTTGACCAATAGATCTGAGAGAAAATCTGCAAACTCTTTTAGGAAATCAGCGTAAGGCCCTGGCGGTCTATATACGGTAGCCAGGGCTAGAGATAGTAGGGATTTTTTTCTTACATCTAGGAGCGTAACATTTAATACAAGTACTTCAAACAAATAAAATTTGTCACCTGTTTTCTGAGTAACATTAAGAATATCTCTATAGATTGTTGCAACACCGCCGCCACGACCAATCAGACGGGGCTCATGCTTATAACAGTATCCTGGTGGAGTGGACTCATTAAGACCGAAATAATCATTTGGTTTAAGCCAGGTTTCAGTAAGGCAAAGTACATCGATGCTATTATCTGTGACTATTTCATTTACAATAACCGCCTTAGGTGTAAGCGACCTAATGTTCAGAAGACCTAGCTTTATAAATTGTTTTTGTTCACTAATAGCGAGATTTTCTGTTTTAATAACAATTCGATTTTTCCTAGATCCTGCAGGCGATGCCGTGCGTACCGTCTCGATCAGGCTCCTGTAATCCTTTTTCAAAACCTCCGTCTGCCGCAGCCTGACGTCGTTCACTCCTGCGTGCAATACGACAGCTCCGGCGCGCTCGTCACTGTTCAAGATCTCGGGTACCCGCGCAGCGATATCAGAAACACGGTCATCAGGAAAGCAGTGGCTACGCACCTTACTTTTACCTGACGTAGCGTGGACGTGCCGAACAATTGAATCGCCGATAATCACAGCATCGCGTTCCATTTCGCGAAGAGGGGAGAAGCGGTTTTGAGTGGAGATCTCGAAAACTGGGAGGGGCGGAGAGATTCTTCGCGTCTTCCGCTGCGAAACAACCCAAGCTTCGTGGTGGCGCGTCGGAGCCGGAGTAAATGAAACCATGGCTGATCGTGGCCTTGGCGCACGGGACCAATGCTGAGAAACACACGGTGTGGACGAAATCGGAGTCTGCGGATTATTAACTGCTTTGTGTGCATCGACACGAGATGTTTCAAGAGCTAAACGCCGGTCTCTTAGCTCGGCTTGTCTCTCTAAAAGGTCAGACTGCACCGCGTGCAGCTCGAATGTGTCCTCACCTGCACCAAAAGGTAACTGTTAGACAACATACATTTGATATATTCGCCATTTAAACAGATGGACAGTAAGTTAGCAACGACGCTACCAGTGATGCTATCAATATGAACGCTAATTTATGACTGAAATCTTGGATAAAATCTGGCTTTTTAATGCTACGGGTGTGATGTAGACGCACGATAGGCGAGAAAATGTTCGTTTGTAAGTGAGTGTAAAGAAGACGCGCTCAGCCGTGACCCACAGGTGTAACGGACCAGTATTGGGTCAATCGGTTTGAGACGCGTCTACTCAACAGTCCGCGTTGTAACTATGACATTTTGAGCAGCAGTGCTTCTCAGTGAGGAAAAGTAGAAAATGTACGTTGTAAGTGAGTTTAAAGAGAGACATCGCGGATTATGAATCAAATCGATGGAGCTCAAACACAAACAACCCATACATCAAAAAGTTTTATGGTCCAGGGACACATGTGTATTCTGGGTGTTATACACAGTTGTATAACATCCTTAGGAATGTTGTACTTCCTTAGGAAAATGAATACTTTTAATGTTTCTTCAGACATGATGACTCTGTTTTATCGTGCTTTTATTGAATCGGTTTTATCTTTCTGCATGGCTGCTTGGTTTGGAAGCCTCTCCCTGACAAATAAAAACAGACTTGGTAGTCTGGTCAGACGAGCAAGATTTCCAGGAGAAGTCAGGCTCAACCAGGGGAGTTATACATAAAACAGGTCCAGAGGAAAGTTAGAGCTATAGCTCATTCACAGAATCATCCCCTTAGAACAGAGTTTGAGCTTTTGCCCTCTGAGCGGCGTTATCGAGTTCCTAGTTGCAGAACAAAGAGGATGTACATATCTTTTATTCCGTCAGCTGTGAGGCACCTTAATGGCACTTAGCACTTTATATTAACTTGCACAACTTGCATTTTTGCACTTGATTGTGTCCTGTACTTTATTTATTTATTTATTAAACATTATGTACATTGGGCGTTAATGTGAATTCCTTCTCTGCTGGTTGGTTTTGTTGGTGAATGTTGTTGTATGTTTATGTGTTTTATGTGGAGAATTTGCTGCAAATCCAATTTCCCCTTGTGGGACAATAAAGGTACTTTGACTTTGACTTTGATGTTGCTCCTGGTACAGTCTGTGAAAACAAATTTCCTCTATTAAGAACAATAAAGAATGAATCTGAAATCATACCGATGGCTTGTTTCTCATAGTGGTTGGCCAGTTCTCTCATTTTTTTTGCCTCTTCGCTATCATCCTCTTTGCTCTCCTGCGCCAGTTTCCTCAAGATCTTACTGGCGGCCAGAGCGGCTGCGATACAGTCTCTGCACTGCAAAAACAACACACACATTCACACACACACATTTGTGAATCTTCAAACTGCAACTACTCTCATGCTATTTAAATACAGAATCAGATTATCTGATTTATTCATGCAATCAGATCAGTATTTACCCGTCACAAAACAACATCTGAATGAATACATTCATGCAAACTACAACCATTAAAATTAGAAAACACTCTCATTGATATAATGTAGTAAAAAAATTATGAACAGAAGCCTTTAATCTATAAATACAAGACGTACAATTACACGCAGGGATTCAAATGAATCTGTGAATTGTTTTTTGTTGTTGTTGTTTTTGAACCAGTTTAATTACATGAATTATCCAAACAAATTATTCAATAAATTAATGGTCAAAGAGGAATAACAATGCAATATATATTATATAATTTAGTTTTAATTGTTCTTTCATGGTCTAAAGATTATGTATTTTTGTGTCAGAAAACACAAACAAAACAATTCAAAATTGGTTGTGTGTTTTGGTTATTGGACACTTAAAAACCTAAAATATAATCTGTATAAACAATAACAAAATATTTCACTTTAAATTCCAAACTACAAATAAACTACAATTATTAGATGAAATCCTTAGAAATGGCCTTGATTAAAAACAAACTGAAATAAGTATAAGAAGAATTAAAATGACTAAAACTAAAATAAATCAAAAAGAACAAATATAAAAAAATATAAAGCAATATTAGAAATATAAAAAACTAAAATGAACAAACATGACAAAAGCACAACAAAATGACAAAAACAAAATATGACGCTCTTTTAAAATCAATAAATATTATAATAGTAGTACATTTTAATAAATAATAATAAAATAATAGTAATACGTTTTCCAAAAAGTAGAGTACTACTTTGTGACCCTGGTTTACAAAACCAGTCACATGTCACACGGGTATATTTGTGGCATTGTATGGGTCAAAATGATCCATTTTTCTTTTATGTAAAAAATCATTATTAAGTAAAGATCATGTTCCATGAAGATATTCAGTAAATTTCGTACCGTAAATATATAAAACATGTATTTTTGTGAGTGAATGCAGCACAATCGTGAACATAAATGCACAACTTTAAAGGAAAATTTCTCAATGTTTAGATTTATTTGCTCCTCAGATTCCAGATTTTCATATAGTTGTATCTCGACCAAATATTGTTCTATCCTAACAAACCATACATCAACGGAAAGTGATCAGGTGATGTAGAAGAAAAAAAATGTAATTACCCATGTGACTGGTTTTGTGGTCCAAGGTCAAATTTTATTTTGAGATTTTAACATTTAGATTTATACATGTATGATTATATGTATTTCACAGCTTCAGCAAAATATCAGTAATATTTCTATGTTGGAAGCCACAAAGTCAAAAATGACACCAGGTAATTTAAAGAGTAAGTTCAACCAAAATTTCAAATTCTGTCATTAATTATTCACCATCAAGTTGTTCCAAATAAGACTTTCCTTCATCTTCGGATCACAAATGAAGATCTTTATGATGAAATCTGAGACCTTTCTGTCCTTCTATTGAAAGCTACGCAACTTCCAATTTGATGCTTCAAAAAGTTCATAAAGAGATCGTAAAACTAATCCATATGAATTGTGCAGTTTGGTCAAAAGTTTCTAAAGAGACGTGATCGCTTTATATGATGAACGGATTGCATTTAGTGTCATACTTTGCATCAGCAGGCCTACTATAATTTGTTTTGGATAAAAAGCATAGAAAATCTTTTCTCAAATGTGTCCAAACGTTCTCTCTTAATTATTCTCTGGTGGTGTTATGAGAGCTTTCACTAGCGGTCTTTTGTATTGATTACAGATTCTGTCTGCATTCCGCATCCATCTTGCTTCTCTATCCATAACTCTTCAACAGCGTATAACGGTAATATGCAACACAATCTCATGACAATTTGTATTTACGTTTTGCAGAATTGGTGGCTTATGTGTATAAACTCGTATAATTTCATTCATTAAAGTTTTTGTACTGTCGGTTTACACCCCAGTGATGGTAATGTTTAGGGGTGGATGTCATGCTTACTTTTTTTTCCAATAATTGTATGTTTTAATAGTATATGACCTTCACTCATTGTGCCCAGGCGCGCGGGAAGTCATTTTCGACAGGGGGTGCTGGCGGCGGGGTGGGGATACTGACACACAATCAAAGACAGTACAGTTTATTCCCCGTGCTATACAGTTCTGCAGGCAGGGGCGTTTGTTTATAATACAGGGTTGGTCGTTAGGCAGCTTAGGGGGGTTCGGGGGCATGCTCCCGCGAGAAATTTTGGATTTCTCGGACCTACATATGTGCATTTTAAGGTGTTTGAAGGCCAAAAAATTGGAACACAATAGAAGCAAATAATGAATAAAAATAAATTTATTTGTATTATGTACAAACTTTTGTTTCGTCATGTTTTCATAGCTCAATAGCGTTTCGGTGTGCTCAGATGTGCGCGCGCTGCGGTCGCTAGGAAACATGCACAGAGGCGCGCGGACATGGATTTCTGTCGCGCAGGAATGTTTATTTTAAAACAACCACAAGTAGATTAAGTGTTCATAAACCGCATAACGGCCAAAAAAAGGCCTAAGTGCCACAAAGTAACAGACTATGCAAATCTGTCTTATCCGAGGGACATTCTTAAACGCTTAACGATCCTTTATATAAATCTGGGCCTGCATGGCGGCAGGAAAAAGACGCAGAGATGTAAGACACCGTGTCTCTACCTTACGATGATTTCGGTACACCAAAGGTACCGGGAAGTTCGCCGGCGGGAACTACAGTAGCTTGTCCTGCTCGTAGTAGTTGCTCAACTTGTGTGTGGGCCGTGAGTGTGCGTGCTGCGTAGGCGCGTCAAGGCACATCTGATTGGCTAATACTACACACTGAAGATAAATTAAATAATTTTTTATTAAATAATAACTAAAATGATCCATCTCTTCATCCCACACACCAAACGTGACATACAAAATGTCGTGGAACAGAAACAACAACCAGAAATATTTATAAGCAATCATTTTATTGTCATCACAGTTTGCCAAAGGGGGTGCTGCAGCGCCAACAGGGGGTCCCCTAGTTCCCGCGTCCATGATTGTGCCCTATTTTAACGATCTGAAACGCAAGTATCAAACGCGAAACGCAAGTAACTTTGGGGGCGGATCTAAAATGTGTTGTTCTGAAGTCGCTACATTATTCATAGGTGTGGTTTGGGCGTAACATGCAATAAACCAATCAGAGCATCTTCTCACATTCCCTTTAATCTGCTTGTTCCACGGCGGATCGCTATTATAACGGCGGATTTGCCGGCGCACGCCAGGAGCGATTCACAGCCGAGGAGAGCGACGCTCTCGTCAGGGCCGTAAAACACAGAGAAGTGACATTGTATGAGGATGATGGAGAAACCCACCCAAATTAAGTATAATAATATGGGTAAATGTGTAATCTAGATTTATGCCTATTTTTTTCACATCTTCATGGACACAACAATGATTTCCCTCGTGTGTTAATATTTTCCTTGTAATAATGTATGATTTGCAAAAATGAAAACGGCAGCGTCTAGAAAACTGCAGCGTTTAGATTAGAGAATCAAAGTGTTGCGCGTTGTACATAATGTACATAATCACACGCTACATAATGGCCAAGCATGCGCCCTTAAAATAGCATATGACTAACACGCAACGCACCACTGTCTTTAGTCTAGGTTTTTCCTGGTCAGTGACGGAATTGTTTTCTGAAACTGCAAAATAGCGCCAGGGAACGTTTGCGCCGGATCACGCCTCCTCTTTTCGCTGGACTTGAGGGAAAAGTCCGCTGTGCGCGGGTGCAAAATAGGAATGATACATGCGTCGGTGTACAAAGTCAATTGCGCTGGGTGCAAGATAGGGCCCTTAGATTTATACATTTAAGATTATATGTATTTCACAGCTTCAGCTAAATATCAGCTTCTATCACCAAATTGAAGCAGAAAAAAAGGTGAATATAAAGCTCAAGCCAAGAGTTTTGGGGTCTTATTACGTCACGTCTTGATTATTGTAATTCGTTATACGGTTTCATTTCTAAGGCCCAAATGCCCGTCTCCAGTTGATTCAAAATGCTGCCTCAAGATTTCTTCTGAAAGAGAAAAACAGGGACCACGCCACTCCACCTTCACTGGCTGCCAGTGCAATTTAGAATACATTTTAAAATTCTATTATTTGTTTTTAAATCATTGCACAATCAAGCACCTGGCTACCTATCTGACCTGCTGCATCAGTATATCCCCTCTAAGCCTAAGATCTGGAGACCAGAATCTTATTTTAATTCCACATTCTAGACTTAAACGTAGAGGTTCCTTTTCGGTAATCGGTCCGCGTCTCTGGAACGATTTGCTAGTGGAAATTCGAATGGCTCCGAGTTTGACCATTTTTAAGTCTCTTTTAAAAACCCATCTGTTCTCTTTGGCATACTAGGTTTTTATTCACTGCCTAATATAATTTAGTTTTAATTGTCTGTCTGTTTTAATTATTTTATAATGCTGTTCTTTTAATGTGAAGCACTTTGGTCAGTCTGTGGCTGTTTTAAATGTGCTATATAAATAAAGCGAACTTGAACTTGAAGAGTTTGTCTCAGTGCTGTACCTGCTCCCAGCCGATCTCTGCCAGTTCTCTGTTATTCTGTACAACAGCCCAGAGGAAGAGATCCCGTTTCGGGTCCGAAACCGTGAGCGTGGTCGGGTCTTCCCCAGAAGACGGCAGATCCATCGAGCCTTTGGACGGCACCTGAGAGATGCAGCGGTGGCAGGGGCGGATCTAGAAAAAAAATCATGAGGTGGCAAGCAGGGTCAGGGATAATTTCTGGGGTGGCGAATGTTTATAGCGGGGGTACGCAAGTTTTGCTTGATCGCAAGGCAATTTTTCCGTTTAGGTGAAGGCTGAGCCTCCCAAACTTATATAGAAAAGTAGCATTGTCCATATTATAAGTAGTTTTTTTTAAAACTCAGATAAAATTGTAACTTTTGTAAAAAAAAAAAAAAATCATCTTGGGAGCCACAGGAGTTGGTACCTGGCTCCTTATTTAGCTATAAAGTTATTATAATTCTTTGTCCTGTAAAAAAGTACTAACTGAGAGTGAGCCTCTGTAAGCACCCAAGTAGCTTCTAGAGCAGATGTGAGACATCACATTTGTTAAACAGACCAAAAGAACGATTAAATTAATCAGGTTTTGAAGATCTGGATTGCAACTAGCCTAGTCCTTGAAACAATGCATTTATAAAGTGCCAGGTTGATGACTACACTAGAATTTAGACAGTTCCAGACAAGGACAAAACCTGGAAGACTTTTCCAAACCAGGACTAAACATGGAATGCACCACTAGGTATAATCTAAAATGAATCGGTTCAAATGAATCATTAGTTCGCGAATTGGACGTGTCATGCGCGTTGTGTGATTATCCCAGCAGAAGGACATTGACATCCAATATTTCTGTCAACACAGAAAACATTTCATCACTGGATATTTTTCTCCCGTTTAATTAAAGTGTTATTTTATGTCAGCTGAATGTCCAGAACGCTTTTCAGAGAAGATAAGGCAACTTATTTAGCACAATTCACACCCATCGGTAATTCAGAAAAAAAAAAAAAAAATCTCCGAATGCTCCACATGAAACTTTGGTCTTCCGACCTTTTACCACCGTGTCGATTTATTTTGATTAATATGTGCGAGGGAGAGAAAGCAAGACAGCGCTTAGTTTGGAGATGGTGAATTGTTTACACTTTCGCCTGGCTCCGAAGAGAGAGAGAGTGCGCGCGCGCGACCGTCTCTCTCTCTCTCTCTCTGCTTGTTCTTGCAGTTAAACATGCGCCCTGTCACAAGCGCGGCAGTTCATCTACATTACTCACCGATCAAATAAGACTTTGGCGGGACAAAATTTCACTTTGGCCGGCGCTAAAACAAGTTCAATGCAGGAAAATTCATGCGTGAATTTAACTGAGTTAGTAGCCGGACTGGCTGACATCAATGGGGTGGCAGTTGGGGTGGCAAGACCTTTACTAGGGGTGGCAGCTGCCACCCCGTGCCACCCCAGTAGATCCGCCCTGCAATGAATAAAACAGCCAGACTCTTTTCATTACAGTCAAACTAGGATTAAAGCTTTATAGTTTGGTAATTTTTCACCTCGGAAATAAGTATTATTAAATTATATTTTGTATAAAGAAAAGAAGCCTACTTTAGGATCTTCGAGATTGTTTGCATTGTGACCATATTTCCATGCCAATTAACAACCCAGTTTCTTCTTATCATTATCAATTAAAAATAAGTTGAAGTACTCAAATTACACAAACTAAAACTGAATAAATATTAATTAAAGCTAAATATACATTAGTCAACATTTGAAGTGGATCAAAAAAGTAAATTAACATTTTAATTAAAACTGAAAAAAATTACATTAAAATGTTGATACATACTATAATAGTATATAAGAAATGCTAAAATAACACTGTACTGTACTTTCCCCCTGTCTTTGTTGCTGAGGTGTTTTCTGTCATAAACTTACCGTTAAACGGACATCATCTTTGGTTTTCTTGTCGCGTGAAGAGACGTATAACGGTTGAGTAAAACTTCCCAGCAGGTGGCGCACTTCTTCAGACACGTGAGTCAAGGTAATTTTGTCACCCTTGGCCCGTTTTTCAAGCTTGCGCCGGAAGAAGCAGGCGGGTTGTTCTGCGTAGAGCTCACAGAGCATCTCCTCTTCTTTCAGAAACTCACGCACACACACTCCATTCCCCAGCAACAGCCGCACAAACTCAGGTTTGTCGCCGACCAGCGCAGAAAACATGGCCGAATACAGATCACGGGACTGAGACGGGAAAGATATCAACAAATCATGACAAACCCAACATAATAAACATTCAATGAGAGTGAGACTCCCACAGGCACTATTTGAACAGTTTTTCTTTAAATAATGAGTTGCATGCAAAAGTTTGTGAAGCCCTGACCAAACAAGTGAAAAGACGTTAAAGTGCCCCTATTATGCTTTTTTGGATATGTAGTGTAATATAGCTCTTTGAATGTAAAAGGCCAGCAAAGTTTCAAAGATCAAATTGCAGGTAAATTTAGTTTTTGTCTCCTAAAGAAAGAATCGGTTCTGAACTGCCTGAAATGAGTCGTCATCAGTAATTACGGTCTCACTTCCTGCTGAACCTACTTATGCTTGTAACAAATTTGCATAATGCCAGCCTATGGTCTTCATTGGCTGCCCACAAACAACGTCTACTTTGACTTTGGTTTGTGTTGTTGACATATCGAGAAGATGCTGTTTTCATTGCATGCATTTCAAAAGGATGAGGACTCACGCTGGAATTGATACGGTAAAACCGACGTCATCATTACTGTTAGCCTAGAAATCTAGACGCACCCTAGCGGCAGCAAAATTTATTAATGGTAGTCCAGCAAATCTCCCGCCCCTCGGATTGAGCCATCCCAATGGTGAGTTGCCAGACCTAACATCTTTATGTAGGTCTGGCTTGCCAGGCTAACTGATATGGTAATGACTGTTTGTTTCCAACACATGCTGTAAGCGGCCAACCAATCTGACCAATCAGAGCAGAGTAGAGCAATCACAACAGACTGGGCCATCTGACCAATCAGAGCAGAGTAGACCACTCACAACAGACTGAGCCATCTGACCAATCAGAGCAGAGGAGACCACACAACAGACTGGGCCGTCTGACCAATCAGAGCAGAGTAGACCAATCACAACAGACTGGGCCATCTGACCAATCAGAGCAGAGTAGACCAATCACAACAGACTGAGCCATCTGACCAATCAGAGCAGAGTAGACCAATCACAACAAACTTGGCCATCTGACCAATCAGAGCAGAGTAGACCAATCACAACAGACTGGGCCATCTGACCAATCAGAGCAGAGTAGACCAATCACAACAGACTGAGCCATCTGACCAATCAGAGCAGAGTAGACCAATCACAACAAACTTGGCCATCTGACCAATCAGAGCAGAGTAGACCAATCACAACAGACTGGGCCATCTGACCAATCAGAGCAGAGTAGACCAATCACAACAGACTGGGCCATCTGACCAATCAGAGCAGAGTAGACCAATCACAACAGACTGGGCCATCTGACCGAGCAGAGTAGACCAATCACAACAGACTGGGCCGTCTGACCAATCAGAGCAGAGTAGACCAACATGATGCTAATATGATTAGCATGTTGCTATCACGTTTTTAACAATATGCTAGCAATGATTAGCATGTTGCTAGGATGATGCTAACATGTTTTTAACAAGATGCTAGCATGATTAGCATTTAGCTAGCATGATTACCATGTTAACATGATTAGCATGTAGCTAACATCATGCTAGCATTATTAACATGTTGTTTGCATTATGCTAGCATGATTAACATGTTGTTAGCATGTTTTCAGCAAGATGTTAACACGATTAGCATGTTGCTAACATGATGCTAATATGTTTTTAACAAGATGCTAGCATTATTTAACCTGGGTTTCCCCATGCTGCCTTGCGCGCAGCGCGATTTTATTCACGCAGCTAGGCAGCCTGGATTCCATGGACCAGATTTTCGCCTCAGTGAGGGGACCAATCACAGAACGGGGAGGGAGCAGCAAGACGATGACGACGTCTATACGACACACCGGAGCAGTTTGTTTATATCCAACATGGCTGAAGTGAATATAATGTGTAGATGCTCAGTCTAGGAGCTAATTCTGGGTTTATCACCAGGTTCACTCAGGTGTGTTGGCCAGAACACCACTTAAGGCCAAATATTCCAGAGTATGAAATGAAGAGCTGAGAGATAGTTCTTATTATTCTGTTTATTCTTTCATCTTTCTTGTGTGAGTGAGTTTGAGGGTGAGTGTAATTTTGAGTGTGGTTTCTATAAAGAGAGAAACCAAATACAAATGAATAAAGGAAACAGATGCATACCCTCGTTCCTCCTTAAAGGCACACTATGTAGAAATGGTACCTTAATATAACAGCTTCAAAGTCATTTCGGTGGTAAACAAACTCATAGTAGGGCGAATCATCCTGGTAGTAAAGCTTGGGGGGGGGGGGGGGGCGAATCTAAGAAAACGCGGTCGGAAGAGACTAGGATAAGGAAAAGAGAATCTGACCGCGTGAGTAACCGGAGAAGAGTCACTCGGTCAGGCTTTCACTCGTTGGCGTGAGCTAAAAAGCAGCACTGGATGCAACAGCGATGCTGATCTGCCAATCTTGTTGGTGGACCAGTAAATAAATCTCTTATTTGTAAACTTGTTTGCGACTATGTAGTATGTTGTTGCGCTTGCTTGTAGTAGGTCTTTTTTTTTTACAATGCTGTTCATTCAACCATTATATCAGAAGACGCTGTTGACGTTGATTCCTGCGATAATCGTGAGAACAGTTGTCAATATCTCATATAAATTATCAGGACATAAATAAGCCTAGAGGTTGTAAATAGTGTAAACGAGCACAATTTGCAAACTATTATGATAAATTGCAATAATCATGTCTAATGACAGCATAACGGCCAATGTTATGAAATAATGCAACGTACATTTAACTTTATTGATGTCATCTGGCATTTTGTAATGTTTACATTACAATAAATTATACAGTAAATTATACAGTAGGCCTAGACTATAGGCTAATTACTTGTGATTTAGCTGCAATCATGTAAAACGTCAAACGCGGTAGGCTACTTTGTTATTATAAAGTAGTCTAACACTTGACAAACGTATTATTATCCTATTACCATC
This sequence comes from Phoxinus phoxinus, assembly GCF_949152265.1. NCBI lineage: Eukaryota > Metazoa > Chordata > Actinopteri > Cypriniformes > Leuciscidae > Phoxinus > Phoxinus phoxinus. The sequence continues at coordinate 38,302,351 of NC_136882.1, forward strand.
ATCAGTAGTTCAGTAGACTATGCAGTATGCAGTAGCCTAATATTTGTAGGAAATCGTGAAACACCTGGTCAGTATCTTCGGAGTCTATCTGTGCCTGTTCCATGCCCAACGTTTCTTACGACAGTGCAAGTATTCCACAGCGACACTAGGGGTCGCTGTTTGACAAAAAACGGAAAGCTGGAAAGTATGCCTTTAAGCACTAATATACATTACAAACATAAAATAAACAATAGTCAGAATATGACTATATATCTCTTAAACTCTAAGAATGTAAGCAGAGAGAAAGGATTCAAACACTTATATGGGATTCTACCATGCATTTAGTTACCAATAACGTAGATATAACTTTCTGTCGTCTATGATATACTTCAAAGCCTCAATAGCGGTCCAGATAATAATATTTAACACCACTTCATATTTTGCTCAACCACAAAGTACTGAACATTCATAACAACAAGTAGTAAATTATAAACATGTCTAAACACGATGCTGTGACATATTTTGACCCGACGTACTGAATCAGGTGGACCGAAGCTAGAAAGTAACGCACGAACGTGTAAATAATTAACACAACAGTCGTATAGCGACCCTTAAACTCCTAATTCTCATCCATATCAAATAGCAGAAATAACAGCTGACAAAGAAATACAATATCACGAGTAATGCAGCAGATATACTTACTTTCATCATTTACGCACACTCTGAAGAAAAGTGTCGCTCACAATTATAATCCGACCGACGATCTCTATCATAGTGCATACTAACTGTGTGACGTCAGATACAATATACAAACCAGCGCGCGCTTTTGCTACCCTGTCACAAGCACTGAATAAACGGGAGTAAACGTGAAACATAAAGCACAATATGGTCAACTGTACTAAATAATAGCAACACTAACATAACTTTGGGGCCTTTTCTACAGCCGCCCCCGGATGTATGTAATACATTGCTCATCATTAAAGGCAACAAAGTTCTATGGCTGGGGTGTAGTGGCAGGAGTGGAACCGTCTCCATCTTCTCCAGAAGGAAGTGGAGGGAGGACAACCATCCTGGCAACTGGCCGGGTGTAGATTCTCTCCTTCAACTTTACATCAGCGGACTTGATGTGCCGTCAGGGCTGGGATGAGTCTTGACTACTTTCCAATGGGCCAGAGGGCCCTCGGAAGATGTGGATCAGCGATCATCACTACACAGTCCCCTGCAATATCAGCTGGTGTAGCCTGCCACTTCTGGCGAGCTTGCAGACTCGGCACATAGAGTCGGATAAAACAGGCCCAAAAGTGATCAGCAAAGATTTGGCAGTGTTTCCAGCAGCGGCGACAGATGAACTCACATTCGGGGTAGACTACCTGAGGAAGCGAACCATCAGGCCGCCCCATAAGAAGAACACTGGGAGTCACTGGATCTGGGTCACTGCCATCTGAAGACACATAACCCAAGGGCTTACTGTTAAGGATCCCTTCCACCTCAGTAAGTACAGTGTGAAGCACTTCTTCTGGAACTGGCTGAGCACCGACTGTGGCATAGAGTGCGCTCTTAACTGAGCGTATCTCCCTCTCCCACACCCCTCCGAAGTCGGGAGCTGCTGGGGGGTTAAAGCGGAAGGAGATCTTCTATGGTGCAAGGAGATGTTGTAGTTAGTTAGACATTCCAACGAAGGTCTCAAGGAGTTCTCGCTCACCTCCCTTGAAATTTGTCCCCTGATCGGAGAACAACTCTACAGGGTTTCCTCTGCGGGCAATAAACCGACGAAGGGACATCAGAAAAGCATCCGTATCAACAGAGGTAAGGAGGTCCAAGTGCACCGCCCTAGTTGTGAGGCACTTGAAGATGATCCCCCATCTCTTCTCCCGGAGCCGGCCCACTTTGATCTCAAATGGCCCAAAGCAGTCCATCCCTGTAGAATAGAAGGCGGGCTTGAAAAGGTGCAGATGGGCTGATGGCAGGTGTGCCATCTTCGGCACTGCAGGTTTTGCCCTCCATCGCCGACAGTCAGCGCAGCTATACTGGTAGCGGTGGACAGCCTCACGCCCTCGCAGGATCCAGAAAGAGCGCCGAAGCTCTGCGAACACCCGCTCTGGGCCTGGGTGGCGGAGGCGGATATCGGAGTCTTGGATCAGGAGCGTAGTCACTCGATGACCTGGGTCTAAGATAACTGGATGAAGAGTGGTCAATTCTAGGCCCCCTGCTCGACGGAGTCGTCCTCAAACACGAATGAGCTCTCCCTTTTCATCCAGCTCTGGAGACAGAGTGTGAAGTCGACTGCTGCTGGGGACTGGTTTACCAGCTTTCAGGAGGCTGTACTCCTGCTGAAAACTATCCCTCTGAGCCCTCTGAAGTATTAACTGTTCAGCCTGTCGGTAGTCTTCAGCTGTGGGCTTATCATTAGAGTTGGCCGCCCCATGCAGCTCCTGCACTGTCCCTTCCAGCAGCTCCTTCCACGAGCCGTATTGGCCCATGTCTGAAGTCGACTGGCTTGATGCAACTGCGGCGACCTCTCCTTCTGTTGTGTCCCTTGTGCCATGGCTTTCTGCTGCCGGTGTTGACGCTGCCTCCTTGGGTGACCTCATATTCACCTCATGCAGCACCTGGAGGTGTTTCCCTTGGCAGAGGCTGCATGTCTTTTTTAAGTTGCACTGGGCAGTCTGGTTTGGTCGTGCACATCGCCAACACCTCTTGTTACTTTTTATCCATTCGGTCAGCTGATCCTTTGTTAGCCTGGATACCTCTGTACACTGGCTAAGGTAGTGTTCCTCGTTATTGCAGAATGGACAGTATGGCTTGCTCTTGTTCCATTTGAAGGAGTTGCTTGGCACTGGAGCCTCACGTTTCTTAGCGGTGTCCTTCACACCATGGAGGACAGTGGTAGGTTGCTTACCCTTCCTACCCTCATGTCTGGACACCGGCTTCTCCCGAGCTCCTCTCACAGCTAACTGTCCTTCAGAGTCCTGACACCAAGACTCCTATCTCAACCAATCTGAAAGATTAGTTAGGGTGTGGGTTTGTGTGCCCTGATGGTACATACAGCGGCGAAACTCGGCTCTCTGCTCAGGTGGCAGCTTGCTCAGCAGACGAGCAACATGTGAGCCACACTGTAGTTCCACTTCACCCTCGTGGCCTAGTGTCTTCAGCATTCCCACAAGTGACTGTATCTGGAGTGCAAACTTCTCAAATGCAGCAAAGTCTCCCCGCCTTATGTCTGGTGAGTCCATCACAGCAGCAATACGCCTCAGCGCTATCTGATGTGGTTGGCCAAACTTGTCATTTAGGGCAACCATTGTGTCTGAGAAGGGTGTTGGGGAGTTAAGGTAAGCATCTGCTATTAACCTGGCGTCTTCTAGTTGCAGGTGATCGACCAACACTTGGTATTTAAACAGCTCAGATGCATCATGTGGTAATAGGTTCTCCAATGAGATCTTGAGCTGTGCAAACTCACTTGGGTCCCAACTTGAGATTGTTGGGCGTGGCCCACGGTAACTTGGCCCTGGGACATTGTAGTTATGACCCTGAGGTGAGCTAAAGGGCAGAGGCTGTGTCCATGCCATGCCTGGATGTCGCTGTTGGGGCGCAGCCAAGCTCACTTCGTTGACCACCATAAGCTCTAGGGTACTTGGGCTCAGCTGGAAGTAATTCATGTGGCCGCGGCAGAAACTGAACGTGCTTGAACCAGGGCGGTGGATGACGGCCAGTGTCATCCCATGGCTTTGCAGTAGGAAGGGCCCCACGTGCCGCTGAGTGATAAACTTGTGGCTGGCCCACAAACATGTCAGGAGCTGGGGCTGGCATTGCTTCTTCCTTAGTTCATGGAACCTCATCTATTCTCCTAATAAGCGAATGTGCCATAGATGGGTCACTAGGCAGAAGTTTGTCCATTACTGGGTCTGGCCATGGTGGTGGTGCAGGCCAATCATCCTCTTCCTCCACTTTAGGTTCACTTTCAACGAGTGGCCGTGGCGACATCACCGTTAACTCTGGCTTTCTGGTATGAATAGAGGTTGGACTCTGCATGTTGCGAACAGCATCTACTAACTGTCTCATGTCTGCTCGCAACGCTCTAAGCTCACCTAAGTCTGATGCCATGTGCCGCTGTGTCTGCTGCAGGAGGTGTCTTTCATGACGAATGTCATTAACTCAACTTGGCTCTCCTCTTGTGGATGTATGGGGTGCAGCGCTGAAGGTAGGGTAGTAGAGTAATCTCGTAGCTGTTCCCTAAACTCTCTCTCTGGAAACCGCTGGGGGCTAGCTGATTCTTCTGGCTGTGCTGTTAGTTCTCCGCCATATAGCCCAGGTCCATCTCCTGAAGAATAGCATCCTGCCTCTGCAGGCGAAGGGGAGTCATAAGGGGGTGTCATCCTGGCATTTCCCTCCTGGTGAGTACTCTCTAATTCCTTCATGATTGGCTGTTTGCTGCCCCGAGTTAAACGAGACCACCCTCATGATGTTTCTATGACACTGCTATCCGGAGATATCCCTTTGATCTCTTTCAATGGAAGTCTATTGAACTTGCTAAGGTGCTATAAATGGTTGCTAGGGCGTGGCTTGATATCTTCACAATGATCCTGAGAAACTGATTGGTTGTCTGAGTAAAATGAGCCCGCCTCCTTGTCTCTATGACACTGTGATCCAGAGCTATGTTCAATACAAAATCCCTGTTCAATTTACCATAGTAGGAAAAGCATGCGTGTTTCATGGGACGTTCCTTCCCCATAGTAAGTCAATGGGGAAACTTTTGGGCAGCTCTTGCCCCCCAGGGGTGTAACTTTTACCCCATTGTGAGGCATGTTCTTACAGAGCCTGCCAGCCTCTTCAAATGTGGCAAATCACACATTTCTGTGAAATCCTCGCTCAAAGCTATGAGTCGTCAAAGTTTTTCGCAATGTTAAGTCTATGGGATTTTTCGGCCACTCATTCGCCACTGGGGCGAACACCGTACCCCCGATCGCTTATAAAACTCTTAGGACACATCTCCTCAACAGGCCTCACGATTTGACGCTTCATTCATGGGTCTGTGACAAAAGCTGCGGGAGGAGGAGCGCGCCAAACTTTGTCCAGAATAACAATAATAATAAGTATGACGAATAACAATAGTGATGCCTTGCCTTTGGCAAGCACCCACTAATTAAAGTGTTTTTTGATCTTGGATGCTTGTAAACCTAGAAGACTCCAAAACTAAATGAGAAACCTTTAAAATAGCATAATAGGGGCACAACCTGAGCAGTGAACATACTTAATGTATTTTAGAAAATTTGTATTAACATTATTTCAATGTGGCATGTGCAAAAATTCCCAGTTGATTAATGACTGTAATGTCTCTGTAATTCTCATAGCTTTGTGCATTATTTTTACCCACCTTCCACTGGTTCTCCTCGGTGAAGATCTCACTCTCTGCAATGTCGACCCGGTTCCAAACCATCGCGAGCTCCAGCTGTTTCTTCCAGGACTGGCGGCCAGCATGTTCATCACTTCTGGAGGCTGAGGAGCAACAACACCGGACTTTATCCAGTAGCGGTTTGGCAATTCTTACCAGTTTGTCTTTTGTATTTCTCCACCTGAACGAGTCCCTGACCCAGTCAATTCTAAGTTACGTCTCGAATCTTTAGTTTTATAGTTTATTGCCAACTAAAACTAAAACGATCAAAAAATGTTTCGGTGCCTTGATTAAAAATTAGAAATGTTGCCTAATGTGCAGTGCTAAAACAAAACAAAAATATAAAAAAATGTTTTAACTAAACTTAAAGGGGTGGTTCAGGATTTTGGATTGGTGGGGAGTTGATCTTTACAGAATCATCATGGGTAATGTAGTTTTTCACTAGGAATTACGCCGTTAAACAATTATTAAAAAATAAGTTGAAACAATGTGGGCTGATGGCTTCGACAAAAGCATATACCATTGATTAATCACCTCATAGCTCACAGTAGGTCTGTCTGTAAAGGTTTACACTCTATAATACCTAAAGAATGCTACTGTAAGCGGATTGGCCGATGAGAACATGCACAGTATATCTATATATACATTATATATATATATATATATATATATATATATATATATATATATATATATATATATATATATATATATATATATATATATATATATATATTAATCAATTAAGAAGGGTTTTTAACTAGAAATCAACATTCAAAGAGAAAACACATTTGTGTAATTGGACTTTTGGCTGAGACATAACCCCTGTGACAACTAGCCCCGACGTCACATATCACTTTTAGGTTGTTTAAAAATGAATAACACGTTTAATTGTTACTAAAATAAAGAACTGTATCTGATTATGACCGAGAAATTTAGAGGGAGTTTGAAGAGCTCAGAAGTGATGGGCTATCTCTTTAATAGTACAAGCTACTGTGAGATATTCAGCAGTGCTGCAATCTAAAATGGCTTTGGACAAACCTACCCCACACAGTTTCACTGGCAGAGAAATCCTGAATAATGTTTTCAGGACATTTAATATAGCATGCGGACTACCGTCTGTATTTATAAGGTTATAGTGCAGACGACCGCACGAGCAAGAGCCATCATGACATTGACAACAAAAGCAGCAATGTTAAGGGTCGTTACATAGTCAACGCATCGGTAAGCATATGCGTCCGCAAGGCTACGCATCAATATGCTTCGGCCGCCATTATGCGTCGATGCGAAGCCAAATGTGTCGTCCTAGTTTTTGATACACAACGCGCCGATGCACGCAATACTATGCGTTGTCGGTGGGGGCGATATTGCAAGTATTGTACATTAATTCAAGTATATTATGTTTACAGAAGAAGGTTTGAATACAATGGCGGGCGAAGAGGAAAAATTATGCGAGTGTATACGTATACATCCGCATTTATATGACAGTTTATCGCAATTACACTCGCAATTAATAAAATAGCGTTGGAAAATGCCTGGAGAGAGGTTGCAACTGCGATGGGAAAGACCGTAGATAAGGTGAAAACGGACTGGAAAAGTCCCCATGAAAAATTTACTAGGGCGCCCAAAAAGTGGAAGGTAGCGTGCAGAAGTGGTGCGGGGCAGCTAAGTTTCGGCTACCCAAAAGTATTGACTCAACTTAGCTGGTTGAGTGAATTCATAAAGCATAGGACTACAGATTCAAATTTTTCGGTGTAAACAACATTGTGTGTGTAGCCTATCTAAAAGTCAATGCTGTGTGCCCTTCTCGAGACTGAAATAGCCTACGGCAGGAGAGAGAAAGAGAGTGAGAGAGAGATGTGTGTGTATATATGTGTGAGTGTGTGTGTGTGCATTCAAATCCATACAATTTGTACATCCTAAAGTACTGGAAATGTCTCTCCTCGTCCAGGCTACACATGGGAAGCACCAGAGACACAAACTCCCCATCCTGATCTCTTCTTCGGTATAAAGGGTGAACATACCACCGCCTACCTCTGCGCTGCCTTTGTTGCCGCCGATGTAAAATCAGCAATATGCACTCCTCTTCAGTTGCCATTTTGATCTGAATATCACGTGACCCGACTACTAATATCACCCGACTCTACTACCCCCTGTTGCGTGAGCGGTGTATTGCATTTCACGCATCGCCCTTGACAGCGTAGCTCCTACGGCGTTGTGGCCGTTTTATGGTTCTGCGTCGTGTTGCGTTGCATCCCGGTGCATTTCACCGCCATAACACTAGGGGGGTGTGTGGTTCGCGAATCTCTTTGCTAGTTTGTTTTGGTTCCGTGCGCTGGTTGCGCTTTTTCATTTCCGACAATGGCGAGCGAAAGAGAGAGAGTGTTGTTGCAGCTGGAGCTAATCGACGTTGAACAACAAATTATTTTATTGCAAATGTTTAATCGCAAAAGAAAAAGAAGACGTCGTTGAAACAAACAGTGCAGTGGTCACTTTAAAAAAAGGCGGTATAGCGGGAAGGGGAAACCGGAAAAGCTACACTCCGGAAATTATGTATAATCTGACCAATCACATCCCTTGCGGTCTGCGTCGCCTCGACGCATAGTTACAAGTTACAATTTACATTTTTTTGGAGCTACGGCGGAGGGGTCGGAGAGAGGTTCCCGGAGACGCAGAGGGGTATGCCGTCGATTCGACGCAGAAGCATAAAACAGGCTTTAAAGGGGTCATGACATGGTATTTTTTATTTTATTATTATGTTCCCTTAGGTGCAATTATAGTATTACTATAGTTTTTTTTACAAAAAACTTTTAAAATGTAGTGATTTATGACCTTTTCCCACCCTGTTTCTCATCCTCTGATTCAAACAGTCTGTTTGGGGGGTGTTTCCCCTTTAAGAGTTCAGTGTTAACGCCCACTGATATGATTGGCTAACGTCAGTGCCTGTGCATCAATTATTAACGCCCCCAGCCAGAACATTTGCGGATTCGGCACAACTGTTTATTAGCGGGTGATGCATGCGAAGCGATGGCTCTTGCAATGATAAAACCTTATTATGTTTGAGCCGGAATCAGAGGAAAATGAACCATCACCACAACAACGAAGACTGGATCAGCTCGTGTCCACATGGAAAGTGAAACTATTTTGAATTAATAAAAAAAAATTAACCCGAGACACTTGAAAACGGATTATTGTTGCATAATTATCCTATAGCTTAATTTGCTAACAGTTAAACATTATTTAACTAATCACATGTAGGCCTACTAGAAAGGCGACATATTTTCAAGATTCTCTTATACAAATCTGTTTATATTAGCCATGGTAAAAAGTAAGTTTGCGTCGTCGTTGTTGAGCCCAGAATAGTCGGCACGGACTTATCTTTGAGCAACAGTTTTCTGGCAAAGCTAAGCATCATATTGGGATTTTTTCCTCAAAACAGTCATCCTTAAATGTAAGTTATAGAACAAACGCTTAAACTAACACTGCCGTGACTGGGACGTCCGCAAAAAATAAAGTGCATCCATTTTTCCCTGACGACTGGATCTTTCAGCGTATTTAAAAAGTAGTTTAAAGTTTTAAATACATTACTTACAGTTTGCGTCGTCGATGTTGAGCCCAGAATAGTCGGCACGGGCTTATCTTTGAGCAACAGTTTTCTGGCAAAGCTCAAAACAGTCATCCTTCAGAACAAACGCTTAAACTAACACTGCCGTGACTGAGACGTCCGCAAAAAATAAAGTGCATCCATTTTCCCCTGACGACTGGATCCTTCGCAGCGTATTCAAAGATGTTGTTCGTCCACAGCCAGGAACAGCACATCTGCGGCATCGTAATTTCCCTGTACACAGACCCACTCGCGACAATGATACGAAATGAGCGTAGTGCCTTGCGCTTAAAGCGTAGTTGCCTTGTGCTGGAGGCGGTCATTATGCAAACGCTGGTACGTCACTTCGTGCCGTGACGTCACTTCTTACCATGGATCCAGAACGAGCTGTATTTAGAGCTTGATTAAATAAATGATTCGTTTATAATGGGGAGGACGTCTTAAGCTATGAAACTTGCAGGACATTTAAATGGTACAAAGACCTCTTATATACCAAAAGATCAAGGCACATTTGGTTTCTCATGTCATGACCCCTTTAAACAGGATCATTTTTTGCTCGTGTTGACTATGTAACGGCCCTAACAAATAACCGACTAAACAACCATATTGTAACAAATTTAAAGACATGTCTGACCAAACCATCCAATACCTCACCTATCAACACAACATGCTCTCAAATCAGCTAAGCGCGTGCACGAAAACAAGCAATGGACAGCGACTCAACCTCTTCCGCCGCTTTCCGTTAAAAGATGATTCCCGTAAAGACAGCCGTGTCCAACTGTGTCATATAAAGGGGCGGCTGACGGCTCCGGTCCGCTGTCCGTGCTTAAAACGGTTAATTAGCGACCGTCGGGAAGGGAAAAGCGCTCGAGCGGGCGGTACTGAGGAGACACAGACACAGACGCAGTCGCACACTGCTGGAAGAGCGCAGCACATGAGTACACTGCGCTTTAAGCGCTCTTTATCTGTATCTGTGTGCTGGATCAGGAGATATGTGAACACCACTGGCCTATTCCATCTCTCTTTACCACACACACACTCACAGAAGCACGTACAAGTGCAGAGCCAGTGCAGCTTACAGCAGAACAGTTGTGCGTTGGTTCACTTTGATATCTCTGATGTAAATACCCTCTCATGCCAAATGCTGTGCATCATCTGCATTATCTTCCAGGTGAGCATCACCCATCTGCCCTGGAGGGCCATGACTGGAGCTGACAAGGTCAAATAAGGTGTTTTTGAATTCTCTCTTACACACTCCCTTCCCCCATAACTGGCCACATTTACATAAACATAATTTTTTCATTAAGGTCAATATTGTAGACCAAGTTACACAGCTATCAGAAACAACCTAAATACATTAGAATAATTCAAACACCTCAATTCTCGTTTATGTCCTTCACGTCTCCATGACGTTTCAAGGATGAAAATAAAAATTCACTCTATTTTTTTAATTAATCTTATTAATCTTATTGTGAACAAATCATCCATGTATATGTTTGATTAAAAAAAATATATATTATTGTAATTTTTTTTACTGTTTAATTAGAATGTCATAACTCAACCTTCAAGTGAAAACAACAGACTTCTCGCTGGTGATGTATGCCAGACTTCTCCAATCATTTAGTCCGCTTAAACCCCGCCCCTTTCTTACAATTGACGAAACTCACATTCAAATCCTCCTCCATCCAATCAACAACTGATGGTTTAACAATTCTGATTAAAATAGGCATATGCAAGTGGTCTGATTCAGATTTCTATAAACTGGAATATTGGAGTCATCTAATTATGGAAATCAGGTTTATGTCTTTATGGGACACTTGCATAATGACAAAATTCTGATAAATGTTAGAATATTTTGCACGTATAAACACAATACTACTATATATACAGAAGTATTCAAAAATCAGTATGACTAATCAGAAGGGTGTCTGAATATTAGTATTCAGGAGAGATTCTGTGTGCAACAAGTGGACACTTTTTCAAATTCCAAATGACAATTCCAACATGGCGGATGTATTGTGCCCGGAAATTTATTTATACTAACCACCTGCATATCTAAGGAGCATGCTGTCACGATACGGTGGTTGGAGCGAGGACTTAAATGCAGGTCAGGGTTTAACTTCTTTATTAAATAATAAAATCAAACAAACACAACAAAAACTACCCCGAGGGGAACTGACTCGACTCGACTCGACTCATGAAGGGACGCAACATACAAAGACATACCATAACCAACAATGACGATCCAGCACAGGACAGCAAACACAGGGAGACTAAATAGGGAGCCAACAAAAGAGGGTAATGAACAAAGCAGTTGGGGAAGATTAATCAATCATCAGGTAACGAGATGGGAGGGGCTAGACAATTGACAGGAGAGCACATGGCACAAGGAATACATACAAGACAAGCCATGTGCTCACAATAAACCAGACTAAACAAACACAGGACAAACTGGGAATGTCAGAGCTCTGTCACCAACCAGAATATAACCCAGACCGAAGTGACACAACCCTGACACATGCTTCATCATCAATGGTCGCAAATTCAGTACATACTCAGCTTATGTCTGCGTATTACAGTACATGCTTTAAAACATATCTGCGATTTGACTGCAGAAGACGGATTTGTTAATGAGGATCCCTTGTGAGAAACCCTGTAAACCCTCTCTCTCCTGTTCTCATGCGTGCTGGCTAATGCCTAGCCTGGCTAACGCCAGACCCAATTCTCGTTGAGACTTGGGTCTGGGAACCACATGCGCATTTTCTCGTATTTGAGGCGTGGTTTACGAATGCCCGGCGCCGTTTATTGGGTGCTAAGAATGTCTATCAAATGCGCCTGTACGTAGCTCATATCCAATCGTTTCCATTATACCAGATGACGTATGTATAGATGCCAAAAGCTGCTCTTTTTTCAAAATAAACTTGCGTTCAATATCTAAGGCTGCATCAAAAGGTAGCTTCGCGTCTGCTGCCATGTTGAATCCATAAACAAACTGCTTAGTTGTGTCGCATAGATGTCGTCATTGTCTTGCTGCTCCCTCCCCGTTCTGTGATTGGTTCCCTAAACGAGGCGAAAATCAGGTCCACGGTTTCCAGACTGCCTTTCAGCGAGAATAAAATCGCGCTGCGCAAAGGCAGTCTGGGGAAACCCAGGCTAGCTAATGCCTAGTTCACACTACAGGATTTTAAGCCCGATTTAAGCCCAATTTGCAAATCGTTGAGCTCGCGACAGGTCGGGTTATCGCGTGCAAATCGCGGGGGATTAGCGGCCGATGAACGCTCGCCAATCTGTTAGTATGAAAGAGCCAACAACGCATCAAAGACGCTCGCAGACGTGTCGCAGAGCCCAGAAAAATATCTAGCATGCTAGATATCCGGAGCTGTCGCACGACTCAACCACATGTGATGTCATGAGCTACAGCCAATCAGAGCAAGGCATGGGTTGAGGTCACTGGGAAAATACCGTTTATATACTGTCTATGGAAAATACGTGTTTTTTTTTGTTTTGTTTTTTCAGAGCAAATCATCGCGCAAACAGTTTGCAGCACTAATTTCTGTCTGACGTCCATATTCAAACAAAGACTCGCGTGTTGTGTACTTGTGTTTTTCTTCTATTAAGTTGTTGTCAACTCGTCTAGTGCGTTACCTCCTGTTGTGGATCAATCACGTTGTGTCGTGTGGTGTGAACAGCTCAACAACTTGAACACTCCTGATTTCACAAAGAGCAAGTCATGTAGTGTGAACTGCACAGTTCAGCCCGACGTTTTAAAATCCTGTAGTGTGAACTTGCCTTTTCTACCAGTGAGTGAGTCTGGCCAATCGTTTATCTCCAACTGCAGTGACAGGACCGTTCTCAGCAGCCACGGCCAATCAGAGATCAGGGATGCAGGAGCAGCAGGGTATAGAGCATCACAGTCCCGCCCACAGCCCGAGAGGGCTTTGGTGCCGGAAGTAAATTTCCCATTCATTTCTCCCATTGACTTTTGGAAAAATCCGTATCTAAAGAGTTTTAGAGCATGTCTGAGGATAACCAGCTATGGCTGAACTCATAAGCATACAACATATCATTTCGAGTGAAAAAACAAAGAGAAAATCCAAAAAAAGGCAAAGGTACAAGACTGTGTACATATTTTCATTTCCGAGCGAAGGAACTACTCATCCCATAACCCACCGCGCCTCACTGAAGTCGACTGAAGCCAACCGCGAAAGAGCCTTTTGAGTGAATTTTATATAGTAAATGTGTAGTTAATAGCCATTCTTTCAGTAATAATCGTGTAAATAAAAATAATAATATATTTATATTTATATTGGATTTTTTTTTCCTTTAGAAAGTTTTACTTGGATATTTTAGATATCCAGATGAAATTTTGACTACATGTAACAATCCCTAAGCAAGTTATAGTCATTAATTACAACATTATTATAGTGATTATAGTAATATATTATTTTCAGTGAAAAGCTGGTATTTTTTTTAATTTACTGACATTGTAGATGTCATGAGGCTACACAGCTGGTCTGGTCTGGTCCTCCACAGAAAGCACAGCCTAAAGCTTCTCTCCCAAAACTCACACACTCATTAACTGTGTCTCTAACCCTTAAAAAGCCCTTCAGCTCATCAGACCCTGATCAGTCTCAGGTGTGCGGGAATGTTGTATATTGAGGGGTGGAGTTCTTGACTCCACCAGCAGATGGAGCCATAGCTGTTCGTGGTTGCAGCCATCTCAGGGGAATGTAGCGTCCTTCCAGGACCCAGCCTCTCGTGACATCACAATATATATATATATATAAACCAATCTGGGCATGAGGATGGGACTAAGCATCAACAATCATTCCTGTTTGGCTCAGAGAAACAAACCGCATGGGTTTCTATGACGAATCAATGCTGATCAAAACCTGATGACGCAATCACGTTCACGGGCAAGTTCCGGCACATGCTCTGCTGCGTCGACCCACATTCTGTCTGTGATCAATAGCGGTCTCATGTCTCTCTGTCTCACGCTTGTTCTGGTTGTATAATTGCCTTGTATAATTCATCTATTGTGAAGTCTTTTGTGAAATTTCCGAAACAATCGGAATCGCACTTATAATATTTTGGACTATTAGCATCCACTCGGTGCTGGCACTAGAGACCAGCGACCGAGGACCACTCACCTATAGCCGTGAGGATCTTTTACAGCTACGGTCCTCCATCCGGTGCAAACAGAAGCCTGTGATTACACTACCGCCGGAGGTAAAGAGGCAGACGTGGCGGAGTGCGAACCAGACTTCGGAAGCGTCTCTTCAGACCCCCTCTCCCCTCCATCATATTGGCGAATGTTCGCTCCCTCCAGAATAAAATGGATCTGCTACACGCCAAGTGCTGACGAAGAGAGCCTTCAAAGACGCCTGTATCATCGCTCTGACTGAATCCTGGCTGGACGAGGAGACCCCAGACACTGAGGTCAGTATTGATAATTTCACCATCATAAAGGCCGATAGGAACTAGCCAGACAGGCAAGGGGAGAGGTGGCGGGGTCTGTGTCTACATTAACAACAGGTGGTGTGAGAACATCAAAGTCCATAATAGGGCCTGCACACCAGACATGGAGATGCTGACCCTGTCCTTGTGTCCCTTTTACCTCCGAGGGAATTCCCCGCTGTGGTTGTCACCTGTATGTACATCCCTCCTAGTGCTAACACCAAGGTAGCCGCGGAGATACTAGCCGAGGTGGCTAACTCCATGCTAGCCAAGTACCCTGAGGCACCGGCGTTTATTTTAGGGGACTTTAATAAATGCATCCTCTGTGATGTGGGACAATAAAGACTCCATCTATCTATCCATCTATCCATCTATCCATCTATCCATCCATCCATCCATCCATCCATCCATCCATCCATCCATCCATCCATCCATCCATCCATCCATCTATCTATCTATCTATCTATCTACCTATCTATCTATCTATCTATCTATGGAGCCTCTGAATGTCCAAACATGATTAACCAGATACCACATAAAAGCCGCGACATTTAAGAACAATAGTTATTTTTAGCCGCTGGCGGCTGTATAGGTCTTTAAAGGGACACTTCACCCATTTGCATTAAGCTTTGTATTGTTAGAAAACCAGTCATATATTATAATGGTTGTGGGTTTTCCCTTTATTTTTCCCACTGGTTTGAGTCCTATCTCACAGGTAGGTCCTTCAGGATCGCTTGGAGTGGCGAGCTATCCAAAGCACATCAACTGACTACAGGGGTTCCTCAGGGTTCAGTTCTTGGACCGCTCCTCTTCTCCATTTACACCACATCACTGGGACCCATCACACAGGCACATGGCTTCTCTTGCCATTGCTATGCTGATGACACCCTGTTCTACCTCTCATTTCAACCTGATGATTCCACAGTAGCTGCATGTATCTCAAGCTGTCTGGCGGACATCTCGGCATGGATGAAGGAACATCACCTGCAGCTCAACCTGGCAAAGACTCTCCTCCCTGCCAATCCGTCTCTACAGCACAACTTCACTATCCAGCTAGATTCAACTTTAATCACCCCATCAAGGTCGGTCAGAAACCTTGGAGTAACAATTGATGAGCATCTGACCTTCACAGACCACATCACAAAGACAGGTCGATCATGCAGGTTTGCACTGCACAACATCAGGAAGATCAGGCCCTTCCTAACAAAGCATGCAACACAACTTCTCGCCCAGGCCTTGGTTATCTCTAGACTTGATTACTGCAATGCTCTTCTGGCCGGTCTTCCATCATGTGCAATTAAACCTCTACAAATGATCCAGAATGCTGCAGCCCGTCTTGTCTTCAACGAGCCCAAAAGGGCCCACGTCACTCCTCTGTTCATCTCTCTGCACTGGCTACCACTCGCTGCTCGCATCAAGTTCAAGGCATTGACGCTTGCTTACAGATCGACCACAGGCTCAGCTCCCTCCTACTTTCACTCGCTCCTACGAGTCTACATCCCTACCAGAAGCCTGCGATCGGTCAATGAGCGACAGCTCGTGGTACCATTACAGAGAGCCACAAAATCACTCTCCAGAACATTCTCATTCACGATTCCTTGCTGGTGGAATGATCTCCCTACCCTCGTCCGGAATGCAGATTCCCTGACTACATTCAAAAGACAACTGAAAACTCATCTCTTCCGTGAGCACTTGACAAAAAAAAAAAAAAACCTTTTCTTTTAATCCTCCCTTGTTTGGCTTATGCTACTCTGAGCAATGCCTGAACTTTGTATTTTGAGCACTTCTTGCGTTATTTTTGCCTCTTCACGATGACTCGCTTGCAGTAGTCCTCAGTTGTAAGTTGCTTTGGATAAAAGCGTCTGCTAAATGACTAAATGTAAAATGTAAATGTAGATGTAATCTAATAATGCCTAGATCACAGCTCTGAACCAAAACGACGACATTACTAGCAGATTAAAGGTGCTCTAAGCGATGTCACACATTTTTTAGGCCAAAACATTTTTTGTCACAAACAGCAAACATCTCCTCACTATCTGCTAGCTGCCTGTCCCCTGAACACACTGTAAAAAAACGCAGTCTCTGTAGACAGTCCAGGCTCTACAAACGGCAACAAAAACAAACTGGGCTACCCGCACCACGAAACATAACAAACAGTGTTCCAGTCAATAACCGACCAGCAGGATTTGGGGGTGGGGTTTGGGGGAAGCATGAAGAGGGAAGTTAGAATTATATTCTCTTTAAATTTGATATGGCCGACACACGACGTTCCGATGAACAAATTGCAAAGAGGGAAAAGGACAAGGAATGGGTGAAGTCCCGAATTTACATTGGAAAAGCCTTCGAAAGGTGACGAGAAGTCCGCCGGCAGAGGGGCTTCCAATCCGACATTCAGGTAGCTCTGTTTTTTCTGGACAGGTTGGTAAATCCATTTTTTTGTTTTTCTAATTGGACGTTCGTGTTCGCCTAACCAACACAAGGATATAATTAGCTAGATCTATGCAGTCAGCGCTAACTTTAGTGAATACAACATATAGGTTTCTAGCAGCTATAGCGATCGATCTCTATTGTAAATGATCAAGCAAACTCACAGTAGGGCAACAGCTTGAATGATTGTATTCACCCACTGTTTGTTATAAATTTGAATGTGCATTTATAGGCAATTGACAACTTTGACTAAATTTGTTTATGACGGAGCAGTTGTTTATACAAATGAAGGGAGGGGGAGGAGACGGGAGGGTCTAGCTAGCCTCCGTTTTGTTTGACAATACTTTGAACGTCAACAAGAAGTGACGTCACCCAGCATCGCTTAGAGCACCTTTATTTAAACACAATCACCAGCTGGAGTGCCATTAGTAGCCACCAGAGGGCACTTCACCCCAGATTATTGTCATTCCCTCACAAACTACATATCCCAGATCTCACTGCCTGATCTCATCATCACTGATTGTATTCAGATGGGTCTCATTATCTCATTATGTCACGGGTTGAGGTAGGGTTGAAGCAGAGAATGTCTAATAAGGGGAGAAGGTTCACTCTCGCTACACTTCCGGCTTCTGACTGGTTGCAGTTCCACTCTGATTCCATATGAGGGCGCTCACAGGACGAGTGCAGAATGAATGGAGGTCTATGGAGCTATACCCCTCAAAATCCACTTTTCTCAAGATATAATTTTTTGTCTAGTAATTTGAATGTTGTATTCGAAAGGAGATGCAAAGAAATTGCACATTGCTGGGTGTTAGATTTTTTAGAGTCACTTATTTGCTTTAAAAAGTCTTTCAAAATGTCAATGACGTCATACTCATCGTACGACCAGAGATACTGCTTTACGGCAATCCTTCAGTCACTGTGGTGCTTTCGCGCTCTGCACTTTATTTTCTCTCGAGGCGTCGCCAGCACAGCGGACACAGGTAAACACACGGGCTAGAAGAGTTTCTGCTAGAATACATTCTGTTCCCGCTTCGGATGCCATGATGCCATCAAGCGGTATCTCTGGTCGTAACCAGTCCTTCACTGACCAATCAGCGTTCATTAGCAGAATGCTAGCGTGTTATGGGCAACAACAACTCAACCTGTAAGAAATCGAAAGGACATAAGTACTCGTTCATTCAATTTTCGACCTATAACCCATGTTGAACTTGCCAAACCTACAATCAAATCTGAGATTTCTCAACGGCAATCGGCTGAAAGGGACAAATTTAGCCGTCTAGCCCCATAGACTCCCATTCATTTTGCACTCGGGGGTGATCGCCCCCAGTGGAACTCTGGTGGAACTACAACCAAAATTCGGTACAATAGGACTTAATAGGGAGTGAACAGGCTCTCCGTAGACGGGCTCTGGTTGAAGTGAGGACTCAAGGATGCAGAGGAATATGAGCTTTATTAAAGTAAAACAAAACAGAAACTACCCCGTGGGGGAAAACACTATAGACTAGACTTGGTAGGACACGCATACGACAGGACTCATCAGACAGGCAGAGTAACAACAGCATGCGACGATGTGTGACAACGATCTCGCACAGGACAGCAAACACAAGGGGAATAAATGGGACAGCAAACGAGGGAGGACAGGTGGGGAAACTGAACCAATAACAAGATGGGCGCGGTCAGACATTAGATAATAGAAAACATGGCAGCATAACGAGACAAGCCATGTGCTCACATCAAACATGAAAATCACACACAAGCACATGACCAACAATAACCAATTGCTAGCCATGAGCTTACACAGAACAAGACATGAACATGCAACTAAAGAGACACAAGCTGAGTAAGACGCAGCACAAGACAGAAACACAAGACACATAAAGGGAGCAGAGAAGAGGATAAGGGGAGCACACTCAGACAAGGGACAGGTGAACACACTCAGGTAAACGAGAATCCAAACAAGGGAGCAGAGAACATGAGGAACAGGTGACAATACTCAGACAAAGGAGGACTCAACTAGACAAGGGGGGGTGGTACAGGGAAACAAGGAGGCAGGAACAGAGGAGCACATGGCCAACACAAACAAAGACAAAACCACATGTTTAAGCACAACACAAACATAGAAGCATGAAACAAAGACATAACCCTGACACATTACCTCTGACTTTAAGGGGGGTTTCACACTGGGCTCGTTTGCTGCGGTCCGAGCCCGAGTCCAATTGTTCCCGGCGCCCCCTGCAGCGTTGGTCTGGTTTTACACTCAACTTGATTCTATCGAACCCTGTTGCATTTGCGTGCATATTACGTCATCGCAAACGTGCACGGCGCATGATAGAAAACATAATGTGGGTCAATATATTGTGTTTTTTATTAATTCGGTGCTATTATGCGCAGTTGAGTGAACAACACAGGTTTAGTGTGTGTGTGTGTGTGTGTGTGTGTGCGTGTGTGTGTGTGTGTGTGAGTGTGTCGCATAAGCTGGCTTTCTGCTGCTTGCAAACGGACTCTATTGAGGAGACAGTAGATTTCCAAATTTGTTGCCCTGATTTCACACGCTATGCGCGAATACACTGCAGGCTCACTCTCACTCGTCTTATTCAAGGTAAATCATCAACACTATCATCCCTTACATGTGTTTTATTTAACTTAGTAAATCATAATCAGCTAAAACGCATGCGCAGGTTACTTTACTTCCTCAACAAGTGCGCACCCGAGTCCGTGTTGTTTTCACATTCACACGAACCACAGCATGGTTCGGGAACAACCGAACTCAGACCACCTCCTCCAGGTAGTCTCGGGTTCGGTACCCCAGTGCGCACCCGGGTCCACATGATAGTGTTCACATTAGCGATTTTTCATGCGAATCGTGCCCCGTTCCGAACTAAACTGCCAGTGTGAAAGCCCCCTAAAAGTCACTTATCTCTCAGTCACTCTTTGCAAAGTCCTATATGTTTCAGCACTGCATTTCTGAGTGCTCTGGCTTTTGTTTCTCATGTTCATGATTTTTGACTTTCTGTCCGGTTCCTTAGGATTTCTCTGTTTTGCCTCTGCCCTGGACTCTGTTATTGTTTTGACCTTTGCTGTTTTTTTGGATGTCTTTGGATCACCCTCTAATAAACTACTGCATTTGGATTCTCAACCCTTGCGTCTCCAAGCAGTTAATGGAAAAAACTAATTTATAATTTTGATGATTATGGCTTACAGCTTATGAAAACCCCAAATTCAAAATTAGAATATTGTGAAAAGGTTTTCATAAACTGTAAGCCATAATCATTAAATTATAACAAATAAAGGCTTGAAATATCTAACTTTGCATGTAATGAGTCATAATATATTAGTTTCACCTTTTAAGTTGAATTACTG
This sequence comes from Phoxinus phoxinus, assembly GCF_949152265.1. Classification (NCBI taxonomy): domain Eukaryota; kingdom Metazoa; phylum Chordata; class Actinopteri; order Cypriniformes; family Leuciscidae; genus Phoxinus; species Phoxinus phoxinus. The sequence goes on from NC_136882.1 coordinate 38,322,570, forward strand.
AAATAAATTAACTTTTGCACCATATTAAAAATTTTTGAGTTTCACCGGTATAAATAATACTAAAATAACACTGCTGCAGGACTATCAATTAACTTTAGGGATTTCCTTTAGTCATATTCATCTAAAAGAAAATATATGAGGTCTTACTTGAATCAAAAGATAATTTTATGTGGCTATTTATCATACAAAAATAAATGGTTAAATATGGTATTGTAACGAATCAGACACAATTATTTGGTATATGTACCAAACAATCTTTAAAACTCACTCTGAGATCTGTGGTCCCATCCCCCAGTGAGTGCAAGACGGCCTTGGTTACCATGACCACGATCGAATAAGTTGGTTTTATGGCTGTTAAAAATTTTTTGTCACATGCTCAAGACAGAGACAATCTTTAATACAAACTTTGCTGCATTAATCATAGATGACCTGATCTATAAATGAACATGCATCCCAGATATCACTGTGTGAATGATTTACTGTCTTGTGTAGTGTCTTTTAATTCTATGTAAGGTTAATGTAACCTCACCTATACCAGGTTTGGTCTCTATAAATTGGTACTTTGAAGATCGAAATTATTGTGTACATATGTCATGTCGATAGCTGCGCAACATATTAGTATTACAAGAATTTTTCTTAGTTTCTTCATCAGGAACCAATCCAGCTGCCCTTGCAAATGAGCACGCTTAGAACAAGGATTCATAAATCAACCACAGAGGAATTTTCCCGCTTGGAAATTCCACCCTTCTCATTGGTCAAGCAAACTCTGATTTTCGCAGGCTTTATTAGAGACAAATTCACAGTGACTCGCTCTCTCTTCTTCTGGACTCTACTGCTGCTTCTTCGGGTTGATGTTTGTGGGAACCCCCACAGGGGTCCACGGGGCCCGGCAGGCTGTGACCACCACCTGTTATGCCGTCACTCTACCAACAGAGTCAGACTGTATTTTCTTCAATCTAACTCAGAGGAAAACTGCAACTTTTCCATTACTGAATGGGCAGCCATCTACTGTTCCGACTTCCTTACTCCTTGGATGCCAGCATGGCCTCTCCGGCCTAGGGCCGGCAGGTCACAATCTGCATGTGCTCAGCCATGTGCTCATGGAGAGAGAGAAAACTTTCAACCAGGACAGAGTCGAACTAACCCATCATATCTTCTTCACCCAACGGAGAAGAAAACGATTGCAACTTCAACATTTGACACTCACGGAACCAGTAACAACTTTAATTTTCAACAACTTCAAGAATTGTGTACCCGGCACAGACCATGCAAGTATCAATTTAATGAGGTGCTGTGAAAATGATAAGCTGATGGTTCTTTTCATAGTTAAATGGATCTTTCCCATAGTTCCATTTCCTGCTTCAGATTCCATTCTGTCACTCACCCTTTTACCCGTGTGTGTGTGTTTAGATTAGTTATGTTTGTTAACATAACTAATAACTTGTTTAGTTAATAAAACTTGTGCACAATACGTATTTGGTTCTGATTCTCTGCTTGCAACAAAGTTTACTTTACGATTTAGATTTAGATCTTAGTACTGTACAGTAAGAAAGGCATTTCCCTTCCCCGGAAATTAATATTTTTTAGAATTAATAAACAATTAACGCTGAGTGTTCACAGGATGAACAGGTGGGTTTATTGTAATATTAATTTCATTAAGTTAATTATATTAACTGATCCAAATATTCATAATCAATTATAACCAGTTATTATTGATTATTAATATTTCATAGAGTTAATGTATCCTCTAATTTTGTACAGGGCGGACAGTTCAAAAAAACGCTCTACAACCTGGTCACCTTGTACCTTTATGGCATGAAAAAAAAAATCTGCCTAACATCTCTTTTTGTGTTCCACTGAGGAACTGTGTTGGTCACAAGCATTCAAAGAAAAGTAAATTGTGTCTATAAGCGGGATTGTGAGCACTGTCTGTGCATGTAAGCGCACATATTCAATGTACAAAAAGTAACACAACAAAAACTTTTTAGCATTTAAGAGTCATCCATCAATATAACATAAACGCTAATAGCTTCCCAAATCAGGGAGGTTTCCAGACTCTCAAGGGAGGATAAATGTGCTCAAGTCAGTCTTAGCTGAACAATATAAACCCCTTGTGGGGTTTTTCCAGGAACGTGATTCATTCTTTCTAGAAACCATCAAGCCAAAGCATAAAACAAGTTCAAAACTCTTAAGTAATTTTATAAAACATAAAGAATAATGTTGACGGGCTCTCAATCACTGTCAATATTACAGCTAAAGATCCGCTCACAACAGTGTATCCACCATTAGTTATCCAACCATCACCAGCATACCGTATTTTCCGGACTATAAGTCGCACTATATTTTTTTCATAGTTTGGCTGGTCCTGCGACTTATAGTCAGGTGCGACTTATATATCAAAATTAAATCCTACTGACTGAGATGAACCAAGAGAAAACATTACCGTCTACAGCCGCGAGAGGGCGCTCTAGTTAGCGGAGTTGTTCAGAAGCGACACCGAGGAAGAACTCAATGGATTCAGTGTTGAGGAATGAGATCGGGAGCTTGGTGAACTTGCTGACCGGTAACTTGTTGGACTCGCTGGCTAATGTTAGTTTAGCCTATTCAGCCTCCCAGATATATGTTCTTTATGCTGTTGTGCAGCTGAATAACTGGTAATGTGTTACGCTAACACACCGGACACTATTCAGCTGTTGTTCTTTATGCTATTGTGGAGCTGAATAACTGTTAATGTGTTACGCTAACACACCGGACACCTTCAGCTGTTGTTCTTTATGCTATTGTGTAGTTGAATAACTTGCCTTTCCAGATTAAATGTCTGTTCTTGGTCTTGGATTTTGTGAAATAAATTTTGAAATAAATGCGACTTATAGTCCAGTGCGACTTATATATGTTTTTTTTTCCTCTTCATGACACATTTTTTGACTGATGCGACTTATAGTCCGGAAATTACAGTTAATCCAATTACCCTCTGCCCGGAAATGTGCATTTAAGTCTTCAGTTTCCAGATTACGAATTGGAGGGATGTGAGCATGTTCTGCCCAAAAAGTGATCATACCTTTCAGCAGAGCCTGTAGAATAGCAACGTCAACATTTTTATCCTCGTCAATTCGAAACACAGTCAGTAGATGAGGCTTCCGGATAATGTCCTGAATCTAAAGAAATTCAAAAATAAATACATCTTCTTATACATATACAGTATATACTGTATATACAGGGCCCGCACCAAGGCTTTCTAGCTTGAATATTAGGCTATTATAAAAACAATTTAATTAAAGACAGTCTGTTTTGCAAAGTCGCATCTTGATTGACACATTTGACATATAGTAGTTAGTTGATTACTTCACTGTATTGTTATTGTTTGTCACCGGTTGCAGTTCAGGTTATTCTAACTTACCATAAAATGATGCATCTGTTGAACGGGTTGTGATGAGTGTGTGTTACGTGTTAGTGAAGCGGTCACAATGAGTGTGTGTTACGTGTCAGTGAAGCGGTCACAACAATGAGTGTGTGTTACGTGTCAGTGAAGCGGTCACAATGAGTGTGTGTTACGTGTCACTAAAAGTATCACAGTTTCCACAAAATATATGAAAATTCAGCTTTGGTCACAGGAATAAATTACATTTTAAATAATTTCACATAGAAAACAGTTATTTTAAATTATACAAATATTTTACAATATTAGACTTTTTACTGTATTTTTAATCAAATAAATGCAGCCTTGGTGAACAGAAGAGACTTCTTTCAAAAACATAAACAAATCTTATTGACACCAATCTTTGTCACAGAACAAGTTCTAAATAAAACCATTTCTCGATTCCTACTGTGTAATTTTGAGTTTGTGTGAAACTGTGTCATAATATGCATGTATGTTTTTGTCCATTACCTTCTTGGTCCACTCGATGACCTGCACCTCAGTAAAGCTTTTGTACTCTTTTGCAAAAAACTTCTTCAAGAGCTTGCTGATAAGGACCAGCGTGACCTTTGACACCGGCAGGGCCGCAACCTGAGCAATGACGTCCGCCAGGCGTCCAGATCCCTCCAGCACAACACACGGCGTGTTGTTCAGCATTGAATTGTACATCGTCTGTGAATAAATATGTGTATTTGGATTAATGAAAGATCATTCAGCTCCTGTATGATGATCTATGAAACTGATGACTTTAAAAATCTCACGTTTAGAGTTCCTGGACCACCATCCAAGACCACACAGACCACCGGTATCTTCACGCCACGCAAATTTTCTTAAAAAAAGATACATTAGTGGCTAAAAGTGATGTCCAGAGGATACCCTACAAGTTCAATTAAACCATCAAAATATAAGAAAAATATTTTATATTGTTTAAATATTTTTAAATAAGGGAAGAACAAAACACTAAACTTGGTTACGGTATTTATCTGACAAAATGATATGGCATAAAAGGCAAACTACAGCAACAGGTTTTATTTTACTATGCAAAAAACAAAATGCAAAAAGCATACATTGGCTAGTACGTAGCCAGTTCTCTTTCATCATCTCGTGTTCGAGATCCACCTATGGGAAGGGCATCCGTACCTGACCTCCGCAGAAGCATCCAATTGCACCAAGTCTGGCTAGACAGACAGAAGCGCGCAGCCAATGCCAGGTAAGGCCCCGCCCCCTTACCTAGTGGCATATAACGTCTGCAAGCGCTGCTATTCTCCAGTTGACATTCGCTTCTCGCGATCTCTGCACTGACACAGTTCGGTTGGATTACGCTGCTCACTTCGTGTCTTCAGGAGGACATATCGCCTGATCAGCCTCCGTCAGACGTGACAGTCGTTTTTTCAGCTTTTCTGCTGTGTTCTGCATTCGGAGCCGCCCGCGCTCTCGCCGTTTTTCACCTGCTCCTCCTTCCACGGCTGCCCGCCACGAATTTTTCCGAGTTCTTCTCCGGAATGTCGCTGTCTAAACCTTCCGCTTCTCCGGGGAACAGCCTATCACGGGCCTGTCCGGCCGCGTGTGGTGCGCTCATTGCCGCTAAGGACCTTCACCCGTTCTGCGTGGTCTGCTTGGGCCTTAAACACGCTCAAGAAGCCTTGGAGAACCCGGAAAATTGCAGTCACTGCCTTATGCTGCCCAAGAAGCTTTTACGACGTCGTCTGAAAGTTGCAGCGACCCAGTGCTCCGAGCTCGGCCTCTCTGACTCGGATGGGGGACACGGTGACGACGACGCGCTACCGGGGGACTCCCGGGTCGCCGCCTCTCTCATTTGGGCTGACCAGCCCAATCCCGCATTCCCCGAAGAGGACATCTTCGCGGGGAACCTCACGCTCGTCGACGAACCGGCCGGTTCCGGCGATGAGGATGACGCGGCCCTTCTTGGGGTCTCAGAGGACGAGGAGGCCATCCCGCCCTCTGGCTTTCCCCAGGCTAGCGCCCACACGGCCTTGCCTCAGTCCATCCTCCTGGAAGTTTGTGAGCGAGCGGCCGCTCGCCTCAACATAGAATGGCCGGCTCCACAGAGCGCCACCGACCAGGAGAGGGATATTTACGACGGGAAAGTGCTGGGACCCCCTCCCGGTCCGAGAAAACAACTCTTCCCCGTCCTTCCAGCGTGCGCGAAGCACATGAGGCACAATTGGAGCGACCCCCTCGACTTCAAACACGGTCTCACGGGTCTTGAGGTGAAGGACATGGCAGCTCATGGTATGGGTGACCCCCCCGCTATCGAGCCTTCCATCGCCAGGCACCTTAACCCCGCTCAGGGAGGGCTGCTCGCTCCCCCGAAGCCGGTCTTGCCCAACAAGATGGACCGTTTTTCTGCCTCAGTTCACCAGGCCGCATACAAATCCTCGGCCTTGGCTGTCAGGGCCCTGAACGTTTCTTCACTCCTCTCCGCTTACCAGGCGGAGATTTTGGACGAATTAGGGCAACAGCTGGAAAAGGGAACTCCTTCTCTAACCTTGTGGAAGGAGATCCTCACGGGGCCGCGGCTGGAAGACCATCTAACCCTACCCCCACCGACTCGAAACGCAAGCGCTGCTATTCTCCAGTAAGTATATTCGCTTCTCGTGCGGCAAGCGGGGCAAAGCTGGTGGATCTCTCCACTCGATGTTTCAGAGAACCGGGGTTACGACAGTAACCTATTGTTCTCTTTCATCATCTCGTGTTCGAGATCCACCTATGGGAGAGACATGGACAGCTCCCCGATTGCCCAATACACTCAGGGAGGGATGAACCGAGCTTCCTAAACAAGGAAGCCATTCAGGTGGTGCCCCCCAGTCTGATGAATCAGGGATTTTATTCTCGTTATTTCCTGGTCCCAAAGAAGGACGGCTCTCTCCGCCCTATCTTGGACCTTCGTGTGTTGAACAAACATTTGAGGAAATACAATTTCAGAATGCTAACTCATGGCTCGCTCGCCCGCGCCATAAAACAGAACGACTGGTTCACATCGGTAGACCTGAAAGATGCTTTCTTCCATATAAGCATTTATCCGCCACACAGGAAGTTTCTTCGTTTCGCCTACCAAGGCACATGTTACGAATTCACAGTTCTGCCGTTTGGGCTCAGTCTAAGCCCTCGCAGTTTCTGTCTGTGTGCGGAGATGGGTTTAGCACCCATGAGAATGTCTGGTCTGAGGATTCTGACATACATAGACGATTGGCTCATAATAGCCGAATCGAAGGAGAAAGTGTTGCAGGACAACTGCTCGGTAGCCGTGCGACACTGGAAGAGCGCAGACTTTTACGCACAGGGAACCCCTCTGGGGACGGCTATGATGCGGAAAGTTGTGACGACAGATGCGTCCTTAACAGGCTGGGGTGCCACCCAGGAGGGCAGAACGGTGAACGGTCTGTGGCCGAGCAGACTACGTTCGGCGCACATAAATTATTTAGAGCTGTTGACCATTTGGAAAGCTCTGAATCATTTTCTGCCTCGCCTGCAGGGACATCATGTTCTCGTACGCTGCGACAATACCACGGCTGTGGCTTATATCAACCGTCAGGGCGGCGTGCGCTCGTCGAAACTTCACGCTCTAGCTTACAAGCTTTTGGTGTGGAGCAGACGGGTTTTCCTGTCGTTACGCGCGACTCATGTTCCGGGCATTCTGAACAGAGGTGCGGATCTTCTATCAAGGGGAAATCCAATCTACGGAGATTGGCGCCTTCACCCCCAGATAGTGGATATGTTATGGATGAGATTCGGACAGGCAACCGTAGATCTATTCGCCTCGCGCGAAAACTACCATTGTCCTATGTTCTTCTCGCTAAAGGACGTGGACGCACCCCTCGGGGTAGATGCACTGGCCCACCCATGGCCCAGAGTGCTGCTGTATGCTTTTCCTCCCCTGTGCTTGATAATTCCAACACTGGCCAGGGTCAGAGAACAGAGCCTGTCTCTCCTTCTCATTGCACCCAGGTGGCCCAAGGCACCGTGGCTGGCGGAGATAATCCCTCTGTTATATGCCGAGCCGTGGCGCCTCCCCCCACGCACGGACCTATTGTCCCAAGCGAACGGGGAGATTTACCACCCACACCCGGACAGGATGGCTCTCTGGGCCTGGCCCGTGAGAGGACGAACCTAAGCGCACTGGGGCTTTCGCCGCGTGTGATTGCCACTATACAGAATGCCAGAGCCGTTTCTACACGGTCCTTATATGGCTGTAAGTGGCAAGTGTTCGAAGGGTGGTGCGATGGGCGTGGTCTCACATCTTATCAGTGCTCAGTTCCTGATATTTTGTGTTTCCTTCAAGACCTCATGGAAAAAGGGAGGTCTTTTTCCACCATTAAGGTCTACCTGGCTGCGATTTCGGCCTGTCATGTGGGCTTTGAGGGCTCAACAGTCGGGCAGCATCCTCTAATCCGCAGATTTATGAAGGGTGCCCGTCGCTCTTTGCCAGTCGTCAGGAGAACTGTTCCTGAGTGGGACCTCTCCATGGTGCTGGAGGCTCTGTCTCAACATCCTTTTGAGCCTCTGGGAAGTATTTCCCTTAAGCTGCTGTCCTTCAAGACAGCTTTGCTCTTGGCCTTGGCATCAGCTAAACGTGTCAGTGAGCTACATGCACTCTCGGTTCATCCCTCGTGCACTAAATTCTCTCTTAGTGGAGATAAGGTTTCCCTTAAGCCTAATCCGGCCTTCATGCCGAAGTGCTTCCCTGCGTTCACTTCGGAGGTGTTGGAGCTGTCCGCTTTTCACCCTCCACCGTTTTCCTCCCCGGAGGATCAGAGGCTAAATGCTCTGTGTCCTGTCCGTGCTTTACAGACATATATGACCAGGACCAGTGCGTTCCGGAAGAGCGACCAGCTCTTTATTTCATGGGCGCCCCCTCACAAAGGGAGTCCCATATCTAAGCAACGCCTCTCACATTGGCTTGTGAATGCTATAGCTGTGGCTTATGAATCAAAAGGAGTGCAGCCCCCAGGGGGCATCAGAGCTCATTCCACAAGGGGCTTAGCCGCCTCTTGGGCTTTGTTTAGGGGAGTGTCACTGCAGGACATCTGCTCCGCTGCCAGTTGGGCTTCTCCTCATACCTTTGTGCGTTACTACCGGCTGGATGTCACCAGAATTTCGGTAGCACATTCGGTTTTAGGGGTGGGGTCTTCTTAGCCCTTCCCTGTAAACCCGTTGGAAGTAACGAATAAGGAGTGAATGGGCCGGCTGGCCATGCACATTCCTCTCACCAAGCACGTATTTCCAATCCTTCCTGGGTGTATATATGCACATTGGTGTTGCTGGGGTTATTACCACATACATGTTTCATGTCCTGCATGTGCACAGCAGTTATGTGTGTGCGTCAGGATTGCAGGTTCATGATTATGGGACGTGTCTGGCACCGCCCCCCTGGGGCGACCGTCCTTCTCTGGCTTTCAGAACCTCACTGTGAGTGTATTGGGCAATCGGGGAGCTGTCCATGTCTCTCCCATAGGTGGATCTCGAACACGAGATGATGAAAGAGAACAATAGGTTACTGTCGTAACCCCGGTTCTCTGAAACATCGAGTGGAGAGATCCACCAGCTTTGCCCCGCTTGCCGCACGAGAAGCGAATATACTTACTGGAGAATAGCAGCGCTTGCAGACGTTATATGCCACTAGGTAAGGGGGCGGGGCCTTACCTGGCATTGGCTGCGCGATTCTGTCTGTCTAGCCAGACTTGGTGCAATTGGATGCTTCTGCGGAGGTCAGGTACGGATGCCCTTCCCATAGGTGGATCTCTCCACTCTATGTTTCAGAGAACCGGGGTTACGACAGTAACCTATTGTTATTGATATTCTGTTGGTTCTCTCTTGTTTTTGCATGTGTTCATAATTTCTTTATATGACATCATGGCCAAAATATAAATTATATTATATTAATTATAAAAAATATAAATTATATTATGATATTAAAGGGGTGGTAAAGTATGATTTCACTTCTCTAACTTTAGTTAGTGTGTAATGTTGCTGTTTGATCATAAACAACATCAGCAAAGTTACAACGCTCAAAGTTCAAAGCAAAGGAAGATATTTGCTTTTAAAGAAAAGGACTACAACAAACGGCTGGTAGGAACTACACGACATTCCTCCCGGGTTAGTGACATCACCAACCCTAAAATTTACATAAGCCCCGCCCCCTGAACACGCAGTCCATGTTGAAAAGAGGAAGAGTTGTTGTAGTCGAGCACATTTGTGAGTCAGCTCAAACTTTAGCATCCATCTTTTCACATGCAATAGAAAGTCACTCTGTGTGCATCTCACAACAGTTCCTATACGAGCAATTTATAGATTATCATGACAGAATATGCTAATTGAAGATAGTTAACTCCACATTAGCAACATAAATTCATCAACTAACCATTCAGTTGCTTCGACAGACCTGTTGCTTCTACATGTTGTCACTTCTTCGAGTCTCTCCATCTTTGTCTGACTCCGTTTCAACATTAAAGGCAGAACAGTTTCTGTCATTGTACAAAAGGCTAAGCTTTAATGACGCTGGTGCCCTCTGCTGGACATTTAATTTGTTGCACTTTAGAATACACGTATTATCTCTTTATCACCTGACTATCATTGCTGCAATTTCATTGGTTTAGATCGGGAGAACTGAATGTCAATAGAAAGTGTTCATGCCCAGACATATAAATGTTGCTAAATTCTGCGGCAGTTCTATTTCGTTCTTACTGACCGCCAGAGGCAGTGCTTCCCACTGAATATTATCTCTCTTGCTCATGCACAGGTCGAGTCTAATAACAACAAAGTCATCACATGACCAGGTACGTCATGGGGATCCCCTCTATTTAACCCCGTGACATCCTGTAACCTGTCTCTATAATCTTCTCGCATACGTGCAAAGATTGCAGGTCGAAAAAACTTTCATTCAGAATACTTGGATTCCGTCTTTTCACAGCCTCGTAACAATAATTTTTGTTGGAGCCGCGCGTTGTGCGTCCTCCAGAGGCTGCGGCGGATTGAAAACAAACTTTACGTGGAACACGTCTGTTTATTCCGGTCACTGCCAGAGCGCGGTAAGTTGCTTACTAGCACTGGCTATTGTTTCTTTTCTGAAACGTGTATAAATGGCATCTCAGAGTGGTTTCGCTCCAAAGAAAAGCCATAATAGTGATTAATTTTCACGAACGGTAAGAGTGTGTGCGCTCCGGGAACAACAATATATATATTTTTTGTTACAGACCGACGGCGTGCACGCAGTTGATTGTATTCCCAGACAGCAAAATGTATTTGGGCCAGATTTGGCCCAGGTCTTCATTAGCATTTGGCGCAGATCCGCTAAACGGACCTGGGCCGGGCTCATTCTTTCCAACGGCCCAATACCGGAACAGGTTGGAATTACGGATCAGAGACAGATCTGGGCCAGCACTGGCCCAGTACAGTTATTAATGCCATGAGGTGTGGTGCGGATCTGGCCCAGATCCGCGAGTCATATTTCACATCTGGGGCTCATCTGGCCCTGGTCTGTGATTCACTTAGGCTATCAGACAATTAAGGCTCAAAAACCACACAATTTGTAATTTTCAAAATAGTTTTTTATTTAAAAAAGGCAAAAGAGAACACAGCATGAACAACCATCTGTAGACGTGAATCCAGATGCACAAAAACAAACAAACAATACATACCAATACAATCAAGTGAGAAAAAAAATAATATGGTTAAAGATCAATGTTAACCAAGTAAAACCTAATGTGAACACTGCACATATTTACTGCTCATTAGTTGGGTGCCACCCCGGCAGTCACAAGCCAGATTAAACCATCTGATTTAACAGCATCTCCGTCTCCGTGTCGGTGGCTTTGTCAGACATGCGATTCTTCCTCACTGCTCCTGTAAAACGTACAAAAAGCACACAAAGCAAAGAAACAAAGAGTAAATATTAGATTTAATATTCAAAGATTACATTACTTTATTACATGACATAAAATGCTTCCACACATAAATAATAATAAATGTGATTATGTGACTAAAATGAATGAGAGAGTGGTGATATAGCCTAGGTAAAGACTGAGTGAGAGGCATACTTACGAGCCATTATGGCCTTGGTTGCCATCTCACTGAATTTTATTTTATTTTTTTATTGTCCTTTATTGATTTGGCTATAGGCTACTGTCGGCAAAAAATCCAGCAATCAGGCGCTGTTTGACAGTGTCATGATCAGTGACAGTGATCACCGATTCAAACTTAAAGCCTCCTATTCACATTAGTTGTGGATGTTTAAAACTAAAAGAACATACTACCGGCTAACCGTAGCCTAGCTAGCTTGTCTGACACGTTTTAGGTTGTCAGAATGTCAGTGTAAACTTTTGTCAACTTTTTGTTTAATATAAATATTTAACAGACTATAACATCAACACGAGTTTACTTTTATAATGCACTTACTACATTTTACTTGTAATAATAGACTTACCAATAATCGCAAAGCCGGTGCAGCCTGCAGTCTTCCACTCGTATGCCTGTCAGATAGAGTTGCGGGTTTATGAAGGGAAAAAAGCGTTCCGTTAGTTGAGGCGCGTCCGGTCTGCGCAGCTCGCGCGAATCCGGCCCACACCCGCCGGACGGACTCAATTCAGATGTGGCGCGTCTGGTCTGCGCAGCTGCCCCGGATTGGCGCCGCACCCGCCGGACGGACTGTCACAGTCGAAGCTAAAGACAAGTCTGGCGCAGAGTTGGTGCAGATCTGCATAGTGAGTGCGACTGCTACGCGAATCTGCTGATTCGAAAACGGATCTGGCACAGATGTAAATGCTGTCTGGGTTCATATTGAACATTTAAATTAGGTAAGTATTGTTATAGATTAAATAGCACATGGGCTATGTTCATGACAATTTAATTGTTTTTTTGTTGTTGTTTGTTTGTTTTCTTTTATATAGGCATATATATTTCTCACAGTTGCGTTATATACGAGTGTTTTCGCTCTGTTTTCTGTACTGCTACCTGATAATTCTATCAACAGTGGGATAAGTATACCAGTAGTTTGGCTGTGTAAAAAAAAAAAAAAAAAAAAAAAAAAGAGGGTTTTTTACCTTACCGTTATAGAATTTTGTGGCACTCAGAGTGTTCTCGCTCGGCCTTGAATAAAGCACTGCTGTGGCAGTATGGAACAGCTTGGCCTGACATGCACTGTGTGCAGGGCCATTTTACTGCAGGACGATGGACATGACTGCTGTCCATCCTGCTTAGGCTTGGAACATTTGAAGCAGGGCCTCTCTGATGATGCCTGTATGAATTGTAGCACCATGTCGTGGGAGCGGAGAACTTCCAGACTAGCTGCAGTAGAGGCACTCTTGACCTCAGATGCGCCTCGGCAGGGAAAAGCGTCGGCTAAGCGGAAAAGGGTGGATACAGTGAGTGTCTCCACCAGTAAGAGACATCGAGAGGATGCTTTAGCCAATAAAGTGGAGGTTTTGACCTCAGAGTTTGCCCAGATTAAATCTTTAATACTAAATCTGCAACCAAGGGAGGCACCATCACCGATGTTGGGAAATCCCAGTAAGGAATTACCCGTTCCTGAGGAGGATATGCTGTCCATGGCAGCCTCTCAAAACCAGTTTCGTGAGGAGGGGAATGAAGAATTCTTATCAGTTACCCACTCTCAGTTCTCTCATGATGACTCTCAGAACACGGCACGGGGTTCAGCTGAAGGTGGAGAATCAGATCAGGATGTGGTGAGACAAGCCCTCCAGATTGCGTTGGCACGCTTAAGTCTGGATACTGCCCCTACAGTGGCAGCTCCATCCAGTGCCTTTTTCAGAGGATCGGCAAAGCCATCTGCTCTTAGCATTCCCCCATCCAAAGATTATATTGAGGAACTACAGAGGTGCTGGGCTAATCCCAAATCACTTACTCATCATACCACAGCAAGCAGGGCCTTGGCAGCAATGCATGAACCAGACTCTTATGGCCTGGGTCAGATGCCTAAAGTGGATCCATTTATCGCCTCTTTCATTATATCACCGGAGGAGGCTTGGAGACCTAATGCTCGCTGCCCACGACCTCAGTGCAGAGTCACGGACGATCTTCTTAGTCAAGCGTACAATACTGCAGCACGCATGGGTCGCATAGGGAATTCGCTCTCTCATCTTATGCTGGCACTATCCCAGTCTCTCCCAGTCCAACCTATTGGGGGTGATCCTTCAGCCCAAATCCTAAGCGATGCATCATTGCAAGCATTTGCATTCATGTCAAGAGAATTGGGTAGACTCATGTCAACACTCACTCAGGCACGCCGCCAAGTATGGCTGGCACAGTCTCCATTGTCAGATGCCTGTAGGAGAACACTTCGTGACCTCCCTGTAATCCCAGGCCAACTGTTTGGACCAGCGGCACAGCAAACTCTGGAACAGAGCATTCAGACGAATAAGACCAGACAGCAGCTGGCAGACCTAAGAGGAACTCCACCATTACAATTTAGACAAGGGTATGGGGGACGGTATCCTACTCGCTCTCAACCTTTAGTTCGTTCAGGTGCTGTTCAGAGGAGCCAGCCAAGGCAACTAGATCAGCGTGTGCAGTACCCCACAGCACGAGGACAACAATTATTTCGGGCTCCAAGGGGCAGGGCGTTAGGTCAGCGCCCCCCCAGAGATAATAAAGCCCAGGCTCGCAGAGCATGAAGTCCTGGGGCCAACCGTCGGACGATTTTCACACCAGCAGCTCAATTTCTGGAAAGAAAACACCTCAGACCCTTGGATAATAGCAACGCTATCTCAAGGGTACAGGCTGCAATTCCGACGGCGGGCCCCTGCTTTCAATGGGGTCAAGATGACTACTGTCAAAGACCCCAACAGCTCACTGGCATTGTCAAAACAAGTAGCCGAACTCCTAGAAAAGGACGCCATAGAACCAGTAAAGTGGTCAGCACGGCTAAATGGGTTTTATTCAATGTACTATATAATTCCAAAAAAAGATGGTGGCGTACGGCCCATTCTCGACCTTCGTGGCCTCAATCAGTTCCTCAAGGTTTTGCCATTCCACATGCTACGCACAACGGAGGTCCTTCAGGCAGTCAGACCCCTACAGTGGTTCACCACAATAGATCTGAAGGATGCTTATTTTCATATTCCAATTGCACCACAACACAGACCGTTTCTCCGCTTTGCATTTCAAGGTCAGGTCTATCAGTTCCGAGTCCTACCATTTGGGCTGTCTCTGTCCCCTCGGGTGTTCACCAGGTGCATAGCGGCAGCGTTGTCCCCAATACAAGCCAGGGGGGTGCAGGTGCTTCCTTATCTGGACGACTGGCTCCTCTGTGCTGCATCTCAAGGGCAGGCAACAGAACACACCAGTCTGCTGATTTCCCATGTCACTCAGTTGGGTCTCAGGGTGAACTTCAGCAAAAGTCAGTTGGCTCCATGTCAGTCAGTGAAGTTCATAGGCATCACTCTAGATTCAAGATCGATGAAAGCATTCCCATCACCTCAGAGGGTGGACAGCATCTTGCTCTTACTCCAGCGTTTCCGGAAACAGATCAAGCTGTCATTCAGAATGGTGCTCCGATTGATGGGCATGCTAGCAGCAGCGGCTGCGCTGATACCACTGGGCCTTCTTTCACTGCGCCCTTATCAGCGATGGGTAAACAGTCTTCACCTGAACCCCACATGGCACAGGAGCAGGCTGGTCAAAGTTACAGAACGATGCCTCCTTACCTTGAAGCCATGGAAAAAGAGGTCATTCCTGACGAAAGGGGTAGCTCTGGGTGTGATTCCCTCTCGCCGGGAGATAATACAGACCGATGCTTCGCTAATTGGCTGGGGGGCAGTGTGGCAGCACAGGATGATCAGGGGGTCATGGAAACCCGAGCAAGCCACAAAAGATATAAATACCCTGGAGCTTCAAGCAGTGCAATTAGCTCTGAAGCACTTTGCGCCGGCCCTACAGAACCGCCATATTCTAATCAGAACGGACAATACGTCGGTGGTATATCATATCAATCATCAAGGTGGCACGAGGTCCAGCCAGTCTCTGAGAGTAGCACAAGAACTCCTGACATGGGCCTTCCCTCGGTTCACAAGTGTCAGGGCGATGCATATACCGGGAGTGTCGAATGTGGTGGCAGACTACTTGTCTCGCCACAGACCTTTGCCAGGAGAATGGAGACTCAATCCAGAAGTTGTTCAGATGGTTTGGCGACGATTTGGCAGAGCACAAGTGGATCTGTTTGCCTCCGAGACCTCGACCCACTGCCCCCTGTGGTTCTCCTGGACGGAGAAGTCCAGCCCGTTGGGTCAGGATGCTCTAGCGCATGCCTGGCCAAATCTTCTACTCTATGCCTTTCCCCCAAATCCATTAATTCTGCCAACTCTTCACAGAATTCTTCAAGGGAACCACAGGATTCTCCTAGTGGCACCGAATTGGCCAGGCAGGCCTTGGTTCCCAATGTTATGCCGGCTTCTCAATGGGGAGCCCTGGAGCCTACCCAGGAGGCAGGACCTGCTCCTTCAGTTGCAGGGGCAGATTTGGCACCCAAACCCAGATCGGTTACAGCTCTGTGTCTGGCCGCTGAGGAGCCAGAATTACTGTTGAAGTCTTGTGATGTTAAGGTGCAAAACACAATCCTGAATTCTAGAGCACCCTCCACCAGGAATATCTATGCTTGTAGGTGGAAGCTTTTCACTGATTGGTGTACACAAAGAAGTTTGGTCCCCGACCACTGCCCGGTGCCAATGGTGTTATGTTTTCTGCAGTCTCTGCTAGACAACAACAGGGCTCCCTCTACCCTAAAGGTATATGTGGCTGCAATTTCGGCCCAGCATGTGAAAGTAAATGATCAATCACTAGGGTCACATATTCTAATCACCCGCTTTCTGAAAGGTGCTCAGCGATTGCATCCTGCTCCAACTGTTAGGGTACCCTCATGGGACCTCAGTCTGGTTTTAAGAACACTTACACAACATCCCTTTGAGCCAATGGAGCATTGTGACCTGAAGTGGCTTTCAATAAAGACTGGATTCCTTTTGGCAATAACGTCAGCCAAACGTGTGGGTGAGCTCCACGCATTGTCAACCAATACGTCTTGTATGCGTTGGAATGCGGATGGAACAATGGTGACATTATGGCCTAACCCCTCATTCCTACCCAAAAGGCTCTCAACATCATTTAGGAATCAACCAATTGAGTTGGTAGCACTTAATCGTTCTGTGTCTGACACACAAGATGGCAGTCCAAGAGAACAATTATGCCCAGTACGAGCCCTTCGGGGCTATCTGAGTGCCACAGAGAAACTGCGACAGTCAGACCAACTCTTTCTCTGCTATGGTGGGCAAAGAAAAGGGCAGCCTCTGTCAAAACAGAGGTTGTCACACTGGGTGGTGGAGGTCATTGTCCAGGCATATAAGGCCAACAACCTGGCATTGCCAGCTGGCATAAAGTGCCATTCAACGAGAAGTATCTCAACATCTTGGGCAGCATTAAAAGGTGTCCCTCTAATGGACATTTGTGCAGCGGCTAATTGGTCATCCACTGATACCTTTTCCAGATACTACAGTGTTAATGTGGCAGCGCCTGGTGCTTTGGAAGCGGCAGTCCTGTTGGGACCCTCAACTTCATCTTAAGGTTAGGAGTAGTCTCCTCGTGACCTTGTTGCTATGAGCCATCCAGTGGGAAGCACTGCCTCTGGCGGTCAGTAAGAACGAAATAGAACGAAAGTTACGAATGTAACTACGGTTCTATGAGTTCTGGATGACCGCCAGAGTACCCTGTCACTCGGAGTCTCGCGAGAAGATTCTGTAGAGACAGGTTACAGGATGTCACGGGGTTAAATAGAGGGGATCCCCATGACGTACCTGGTCTTGTGATGACTTTGTTGTTATTAGACTCGACCTGTGCATGAGCAAGAGAGATAATATTCAGTGGGAAGCACTGCCTCTGGCGGTCATCCAGAACTCATAGAACCGTAGTTACATTCGTAACTTTCGTTTTGTATTGATCTCCGAGCTGATCTGGTCCAATTTCTAGCGGATTTTTGTTCATACTGTGTGCGTACATCTTAAAAGTAAGTAGTTAAATACTCTTTC
>NC_136882.1:38345032-38485032 GCF_949152265.1 Phoxinus phoxinus
TTTAAAATTCATCAATCTGGTGCACTTTGAGAGTTCAAAATTAAAAACTCCAACCCATATTCAGTGTGCAAATTAAAAATGAAAACCTCTTTTAGTTACAGTGTCTGTCTAGATTACACTACTACATAATAATAGTTATAATATTAATCCCATGATAGTAATAGCCATATATTGTAAAACAAACGCACTGAAAAATAAAGGAAACTTTCATAATTAGTTTTGTAGCCTACTAATTTCTATACTTCATCATCATCATCAATCGGCTGTAAACAGGGTAGGTTGACAGTCGGTCACTAGTTTTGTCCATTCCATACGATTTTTGGCAGCTTTTCGTAGTTCGCTCATTGTTGCTGGTACGTCCTTGTTTATTAGTTCGCCGATGTATTGGTGGTATAGCTTTCGAGCTCTGCCTTGACTTCTTTTGCCATGCCGCTGTTGTGGCGCGTACAAGACGTACTTGTTGATCAGGTCACTCTCATGTCTTCTTAGGGAGTGTCCGACGAATCTTAGCTGCCTCTGTTGTACTTGAAGGACAAGTTGGTTGCGGCCGACTCTTTCATAAACCTCTTTATTGCTTTTCTTGTCCAGACGTTTTATGCCAAGCATGATTCTGTAACAGTTTGTAGCAAAGCTGTTGAGTTGGTCTCTAAGTTTGCTGCTAAGGATCCAGCTCTCGCAGCCATAGAGCAGGATTGAGACACACGCAGATTCGAATATATTTATCTTGAGTGTAATTGGTATAGTTCTTGACTGGAATACGTTCTTCATCTTCCAGAAGGCCCCCCATGCTTGACCTCTTCGGATTTTGACATCAGATTCGCTAGATGTGATATGAGAACCAAGATATTTAAAGTTCTTTGTCCATTTGATGGTCTGTCCATCAAGCTCTATGTGCTGATGACTGTGTGTTGCCATGTCTAGACTGGTGTGTTCTTGGTTACTCATTGCTTCTGTTTTGCGTATATTAACTTGGAGGCCTACTCTCCTGGCCCACTTTGCTGTTGTTGTGAGTTGTTCCTGTGCTCTATCCAGGGTGTTTTCAAGCAGGGCAATGTCGTCAGCGAAATCCAGGTCAAATAGTGATACTTCTGGATTCCTGCTGGATTCTTTTAAATGTGTTACGATTCCATGCGATGATGTGTTCTTTGCGTGCTCTTCTTCGGTTCGTGTTAAAGGGCACCTATTATGACATTTAAAATGTTCCTAATGTTGTTTAGGGAGTCCCCAACAACAGTTTTACGTGCATGCAATGACAAAAAAAACTTTTGTTGTCGTATAATATGCATTTATTTTTACCTGATTTGCTCACCGACTCCCAAATGATTCGTTCAACGACTCATTTTTCCAAACCCCTCCTTTGCGCGACGCTAATCTGCGATTGGTCAGATGACCCAGCAGTGTTTACAGAGATAATACTTCAATATCAGCCGGCTCGCGAATCCAAGTTTGATTGCATTTAAGTTGATAAAGCAATCGTCTTGAAAATGGCGCGAACAAAGCACAAGGCTCGGACTATACTTCTGTGGTATAATTGTATATATGAATTGTAGCCACTTAGTCTTCAAATGCTCCTCCTTGGGCAGATGAAAAAAGTTGTCTTTTGAGTCACACTTCAGAATACAGCGTCTTGTCGCCCTGATGTTTTCATGTTTTCCCTGCTGGCCTTGGAGCGCAATAAGTGGGCGTATCGTATTCAAATAACTTGACAAGTTGACGTCATCTAGTCAGAGAAAAAGCTTCGGTCTTCTAACGATTCATAAAAAAAAAGGTGCGGATCGCACTTACTATTTTGTCCGGGATCCCATAATGTCGTAATATGTCAAACATGGTTGATCTCTTGATGGAATCAAATGCCTTCTAAAAATCGACAAAGGTGATGTAATAATCAAGTTTCTTGTCTTGAAAGCCTTCGATTATCCTACGCAGGATGTGAACTTGTTCTGTACATCCTCTCCCTCTTCTGAAGCCAGCTTGATTGGCACGTAGAATCTTATCGATCGGGTCTCTTATTCGGTAAAGAAGGACTTTGTTGTATACTTTGGCGGTGACCGACATTAAGCTGATCCCCCTGTAATTGCTCATTAGGGTGAGGTCTCCTTTTTTGGGCAGTGGTACTATCAGATTTGTGGTAAACTGTTCTGGTGCTTTTTCTTGACCGTATACATCGTTGCAGATGTTACAGATGAAATCGGCGACATAGTCTCCTCCATATTTTAGTGCCTCCGGTGTGATTGCTTAGTCGCAGCCAGGTGATTTGCCACTCCTTAGGTCTTCCTTTTCTATACTTGAAAGAGTATATTTCTATACCTCACATTAAAGTTGTGATTGGGCCAGCCCAGTGACCATCAAGAAAAGAACCAATGGGCCGCTGATCTACGTGTTTCATGGGCCGATGTTTCAGAAAAAAACTATTGGTCAAAACTTTTTTTGATCAATGCATTACACCGGCACTAACCCAGCGCCGCCGTTTAAGCAAAACAAAACAAAACTTTTTTTGGGGGGAGGGGTTCATAGAGATTTTTGGGCCGTTAAGACTAAAAATTATTTTTGATTTCGGCCCAAAAAGCACGTCGGCCCCAGTAGTCCCGATGGCCAGTAGCCATGCCTGGTCGTCACACTTTAAATCCTACCTGTTGTCTTTCACCGTCCACTTATTTGGCTGCTGTCACATCAATTGACATGCCATCTCCTTTTCCCTCTTTCTTTTTCTATTTTTTGCCCCCGCCAGCTTTTTTGCTTTATCCATCTTTTTCGACGACAACTCACTAGGCTACTTGTACCTGCTCGCTCAGCGCTCACGGCGCCCGCGCCCGCGCCCGCTCGCAATTTTAAGTTAAAAGAATTGCCTACTCAGACCATTTTCAGGAAAGGGGTGTTTGATTATGACACAGGCTACATTTTACTCAAGCAACATTAAATAAAATGCATTTTTTCTCACTTTCAACAATTAATGGTGCTATTTTGGTTTTAAAATAAAATATTGTATTTGCTTATATTTAGGATGAACATAATTATTGCAGGACTGCATGGGCCCCCCCTAGTGGCTGGGCCCCAGAAAACGTTCCCCTTTATCCCCCCTTATGGACGGCCTTGGTGAGAGTGAGAGAGATTGCAAACGACACGACAGTGATAGTAGATTAAATGATTTGAGAATAGCGGTTTAATAATCCAGCAATAGATCATTAAAAAGTGAGAAGTAGATTTATGTTTAAGCTTTGAGAAGTTCGTTGTGAACCTGAATGCGACGAGAAGATAACAGTATTTTGATATCAATCTTGCGATCTTTTTTTCCTTGAAACAAATTTTTTTCTTTTGTTCTCTGATTTATTTCTTCCTTGGTGAGTACCAATTTCTTTATAAGAATTGTGTGTATATAAAGAAGTAATGTTTTTGGAATCTTAATGTGAAAAATAAATTTGAATAAGTGATGAGTGATGTAAAAAATGTTTGAAAATGCTTTAAGTGTTTTCTAATATAATATGTGAGTGCATATAGTTATGTTTAAATGTTTGAAAGATGTACTTTTTGTTGAGATTTATATTTTTCTCTATTGTAAAGTGTGTGCCATGCGGTGCTAGCTTAGCTAGCTCTGCATATAGACTCTAGTGTGTTAATCAAGCACATGGTGACTAGCATGTATTTGTTTCCTGTATCCAAATAATTGAAACAGATATTTTAGTCATTTGAAACTGTTTATTTTAATGAGTTTAACTGATGATTGTCTTGTCTTTGTTTTTCCAAGGCCGTTTTTTTTTGTTTCTTGTTTTATTTCTCTCTTTTGTGAATTCTGAATTGCTGCTGTGACCGTGAATTCTGTCCTGGCTGTGGATCCTTATCCCCGGTTTGGACCGGCGAGCCATCCCATATCTTCGTACCTGGAAACAGAGCAAAAGAGTTGTGAGAGTTAATTGTGAGAAAGAGTTTTCTGATTGGTAGGACAGAACTGCACACATTACGTTTTTTTTTTCCTTTTTCCAAGTTTTTCCTGGATTTCCCTGAGGACAAAGTTTCCTTTTTCTCTTCATGGCCTGAACTCAATTCATTTTGATGAACATCCCTTTTTTGTTTGGGATTTGAAATTGAGACATTTAACTTGACATTGAGACATATCAATGTCAATTTCAAATATTGTGTGGTACTGTTATCCATTTGGTTTTTTTTTTGGTTTTTTTGTTTTTTTTTTCATTCTGCCAATTTCGAAAAATACAACATATAAGACAACAAACAAAGAGAAGAGAAATACACTTACCTTTTAATTAGCTGTTCTCCAGTAGTCTGAGTGGTTCATTTATTTTATTAATTTTTTACTATCATCTTTGCTAATAATTGCTTCTGTGAGTCGATCCAGGTCTTCTGTTTCTGGTCCATGGTTTTGATTTTGTAGGATCTAGTACCGAGCCGTGTGCTACACAATGCAGATTTTTATTAGAATTTTTCCCCCCAGAATTTTTCCAGAATTCGGAAGTTTGTGGTGCATAACCTGTATTAAAAACAAGAAATCGATATTGTCAACCCAGCCCTAGCATCCAAACTGCTGACAGGTTTTCCTGCTGTAGTTTAACGTGCCATCAGCAAATTCATTTTAGGCCGAATATCTTTTCAGTTGCTGAAATTTAAGGTGCATTATTTGATTAGATTTGTTTTGCGAGTGTGGTGTATTCAAAATTATATTGTAGCAAGGTTTGCTGTTCACCTTCAGGCTACGTTTACACGTGGATGGCTATTTTCATAAACGGACATTTCACCCTCTCCGTTTTAAAAAATAATATTGTGCACACCTGTCAGTTTTCAGAAAAGTGTACGTTTACACGAACCCGTTCTGTCAAGAGCATGCCAAACCTGTAGGTGGCAGTGTAACGAGAAGCTCAAGCCCACATTAGCCAATCAGAATCCCGAAAATAGCAACAACAGCAACGAATCACTGTATTTGCAAATGCAAACAGACGAAAAGGGTTTGCACCAACATAAATGCGACTGCTACTCTGAATGTAAACATAGGTCACATTTTAGACACAGGTGCAAGTTCTGTTGGATATTGTGACGTCGACCTCCTTAAAACTTCTCAGTTTACATGCAGACGTGCAAACTAAGTTTTCCAAAATTTCCACAGTTTTTAGAAAGAAATAGTTTTCAGAGGCAAATTCTCTGTTTGCGTGTAAACGAAGGGCACAAACGAAGGGAAATGTCTCAGTTTTTCAAAATAACCATGAAAAATAAACGGGGACTTATAAGCACCCATTTTGGTCAACGGGAATGGACTGTTTCAGCCCTTTACTTGAATTAATAATTGTACCAAATTCTCTGGGGGCAAATATGTTTCCATATTAGTGGACGGCTAGTGAGAATTCTCATGGGATCACATGACAGTAGCCAGGTCTCCTCGGGTGCACTAAATGATTGATTAGCTGCCTGTGTTTGGTGTGTTTGTGTGTGCAATGTGTAGATGAAGCGGACTTTCCTTTTCCTTCTCTCCTAAAAGAGAGATTTCTGTAGAGTTAGTGTTTTACGGACATTGTACGTTTATTCCTTTTGAATTTGTGTTTTATATAATGTTAATTCTTGAGTTTATGTTTGTTCTTTATAGAAACCATACAACTTTACGTCTGATTCCCAACTATGGCTTGATTCACATGCTGCCATTTACAAAATAAAGAGTATGGCTTGAGTACTGGATCCACTGTGTTTTAATGGACACACCATCCTGGTAGCACATTTCCTGAACCAAATCACTTCTAAACTTTACACTGATCATTGTAACCATTACATTGGGGTGTTCATAATTTGGTGCGTTCAAGTCCTCCTGGGAAGTTTGTATTTTACTAGCTGGGAAGTCATGTTTACGATGTCAGGAGCGTTAAAGTCACTTTCGTCAGAGCGAGATGTACCATCTCTTAATTAAACACACAGAAATACAGCAAGCTTTTTAAACTCCTAGAGAACAAAGAATGTGCTTCAGGTGTATTTTGGTTATTTTATGTTGTTAATTAATTTATGAAGCCGCTGTAAACTTTATCATTACTTTACATAGTTATATTACAATGCTATTTTATATTTTGTGCAAAGAATAAGCTTGTTTTCTCTGACAATATCACTGCCAAATATTCCAGCACATTTCTCACTGACACACACCCAACTCGTAAAGATCGGGGCTTCCTTGTATTTATGAATGTGATGGTGTTCATGTAAGTTCAGATTCAGATTGTTGTATTTAGTGCCATGTCAGCATTCAAAGCTATTTTCATGGCAAAAATTAAATTGCAAAAATACAAATATCATATAAATACAATAAAAACCAAACAAACAAAAACGCATGCAAGTTCAACTCGTAAATATGATCTTATTAGCATGACTTGAACGCACCAATACTTTTGGTGTGTTTTTGGTGCATTTCTCAGGATTGATCAGTTTGCCTCTGTTGTGAATGACTCCCCAGGGTGCCACACCGATGACGACGATTTGTCTCTCCTTAAAACCACTGCTGCTGTAATCTCGCACGGCCTTGCCCACGTGCTTCATCACACCAGCGTGTGTTCCTCCTGTCAGGATCCACGCACCTGCCACACACACAGCATTGGGACTAGAGAAGTGTAGTCGTCTCAAAACAACAAACCATCCAAAACTTGATTCTGCCGCCTGTGCTAGACCAGTTTGTGACGGTCTAATCCTCAGTCAGTATCATAGAGAGCTATACACTCTATTACATTTACATGTATGCATTTGGCAGACGCTTTTATCCAAAGGGACTTACATTGCATTTCAAGGTACACATTTACATTCTTATCAGTTCTTGCTTTCCCTGGGAATCGAACCCATGACCATGGCGTTGCAAGCGCCAACTCTCTACTGTTTGAGCTACCAGTCCATTACTGGTAAATTACCACTAAGAGATCATGTGTGAACAGGACCTTCTCAAAAATACCGGTAAATGGGTTCTGGCAATTTACCATACACAGGGTTGCCAACTCTCACGCATCTGGCGTAACACTCACGCTTTCAGCATCAATCTCACGCAAGAAATGTCACGCCAAAATCCATTTTTCTCCCCTCTCAGTCCGGTAATTTTCAGCTGATAACTAGACCACAGCGTATTAAAGGGTTAGTTCACCCAAAAATGAAAATAATGTCATTAATGACTCACCCTCATGTCGTTCTAAGCCCGTAAGACCTCCGTTCATCTTCAGAACACAGTTTAAGATATTTTAGATTTAGTCCGAGAGATTTCTGTCCCTCCATTGAAGCTGTATATACGGTATACTGTCCATGTCCATAAAGGTAATAAAAACATCATCACAGTAGTCCATGTGACATCAGTGTGTTAGTTAGAAGTTTTTGAAGCATCGAAAATACTTTTTGGTCCAAAAATAACACAAAATAAGACTTTATTCAGCATTGTATTCTCTCCCGGGTCTGTTGTCAATCCTTCACAGTTACGCTGATGGCGTAAGACGCTGATGACGTGTTATCTGGTGCGCCCGAGCTTCATTTATAGACTGAGGGAAACGCACGCTGTAAAAGTGTCTCATCCGCGACATGCACATTTACGCACCATTAAAAAAATGATATCCACGCAAACAATGTAGAATAGCTTGAATATAGCGTGCGTCTCCCTCAGACTGTAAACGAAGCTCGGGCGCACCAGATAACACGTCATCAGCGTCTTACGTCAGCAGCGTCACTGTGGAGTCCTGGACGCAGATTCACAACAGACCCGGGAGAGAATACAATGCTGAATAAAGTCGTAGTTTTTGTTATTTTTGGACCAAAAAGTATTTTCGATGCTTAAAAAACTTCTAACTAACCCACTGATGTCACATGGACTACTTTGATGATGTTTTTATTACCTTTATGGACATGGACAGTATACTGTATATACAGCTTCAATGGAGGGACACAAAGCTCTCGGACTAAATCTAAAATATCTTAAACTGTGTTCCGAAGATGAACGGAGGTCTTACGGGCTTAGAACGACATGAGGGTGAGTCATTAATGACATTATTTTTATTTTTGGGTGAACTAACCCTTTAATGACAGGACAGGAGCCCACAGCTGTTACATCTGCCTACACCGTTCTCACTGCGGTATTCTCTGATCGTTGATTAGATGAAACCAGTTGCGTGTGAAAAGTTCAGAGAGAGTTCAGAGCATAAATTCGGAGTCGGAGCCACTGATGCACGTTTGAAAGTTTGGATGACAATCAAGGTAAGCAGATAATAAAATGGTGTGCCTTGTCAGTTGTCACTACAGACGTAGCCTTGTCTAATCAGTCTGTGTGCCGCCCGAGAGTACAGACTTGTGTCAGTGTCTGACGTGCGTTATGTGGGCAAGCTAATTGCTCAATAAAAATAGGCTCATGGTACAAATTACGTTTTGGCAAATCGGGCAAGTGGCATTTTAAAATTCCCTAAATTATCAAAGTTTGCCCAGATTGGGTTGAGCCTGCCACACTCAAATGCGGATGCTGAGCGAACCTTTTTTAGTTATTGGCCTAAACAAGACTGACGCCAGGAACAGACTGTCACTTGATGGCACCCTGTTATCAAGCATGACAATGAAAATGAGCAGCCTTGAACCCTGCTTCAGATACGAGCTCCTGCAGATGTAGTGAAGCGGGCCAAACTGCCACTGCCATGCAACAGGCCTAATGTGTGAAACGTGTGTGTTGGGGTTTTCTGGGGAGATGGAGTAACTATTATGTGTCCCTTTTGTTTTTCAGATTTCTTATTGTTTTAATGTTGTTGTTTCACATGTTTGTTATTAAATCACCTCTATCTTTATTTTTTTTATAGTGCAATCAATAAATGAATTGTACATTTTGAACAAGCGTTTCCCTTCTATTAGTTTTTGTTGTTGTTGCATAAATCAGGGTTTATACTAAGTAAACAAGAACTGATTTTTAAAAATCAGGGTTATCAAAAATGTTCAGTCTCACTCCAGCCAAAGTCCCAAAGTTGGCAACCCTGCATATAAGTTCATAAATTATGAAAAATTTGTTCAATTTAGCTATAAGCAACTCTACAGAAGGCATTGTAGATTCCCCCTCTTCTATGTGAAGCGCTTTGAGGTCTCAGAAAAAGCTCTATATAAATGTAACAAATTATTATTATTATTAACGAATTAGGTATGCATTTCATTTGTAAAAAATAAATGCATAATCAATTTCTCTCTGGGATAATAAATTAAACTGAACTGAACACATGCATTAACATAAACACCATTAAAAAAGACAAGAGAAGTTATTGTTATAGTCCATGTGAATGGGTCATCAGGCTGGTTGCCAAAGCAGTTTGTGAAGGGGACTGTGAGTTGAAGAAAAACTGATAATTAATTAAATCATGAAAAATATTAAATAATTTAATCCTTTTAAAATAAAAGCACCTAAAATAAAACAATTACTAAAAAGCTGAAATATTTTATTTGTTTACCTGAATGTCATGCGACCATTATCCAACATCAGAGAACCGTGAACATGCAAATGTGTTGTTAAGTTATTGAAATATTAACTAAAAATCAAATATGCAAATATTTATTATAAATATACATATAATATTATGTATTTATCCAACTTTATATAGAGAGCTATGCGATAATATAATTTACATTTTGCACTGATTTAAACAATCAAGCAGTTGATATTTCATATGTGTCACATGGGACATAGATATATATATATATATAATTTTTTTTGAGATGTCTACATAATCTGAAAGCTGGATAAATAAGGTTTCCATTGATGTATGGTTTGTTATGATAGGACAATATTTGGTCGAGACACAACTATTGAAAATCTGGAATCTGAGGAGCAAAAAAATCTAAACTTTGAGAAAATCTCCTTTAAAGTTGTGCATTTATGTTCACGATTGTGCTGCATTCACTCACAAAAATACATGTTTTATATATTTATGGTAGGAAATTTACTAAATATCTTCATGGAACATGATCTTTACTTAATATCCTAATGATTTTTTACATAATTGATCATTTTGACCCATACAATGTATTGTTGGCTATTGCCACAATTATATCCGTGCGACTTGTGACTGGTTTTGTGATCCAGGGTCACATATAGTATATTCTCACTGTACCTGTGGTCTGGGCGACTTTAATGAGGCCCCGACGGAACTTTTCCTTCAGGTGATTCTTCATGTAGAAGTTTTTGGCCCCGCCGGTCACTGAGATCAGCAGGTTCGGCGAACGCAGGTCCCACTGTTTTGTGATCAGCTGATACAGACTCTCACAGGTCGTGTCCGACGACACCCGAACATACTAAACACACACAACAGAATCCCTTCTATGAGTTTGCATATATAATTCTAGCATAAGACAAATGTGAATGTATTAACCTTCTAACTGTGATGGAAGAACAGCCTGAATAATGACATTTTTATTTGCAGATGCTACTATGCCAAATTTGTATTATTGTTGTCAGATATAATTTCTGATATGAAATATTTTTTGCAAAACAACCCTGACACAACAGTTTCGGAAATGTCAGTCCTTCTACATTCAATTTGTACTGGTACTTCTACTAAAATATAATTTTAGTAGAACGTTGTCAAAACGATCCCCATTCAACGGATCCACAAAAACGGCTAGAAACGCTGTATGCTGTCATGCCAGTAATTGCTGACGTCACTTTGTAAAACACTACATGTCTATAGACTAAGCGTGGCGTGGATAGCAGATTTTGGTTAATAGACCTGAGAGACCTGAAGGGGGTGTGTAGGTGAATTATGTTGGCAAGATAAGCAGGGGCCTGACCATAGTTGTACATAATAAAGGCTAGATGTCTCGTCCGCGCTGCTGGCCAAAGGATGTCGACATCCGCACCTGGCGGCCATCTTGTCACAGTCAGCTCGCTCACTCGTAACATTGTGTTTTAATGGTGCATGTACTTTTTAAATAACCATAACTTGCTCAATTTTCTACCGATTTTCAAACGGGTTGGTTTGTTATAAACATTAGAGATGTAGTTATGACACTGCATACTCATGAATAATTATAATATTATATATTTCAACATGTTCAAGCATCCATAATTATAGCCACGTTAATAACGTTTGTAAGAAACCAAACCGTTTGTAAATCCGTCAAGATGTCAGCGAGATAAGAGTATTTGTGTTTGTGCAGATCACTCGCCTTACATCATAACGCTTGTAATTTGTTATTCATGTTGCAGTCACTAACGTTACGTAGTCCAGGCTGTTTTTATATGTTTTCTTCCGGGGACGGGTCATGTGATGGGTGGCTGACGAATCAGGGAAGGATACGCCATGACTGATGACACCCAATCATAGAGTCGAGCGTGAGCCTTTGCGTCATCGTTTGTAAAGTCCTCCGTTTTGACCGTCTTCACTAAAACGCCCTCCGGAGATTCAAAACACAAAACGGGGTCGGCAGCGTTTCTAAACTTCTCCGTTTTAGGTCTTGGTTTTTGCCGTTGCAGTCTGGACGGGAGGTGCAAACGTAGCAAAAGGCCTAAATGTTTCTCAATTTAAGGACTTTTATATGTTTTAACTGGAAAACAAAACTAAATTCTCTTTAAGAATATGATATTTTTTTTGCAGTCTACTTTTTAAATCCTGTTTCAGTGAATCTAAGCTTCACTAATAAATATAGACATTTAATCATCTAAATGAATAACCATAGAACCTTTCCATTGGACAAAAGGTTCTTTATAGTGTTAATAGGTTGTTTAGATAATCAAAATGTTATTTACACAAAGAAAAAAAATGGTTCTTTTGACAACTGATTACTGTAATGGATCTTCTATGGAATTGCTAAAAAAGAAATCATTTTCGGAACCTTTATTTTGATATTATTACTTTACTTTTATATTATTACTTTATACATATTTATATTATTTATATTATATATTTAGAGTATATACACTCTAAAAAATAATTCAGTGGCTTAGTAAATATCACAGTAATAATTAACTTTATTAACTTAAAGGTGCATTAAGCAACTTTTCATGTTACAAATACACGTTTTCTAACCCATACATGCTTAAAGGTAGGGTAGGTCAGAATTGTCTAAAAAAAACTTTTATTCAAATTTGTTTAAACTGTCTTTATATACCAATGCATAATTAAAATGTAAGTACTCTGATAAAAAGAGTATAAAAATCGAGTGACTCTAGACCGTTTAATCTTCATTAAACACAGCTCATTAATTCCATTCACTCCCACCTAAAAACGGATGCGCGACTGCGCGCACGTGGGCAGAGCCAGTAATAACGGCGGTAGTCATGGCGACGTCGAGTGACAGTCGCGCAAGCCAATCCTGTGATTCGTCCCGAATGGAAATAATGAGCTGTGTTTAATGAAGATTAAACAGTCTAGAGTCACTCGATTTTTATACTCTTTTTATCAGAGTACTTACATTTTAATTATGCATTGATATATATAGAAAGTTTAATCAAATTTGGTAAAAAGTTTTTATATAAATCCTACCTACCCTACCTTTAAACAATTGCCTGATGGGCTGAATGAGCCCTTCTCTGATCACTGAGATTGTCTCTATAATCCTGTAAAGTAAAATAAATAAGAGGGATTCGGGCCGGAATTTTAGACTGGGCGTGACGTCATGCGCGTTCACGGCACACTCACATAAGCCCCATTCACACAGCACTTTGAACCCGGCAAATTGCCGGCAAATTGCCGGAACGCCTTCTGTGTGAACGCAAACACGACCCGGGTTTAATGCCGGGATCGATGCCGGGTTGGGGACCTAGTAACATTGCCGTGTTCAGACCCGGAACGCGCGCTGTGTGAACAAAAGCCAGGACAAATGCCGTAAGGGGTGTGTCGTAGTGATGATGCACGAGCCTTCGCAATGACGTAGTTATCGTGCGACTCTGTTAGAAGAAAGTTTGTGTTCGTCATCGATACAAGAAAGAACGAAAAGATGTCTGCAAACTGGACTGAAGCAGAGACCCGAGAGCTCCTTGCAATCCGCGCCGAAGCTGAGATCGTTCGCCAGCTTTGTGGAACGGTGCGTGATGCGTTAGTGTACGACCGAATCCGAAAAAAAATGATCGTCGTCTTTTCGACGCGTACCTTATACGTCACATCATAACGTCACGCGTCTATCCGGGACATACCCGGGTTGTGTGTGAACGCGCTCTCTGATTCCGGCAAATCACTGGCAGTGTGAATGAACCATTTTCAAACGAACCCGGGTCAAATCCCGGGTCACTTTATCCGTGTATTTTCCGGAATCTCTGTGTGAAAGGGGCTATAGCTATGTCTGGCAGGTTTGTGTATTCGCCGGCATTCTCCGTAGAAGATGGATTGTAAGAGACCTGCTTGTAGTTCATTTCAAACACCAACGCAAACTCCAAGTAAGATAAAAAAAAAGAAAACTTTTGTCTAGTGAAACCAAAAGGGCCAAATTGGACTCAGACAGGCGTCGGAATAAGACGAGATTAAACATAGGGAAGGCTTTCAACAAATGGAGAGATCTCCGGTCTGCTCTAGGGCTCAAACGGGATTTATAACTTTATTACCTCTGAAGACATTATGATTGTAACAAAAGATTTGCGGCTGATGCTTTGGTTATGAACAGCTCGTGCTCATGCAAGCGTGCGTGTGCGTGTGGTCCGGTCCATGAGCGTGCACATCTCTGGCTGCAGTTTCGCTTGCCGCCAGAGGTGGCATAGTTCTGCAAAAACCCAGAATCTTGTGCTATGCACCTTTAATAAAATCTCTGAATATCATTTACTTGATAGTTTGAGTTGAACATAAAATAATTTACTAAAAATCCAACAGTTATTTTTTTCTGAAATTATATTTTAGTTTTTTTCACTGAAATAATTTTGTATTTGACTAACCAATTATTTATTTAAAATAGGCTACACTTAATATATTTGTGAAATTTCCATCAAAAATATTTGGAATATTTTTTACAAAGGTTTAGAGGAAATAAAAAAAGTTGATATTACTCATAAATAAAAAGTCAATATTACTAATAAATATTGTTTTTTAAATGTTTTCCCCCAATTATTTCTACTCAATTTTATTTGTTAATGTACCAAATGCAGTAACTCAGATCTACTTAATTTTTTACTTACATTTACTCAGTGTATGTAATTGATTTCACTGCTTTAAAATGTAATCAATATTTTTAAGTGTATAAATATTTCATAAAAAACTTTTAGTAAATCATAAAAGATTTTACAGAGTTATAGAAAGGAGGTCCGTTTAAATCAAGTCGTCATTTTACCTTCCCGGTTTTCTGTCCAAGAAGTCCAGCAAAGCTGATGTTTCCAAAAGCATCGGTGGACGTCTCTTTGACGTGCCTGTGTTTGTCCCACTGCTCCCCAGCATAGTCCTCCGGTTTGATGGCCTCATCGCAGTGCTGGATCTTTGGGTAACCACACTTACAAATCCCCTCCCTGTCGACAGTAATCCACGTTATCCACACATGAGTTACAGCCCAACAACACGCACACCATAGCCTGGGAAAACCCAGACCACTTCCGGCAAATTTAGATTTGCTCTGCAAGTGGGTCTGGCAAAGAGCCCATTGAAACCCATTTCCAATCCGCCGAAATCGCGGCACCAATCAGAAACGTTTTACACGATGACGACAGAGCAGAGACGGTGACGCAGATTTTGTACATTACAGAGATGGATGCCGCCGTGGAACATCACAACATCACTCGTTCGAATCAGCTATCGCGTCTGTTTCAAGCGATTTAAAATGGTCATTTTCGTTAACACAAACAGAGAATTGCTGAGAGTCTCGAGATGTTTCTCCGTCGCTCTGCATACGTCATGTCATTCATCGCTCTGATTGGTTTTAGATCTATCCGACGTCCGTTGGTGACGCCCCTGTGGAAATGAATTGTCTATGGAGCTTTGCCAGACCCTTACTCAGTTACAACTGAGAGGGTCTGGGTTTTCCCAAGGGGGTAATCCATCCGCCGGAAACTGAAGCCTCCGCGGGCGCCGCCATTGTAGCAGAACTTCACCTGCTGTTAGCATTCCATTGACTCCCATTCATTTTTGCGTCACTTTGACAGCGAATAACTTTACATCTGAGGCGTCCAAAGACTCCATTTGTCCATTATTTATTTCTAAAGAAACTCGACAATGTATAAAAGGCTCCATTACCTTGTACCTTACGTTATGGCCCCGTAGAAGCCGTTTTTGTAAAAATAGGCTAACGATTGCGTCATAACTCACGCGACTCTCTGTCGCACTGTAGAGAAATTACCGTATAGACCGGCGGAGAAGCTCGCAGGCAATCGGGGGGACGTGGAGGCATTAAGTCCGATAAAGTGAAGGGAGTAGCCCACCGAGAGTGATAAAGTTGATCCTACTGCTAGCTCATGGACAGCTAATGCTCACGCTCTCCGTCTCTGCGAGATTCGGAAGGGAATGATTCAGATTTCTCTCGGCACAGCTACTAGAAGACTGACAGCTGTCAGACACGTTGCTCACGTGTTCAAGCTCAGTTTGAGCCTGCGCAGTTCGCCTGGCGATCAGGAAGTGAGTGCTTCAAATGGGCTTCACTTTTCTCCGTTGAAGTCTATGGGGTCGCTGTGTCTATCTTATATACTGTCTATGGGTTTTCCCAGGCTACGCACACCACACATATTGTCCGAATGTTGCTGAACCACACACAGAAGCGAACAGGAGTGCACGTGATCTTTAGTTTACCGCTTGTCAAGTTGCATTTGACCAACACATCATGAATTATACTTCTTATTTTACATACACACAATGACTTTTAAAATAATATCTCACCACCAATATATATACAGGTGAAACTGGAAAAATTTTAATATTGTGCAAAAGTTCATTTATTTCAGTAATTCAACTTAAAAGGTGAAACTAATATATTATATAGACTCATTACATGCAAAGTGAGATATTTCAAGCCTTTATTTGTTATAATTTTGATGATTATGGCTTATAGCTTATGAAAACCTTTTCAAAATATTCTAATTTTGAATTTGGGGTTTTCATAAGCTATAATCACCAACATTTTAACAAATAAAGGCTTGACATATCTCACTTTGCATGTAATAAGCAATATATTTCTGCCAGGACTTTTACATGACTCGTTTTATGAGTACAGAACCTATTTGTACTAGTGTAGAAGTTTGGTACCATTCTGGGCATTATTATTGGGGTAATTTACGAAATATAAAATAGGATCAGTTGCACTAAGCCATTCGGCTGATATCTCTAAATAAGCTCTAACTTTAATAATGTTCGACCAAGAGAAAAAAGGCTTCTGGGTGTTTGGCTCGATGTCATGGTGCAAAGGACCCTACTCCGAACCATCCCTTTAACTTTAGTGATTCATCTCAAACGAAAGAAGCTACTCCGCACTAATCTGCTTATTAAAATGTTAATTACCCATAATTACCATAGTTCATAATTACCCCAATACTCTTTACGTGATCTTCTGAATTTAAGGACGTAATAGATAAGAGATTTTAAGGAGTAATTTTAAGGAGTAGATAGAGATGACGTGGAAGGGCCTACAATCAAAACCTCGGTTTTACTCTCATTTAAAGGCATACTATGCAGTTTCCGTTTTTGTGGAGTACTTGTATTTAACGTTACTGTCGTAAATGCCACTCACGCAGAGCCGTCTCTGCACTCACGGCCTGATCCCCTCTTCGTTTTCTTCATCGACTCTGCCAAGATTCCCGTCTGAAATGCGTGCTAGTGTCTTCCATAGAGGCTGCTTTATACTGTATGTTGTTGATGTATGTGACGTCGTGCCGTAAAGCAAGTCGTGATTCTCAATTGTATCTCGTGATTCAAGTCGCCACCTCTCAAACCTGCATTGCTGGTTTTGCCAGCGGCATCCGAAATTACTTCGAAGCTGTTATATTAAAGCTGCAGTTAGCAAGTCTGGCAGATTGAGGAGACTTAGCCAACATTTTTATTAATGTTTAAAACTCTCATACCCCTCCCCCACTACCGCGAGCACCCTCCCGTCGAGTTCGCGAGCTCGTCAGTGCGTGTGCACTTTTTCTCTCCGCCATCCCACTTCGTACAATCCAACACACCTGCGTACTTCAGGTGTGTGCATGTGATGTTGTAATGTGCGCGAGGGGGGAGGGGGATCTGTGGCGTGTGTACGAACTGTGATTGACAGTCAGATCTCACACAGCCCTGCGCTGACTGGACCAGAAGAACCGGCAGCGGTGGATTTTTGCAAAACAAATAACAGGCTCTAGGTGGAGGTAGAAGCGTGTTTGTTTTTATAAAACTGGCTGATTTATGTTGTTCTGTCGGAGCATAGTGTCGGTTTCAGTGAATTATCAAAAAAATTCTTGCCGACTTCAGCTTCGAGGTACAAATCTTGCATAGTGTGCCTTTAATTGAAGGAAATTATTATACAGCCAAAGCTTGATGTCATTATAGCGCTCGCAAACATTGTCTAAGGAACATTTCTTAAACTCACTGGAAAATAAAACTGAAAAATATCAGCGCAACAGTGATCAGATAATAAGTTGTCACTCTATATCTCCAATAATATCTTAAGATGATGTTTAAATACAAACCCTAACCTAATCCTTTATAATCAAAGCTCTGTAGTTTTAAAACATGTAAGGAATGTAATACTACAGTGATGAACAATCCTTCCTCAAAAGCCTGATGATCATATTTGATACTCACATTTGAACATGATATGGATAATCGAATAAACCTAAGTTGCTTCAGTCCAGTATATTACTGGACTGAAGCATTGAAATATTACTAACAATAAGTTATTTTAAGGTGTACTTTATAAAAATCAGTAAAGGTATTACAGCAAAAACAAAACAACATGTGAAACCCATCTGAAGATGTTTACAATTATACTAAAAGGCCTTTTACTTGTTAAAAAAGTATAAACTATCAATCATACGACCGAAGGCATGTAGTAGATTGAGTGCAAGAGTTTTTTTAGTAAAGTTTTCATTATGCTGATCCTTAATAAATGGCGTATCAAATATGATACAGTAGGTTTTACAGAATGATTCAACTTTACAAGTCAAGATAATAAAGATATTCCATCTGATCTGTCCATCACACACACACACACACACACGCTCCTCATACCTCTCCTCCTTATAGAACATGCACTCTTTCTTCTTGATGTTGTCTTCAATCCAGGAGGCGAGCGAGCAGCGCTGGAAGGAGGGAGAGTTAGACATATTTCGGGCACCTTGTGTTTGCTCAAGGACCGGCTCCCCCGCTGCCTCATCCATGCTCATATCAGAGACAGCGAGTGTGAATGAGACGAGCAGACGTGCGGGAGGGGGGAGGGTGTGTATGGGCAGGACGGCCTACAATGAAAAACTGCACTGCAGTCAGATGATGACACAGGGTCTGAAAGCGGCTTACATCATGACTATGAAAACATACTGCAACTTAACCACAGTACAAATTACAATATTTCAAATGCATGAACTGATACCTTGAAAAACTCACAAAACTCCTTGCTACAATTTTTGTCAACATACACAATGCAGAATACAGAAACACATGTGGAAATGAATAGTGAACTTAAAGTACCGTACACTACCGGTAGAGCCCGTTTAGCAACATCGTCCCCTTCTCAGTGACCCAGATGAGCAGCAGTGTGAGGCATTCAGGATAAGTGGTGAAGACTGATTGAGCAGTGTGTGTGTGTGTGTGTGTGTGCACTTTGAGTTCACTTTAGTCACCACTGTTATATGCTTGGTTTTCTCTGTCAATCACTCTATGTTCTACAAATAAAGAATCTCACAACCGCATGTTGCTCAGTGCTTACACTTTACTCATGTCCTCGCGCATCTCAGTGACGTCATATAAACAGGACTCACAATTCAACCATACATTGGGCCCTGTCCCAAATGGCACACTCCGGACTTGTGGACTTCCTCAGAGTCCACACTTTGGTGACGTCATGTAGTGCAGACCTATAGGGCCCTTGGCACGAGTCCACGAGGGCACATTGAGAGGTATTTTTGGGACAGACTCGATCGTCACGCCGGAAATAGGAAGACGGTCCGGTTGTTGTTTAAATATTATATTTCTACATTTACATATGACTCAGTAAAGCCCTGACATTCGGTTATATTTATTTAATGAATCATAATGCGATCATAGCCTATTATTCAGTGCGCTATTTATGTTTATATTAAATATATATTTATATTTATGTTTGAGACATCAACCACTGGTTGATGACCATAATGGTTGTATAAACTGTAGGTAATAACTGGTAAAATGTACACATAGGTCATAAAAACTATAATGATATTTACACTCTTCTCATCCATGTTAACGTGAGCGAAAGCTCCTCCCATTCGTTGTCTGATTGGCCTTTCGCAAATTCGCAAGGACTCCTGGGTAGTTAAAGTGCGTGAAGCCTGCATCTATGCGGGCTTCGCTGAAGACCGCTTCAAGGGTACAAAGGGGGCGCTGCTGAGCACACTTCAGAGCGTTAAAATGGTGAATGGGACGGTCTACGGACTCGTAGACTCAGCGAGCACGCGCAATTTAAGTCCACGAGACCGAAAGTCCACATCAAGTGCGCCATTTGGGACAGGGCCATGGTCTGTCACATCCTTCTGACAATATATAACATATTGTAACATCTTTCCTTTTTTTTTTTTTTTTTTTTTTTTATAACACTGTGGTCACTGTATGCAATAACTTGTGACCAAGAACAACAACATAACACCATATACTCAAAGTAACTCTTCTGTGTCACAATAACATTTAAACGGGTTTTAACAAAATCTTTCAAGTGTGTTGGTCTCTTGACTATTCTTCCACATCTGGTTGTCACAACACTGTTGCTGTTATCTGAATGTTGTGTGCGTGTGTGTGTCTCTGGTACTGTCTGTGAATGTTTCTCATCCAGATGGATCTTCTGATTAGAATGTTCAATCTTGACACTTATGTTTTGTGTGTCTGCTCTCTTTGGTCCTCCAGGCACAACCCTGAGATCTTTCCGATTTCTCATTTCCATTTTCCAGCTTGACTGTGTATGATCTGTTATTGGCAATTCTTAACACTTTTGCTGGTGTCCAATCAGATCCGCGTTTCGTGTCCAGCTGAACTCTTACGTGTTCTCCTTGCCGGAGTGGTCGAAGATCTTTTGCTCCTCTGTTGTAGTAGAATGCTTGTTTGCGTTGGTTGTCTTTTACTCTATGTTCTGTGTTTACAACACCTGGCTGCAGGAGGCTGTCATGTGTCGGCAGTAATGTTTTAGTCCTTCTGCTCATGAGTCTTTGTGCAGGACTGGCATGGATCCCCTGAGATGGTGTGTTCCTGTGTTCTAGAATAGCTAGATATGGATCAGTCTTTGCTCTCTTTGCTTTTTCCATCAGCAGTTTGGCTGTCTTTACAGCAGACTCCGCTTTGCCGTTGCTTTGTGGGTCAGCTGGAGATGATGTTACATGCTTAAATTCCCAAGCTGTGCTGAACCGCTTGAATTCTTGTGAGCTGTACTGTGGTCCATTATCAGAGATCACAGTGTCTGGGATCCCGTGTCGTGCAAAATGGGCCTTTAACTTGTGTATCACTGTACTTGACCTGGTGTCTGTGAGACAGTATACTTCCCAGAAGTTGGAAAAGTAATCCACTGTGACGAGATATGCTCTGTCGTTAAATGAAAACAAATCTGTTCCCACTTTTGACCATGGTCTCATGGGAATGTCATGTGGGCACATTGTCTCTTTCTGCTGCCGTGCATCCACCGCTCTGCAGACCGCACAGTTTCCTATGTATGTTCTTATGGCGGCACTCATCCCAGGCCAATATACACAGTCTCTTGCTCGGCGTAAACAGCTTTCTATGCCTAAGTGTGATGCATGAATTCTCTCCATGATTTCTGTTCTCAGCTCAGCTGGTATTACAGCTCTCTCTCCTCTGAAAATCACACCATGTTGCACACTAAGCTCTTCTCTTACTGAAAAAAATGGTCTCACCTCTTCTTTCAGCGTAGTTTTCTCTTCTGGCCATCCTTGAACTATCACTTGCTGTAATATCTGAAATGTCCCATCCCTAGCTGTTTCTGTCTCTATCTTCTGTAGACTTCCTTCTGATATAGACAGGTACTGTAGCATGTTAATCGTCTCAATTTCTGTCTCTACGGATCCTTCTGCAGCACACTCTGGTAAGTACGCTCTGCTGAGGGTGTCTGCTAGGTACATTAGTCAACCTGGAACATAGACAACATTAATATCATACCGCTGAAGCCTCAAAAGCATTCTCTGCAATCTCTTAGGTGCGTCTAGAAGTGGCTTTCTTGTGATAGTTTCTAGGGGTTTGTGGTCAGAATGGACTTCAACGTTCCGGCCATAGGTGTACTGGTGGAATTTCTCCATTCCAAACAGGATTGCCAGGCATTCTTTCTCTATTTGAGCATACCCCTTTTCTGTGGGTGTAAGTGCTCTGCTGCAAAAAGCAACTGGTTGTCCTGCCTGTAGAAGTGCTGCGCACAGCCCTGTCTCTGAGGAGTCACACTGAAGAACCAGGTCTTCTTCTGGATTGTAGTATTTCAGAACAGGTGCAGAGGCAATCATTTGTTTCAATTTATTGAATGCTTCTTCCTGTACCTCAGTCCATTCCCAAACCACATCTCTGTGTGTCAGTTGTCTTAATGTGTCACAGCTATCTGACAAGTGTGCACAAAATTTGGACAGATAATTCACCATACCTAATATTCTCTGCAGCCCCTTCACATCTGACGGTCTGGGCATCTCCACTATGGCTCTCACGTTCTCTGGATCAATCTTTAGACCTTCCGAAGTCAGCCTGTGTCCGATGTATGGCACTTCTTTCTGTTTCAGCTTGAGTTTGTGGAAGTTCAGTTTGATGTTTCTGTTTCTACATCGCTCGAGTAGTTGTCTTAG
The DNA here is from genome assembly GCF_949152265.1 of Phoxinus phoxinus. Taxonomy (NCBI): domain Eukaryota; kingdom Metazoa; phylum Chordata; class Actinopteri; order Cypriniformes; family Leuciscidae; genus Phoxinus; species Phoxinus phoxinus. Next base: position 38,366,892 of record NC_136882.1, read on the forward strand.
TTTTTCATTATGATCTTTCTCCGCTGTCTGAAGAAAGTGTTGGCACATCCAACTGTTTACTTCATCAATGCATTGGAGCAGGGAGTCAATGGGGCTGTAATCGTTAGGCGATAGGGCTAAATAAAACCATGATGTCATCGTCCAGCTCAGTTCAGTTCTCATATAATGGTGTCAATGCAGACAGATCAAAATTATTGTTGAATATTAAATAAAATGTAAAAAATTTCTTGAAAACCATTGCAAATATCTTCTTAAAGGTCCCATGACATGGGGTTATTATATTATTTTATAATGTTTCCTGGGTTGCCCTTATAATGTTAGTATGTTTTTTAGATAAAAAATAGTCATAATTTAGAAATAAAAGACATTTTTCCTAGCCCAGTTTTAGCCTCTGATTTGAACGCTCTGTTTGAAGGGGCGTGTCTGTGTGAGTCTTCAGTGTAACCGGCCACTGCTGTGATTGGCTGACATGCTTGCATATGAAATAGCTACTTATTACATGTGAAACTCTCTCGAATACTTTTACTACAGTTATTATACGTTTTTACTATTACAGCTATCGAGATTAACAAATCGTCAGAAGTTTTTAAAGTATTTAGATCTATTCCCATCACATAAAATGTTGCCGTGATGAGCATTGCGCAAGCAGATGACAGTCTGTGATCGCGAGAATGAAGATCTTATCATTGCAACGCAGTTTCTGCACTCTCTCTAATGCTTTCACCAATGCAAACACGATGATGTAAATACAGTAAGAGCGATCATGTGCAGTGTAACGTGCGTCATTGATTTCATAACAAGTTTGGCAAGTGTCCAGATAAACTCGATCGCGCTGTGTCCATGAGAAAATGAGCTAGGAAGTAGGAACGCGTGCGCACGATTCCTACAAAGATTGTTCTTTGATCGCTTTCTGTATATAATTTATTCACAATTTAAATACGATTATTTTCATCCTACTAAAAGAAACGATGTGAAGTTGATATTTTAGTCACTGGCTTGCCTTACTGAGGCATAAACAGCAGTATTGAACGTTTTGAGAGAAAGATTACCTGTCTGAACTTGAACAATTACACATCAGAAAGTGTTGCTTTGGTAGCTCGATCGATTTATTTTCAGACGTTCGTCGAAGCCAGCTCTGTATTGACCCAAGTTGAGGAAACAGTCGTCGGTGAAATGTTTGCAGCAGACATGCAAAACTTTGGGGAGTTGTGTCGGCGCATTTCCAGAGAAAATGAAATTAATCCACTGGTTCTTGGTTGGATGAAGGAACTAAAAAAAGGCTTCGGTGTTCATTTGTACATCCAATTATTGAGCAATTATTATGCTTCACTCGCTCAAAAGTCATGATATCTCCCGTGGACAAACTAAAATCGCGCGCACGCGTTCCTACTTCCTAGCTCATTTTCTCATGCGGGAAATATTCTCTGGGCGGGCAAAGCAGAGAAAGGGGAGGTAACATTTCCTCCGTATGACGTCATAAGGAGGAGATTCAAGATCAGCCCGATTGAGCTTCCACTTTCTCAAAGGCAGAGAAAGATAGTAAAAGCTCGATTTACTCCGATTGAAATTTCTAGAAATTTGGGGACCATATAAAGGCTAGGGGAACTCATATTTATGTTAAAAAACCTCAAAAAGTGAAAATTTCATGTCATGGGACCTTTAAAGTTAGAAAACCTCCAAATTGTCTTAAATCCCCAAAGGTAAGATGTTTTATGAATTTATTGGGTTGTTTCAAATTAATCTTTTTATAATACTTTTATTCAGCAAGGAAGCATTAAATGGATCAAAAGTGACAGTGAAGACATTTATAATGTAACAAAAGAGTCTATTTCAAGTAAATACTGTTCTTTTGTACTTTCTATTCATCACAGTTTCCACAGAAATATGAAGCAACACAACTGTTTTCAACACTAATAATAATCAGAAATGATTTCTGAGCAGCAAATCATCATATTATAGTGATTTCTGAAGGATCATGTGACACTGAAGACTGAAGTAATGATGCTGAAAATTCAGCTTTGATCACAGGAATAAATTACACTTTACTATATATTCACATAGAAAACCTCTATTTTAAACTTTAATAATATTTCAAAAATTGTACAGTATTTTAGATCAAATAAATGCAGTCTTTGGTGAGAGACTCTTTAAAAATCATTAAAAAATTTGTACAGACACCAAACTTTAAATATTACTAGGGATGTGCACGAGTGCACCAATGATGCATACAATGATTGGTCATGATTATGACTGACATGACTTTTTGCTGAATTTGAAAATTCAGTAATAATTCTACAAAAATTTGTTAAATTTGGGTCGTCACCAAATATTGCAAAACATGTAATTTTCTTCTTTAAAAAAATCCCCAAACAAAACAAAAATAAGACGTTCCCAAGACAAAATATTTGATCAAGAAATATACAAGAATCGAGCGAATTTATCTCAAGATTTTTTTTTTACGAAAATGCTTTTGAATCCTGAACCTGAAAAGCGTGTCTTGATTTAAACTGGTAAACTCTTACATTCTAGTGGTCTTTTTTTCAGACTCCTCCTCTGACGGGATGAGGCAATAGGCATCCTATATCTCACTCTCTTCCAGAACCTGGAGGTTGGCGAGGATTGGCCGTCTCTCCACAGTAGAGGATTGTTCCTGCAGAGGAGATGTTGCAGTCCGAGAGGCAGGTGTGTGTAGTCTCGCATCTGTCCCAGCTGGATGAGAATCACACCGGTTTCTCCTTGTACCAGAGCCTGATGGAGCCCCACTTGCAGATCATACGCTCCAGGGGATATGCTACTTGTTCCTGGTGTTAAAATGATGATAAGCCTCCGACTAAGCTGTATCTTAGTTTCAATCAGGTTCATGCAATCTGGTTAAGACACAGGAAGGATGATGAAGCATGAACACCAGTATATAATCTATTGCACACAGGTTGTTCCTTAGTATTTTTCAAATATCTAAACATTCTTCCATCAAGATTTATTTACTTGAGAAGCAAAATTACTTAAAGTTCCCCTGTATGTATATTCTTATATGTCTATGTGGTGTTTTTAATACGCTTTAAGACAAACTGTGTGTAAATTCATGAGTATTTTCTGCTTAAAACTGCAGTGTCTCAAAAACACGGTTTGAAATCGCTGGTGTTTCTGACGTCACACACTACCTTGTAACCAATCAGATCGACGTGTGATCGTCAACCAGTGGATCAGTGAGTGAGTGAGTGAGTGGAGGCGGGGCTCATTTGCATATTCATAGAACCGCATATACTAAATGAGGCAAGGGTGTCGAGTTACATTCAAGATATTTTAAGGTATGAAGACATTTTTTTCAAGGAACATTTTTTTAAATACAGTTTTAAGAGATAGCCTACATTTATTGACTACAGGGGGACTTTATGATATTAAAGGTACACTGTGTAGGAATTTCTCCCATCTAGCTGTGAAATTGTATTTTGCATTCAAACGAATAGTGCTCTCTAGCGCCTCGCTTTTTCAAATGTGTGTTGCAACTACGGTAGCCGTTACGTACCAAGAAGCGATGACAACATGTCTTCCAATCGCACTTCATCGAGTTTTCTTTCGGGTGATGAGGTTCGTTATTTCAAACAAACTGCAACTTGACACACAACGAACAAACGTTTTTGCAGACGAGGATTCTTTCTCCTGTGGCTCGGCATAAGTATGATGCTGGATTATGAAGTACCGTACAGTGCAGCCTTTCAAATTTGCAGGGACAGTGACACGCGCCTCTCGCTGATCTCCATGTCCGCTTCAGCTGGTGTCAGTCACGTGACGCTGGCTCTGAACGAAAACGCGTTGTGGAAATGCATTGAGGTAGCCTAGTGCTTTTTGTCCCTCTCTGCTATTATAGTTTTTCAAGATGGCGGAACGACATGGAAGCCTCCGTGGACTTACCCGTCCAGTGTAAATAAAGATGAGAAATTCTTCACTTACGAGGATAAGTCAGATCATTGGCAGAGGTAATTTTACACCAATGAGAACATATTTATGAATAAAGACATTCATTTTAGCTAATAATTAGGGCTGTCCGTTAAACGCGTTATTAACGGCGTTAACGCAAACCCATTTTAACGGTGGCAATTTTTTTATCGCGAGATTAACGCCTAGCAAACTTTGTAGTTTTTTTCACATGCTTTTGCAGCAACTAGTAACGTTATTAAAACTACAACAGCACACCGGATCTAGCTAGACCAGAAACAAAACAACAGCACGCCGCACACACTTGTTTGGGTTTGCGAACCGGCCAAAGAGTGGACGAGAAGCGCAGCGCCGAGCCGCGTCTAGGACAACTCGTATCACACATCGGACGCGCACTTTCTTAGTTTATGGCCAGCAATAAAAACGCAGAATGGCGCCGCCAGTGTGTGTACACTCATAGAGAATAATGTGTTCGAATTTTAAATACGACTCCGGTGTGCGACCAGCTTTAACGTTACGTTTTGAGTGGATGAATGATGAGCGCGAGACGCCGAAATGGATGCCAATAAGATTCTGAATGGAAAGTTTACTTTTAAAAAGTTGCCAAATGGTTCAATTGACAAGACCAAAGTGATCTGTGTGTGTTGTCGTTGTGAACTGAGCTATCATCGCAGCACGTCCAGTCTAAATACCACTTGATGGTCAAGCACACACAGCTGATGCGTTTCTACGCATTCGTCAATATCAGTAACGTCACCTCGTCAGTGTTTCTTTCACCCTTTTATTGATGGACAGTGTTACATTGTGTGAGAGATTATTTGCTCCAAGTGAGAATGTTAGTGTAAAATTTAACACATGCCAATCTTGTTTTCAATAAATAACATTTGCACAAAACAAAGTCGATCCACTTTTCCATGTTGATAAGAGCATTAAAATGAGAAAAAATAATGTGACAAAAAGAAATCAAGAGACATTTAGAATAGATAAAAATGTGTGATTAACCGCGAGTTAACTATGACATTGATACAATTAATCGCGATTAAATATTTTAATCGTTTGACAGCCCTACTAATAATACTTAAAAAACTACACAGTGTACCTTTAAGTCTTGTTTTATTAAGTTTATGCCTAATACAATATCAAATAGCTGGTAATGGGGTCAAAAAACATTAACTTACTTTAAAGGGGAAACTTTTTTTACCCTAATGGCAGGCATTTTTTCTTGTTTTAAGCATGAAGTCACTTCATTTTGATGCATTTTTCAGAAAACTAGACTTAATATCTTTAGTCATTTTGCTTCTCAATGCATCTTGATTATATGCAGGCTAGATATTTGTACAGGAAATATTGAGGAACAACAATTTGTTTTAAAAAATATATCACTGACATGTTTATATGAAAAAGTTCAACAAGCCTACCTTCCCCAGGTAGGTCGTCTCTGCCGTGAATAAAAAGTTTAAAGCCATAGTAGCTCTCCAGCACTGTTAGAAGAGATCCACTGATAAAGTCACTCACAGTTTCGCTTGTCGTTTCATCAAAGTTGTTTCTCTGGTAAATCACATAAGCATCGTACAGCTTCCCATCTGTCAAAACATTGCATTGTAGTCATGTGTGTTAATGACAGTATTCACACACACACACACACACACAATCACGCACGCGCACACACACACACGCACGCACACACACGATATATAAGATATTTAAACCTTGTTTTCCGAAGAATCTATCAAATTAAAGAGTTTATTCTTAAAAAAAAATATATCTGCCAATGGGGTCAGAAAAAAAACTTAATTCAAAGGGAAAACAAGATCATTTTTTATAACAAGATTATATTGGCAGATATTTTTTATTGTTTCAAGCTAAAAACTCGCTTGATTTTGTTTAGAAAACATGTTTAGATTGTTGTACTGGAAAACAAGACAGAAATAAAAAGTAATAAATCATTTTCTTTTTGTATTTATCCCCATATACGTATATCTAGCACAGTCCCACTCCTTTACTACTGAAAAACTGTTATATTATAATACATTTTCAAAAATAATATTGTATTATGTAGCATATATAACTTTTAATTAAATGAAATTCAAAATGTATTAAAAAAATATTATTCTTTACCCTCTTTCTTGTTGAACTTGATGAAAATTCCCCTTAAAAACAGCATCAGATCCAATGAAAACCACTTCAGTATCCCGCAGAGAACCAGGACCAGAAGAAATATGCAAATGCATTCCAGAATCACAGGGAGCACTGATGCTAAAATACAACATGGAAACATGCACTTAACACAATTTCTTATGACTTGTGCTGAATAAATGTTTACAAAGACTTTTAGCAAATATTTTAATATTAACATTCATTTAGCAAACACCACCGCACGCCAAATAAGTAGTTCAAAAAATCTTCAAAAATCAAGGAACTCCCGCACACTATCAGTACTTGCAAATGAGTATCAATTTTATTAGCAATGGTTCGGTCTCACGACCTTCATCAGACATATACAACTCAATCCCATTTAAAATAATCACATGACCAATCAACGTAAAGATACATTTGTAACCAATTAAGCTCAATGACTGAATACATAACTAGCACCACATCATCATAAACAGCTAAAAACATAATTGTTAATAATATCAAAGTTTGAAAAAAAAAAAGCCTACATGACTGTTAAAAAAGAAAAAAGAAAAAAAAAGGCATAGTTGGGGGCGAAAATCGAGCCCATTGCCGTACCACTTTAGTCTGAAGAAAAAAAATCTTTGTTATAACTGAAATGATTATGTTTCAAAAGATAAGAAGCCTTCTCAATAACAATCTCTGAAGGTGAACGGACATCACCGCGCAACGAAAGGTAATGTCTAAGCCCTTTCTCATGTGAATGTTAGCATATTGTTATATCCAAAGTTAATAATAAAGAAATATCCGGTAAATCATAGACCTAACTCAGAAATCTTATTGATGAAATCAGTAGAATCCCGAATATAAGATGGTAAAGAATCAACATCCTGAGAATTATCTGTGCCACAATTGGCCGACCTGAAGTGTTCGTCATGTGATAAATTAAAATCCATGTCCTTTTCTGGAAAGAGGATCTTTTCCGCATCTTCTTGTGAAAACGCCAATGTATTGGCGCAGTTGTCTGTCAAATTGTTGATCTCATGTCCTTTGGTTGCAAGCCTCAGCCTCTCTCAGTCAGCAAGCAGTGAAATAATCATTCATTTAGCAAACACCATTGCACACCTGCAGGTGACGGTGCGTGGGATAGAAACACCAAATAAGTAGGTCAAAAAATCTACAAAAAACAAGGAACTTTGTAATCAAATTGCCTTCATTCTTCTGTACCCACATATCTAGGAAGTGTACTCTGGAAGACTTTGGCCCCCTGTAACGATCTGAAACGCCAGCATCAAACGCGAAATGCAAGTAACTTTGTGAGCGGATCCCGCAAATCTAAAATGTGTTGGTCTGAAGTAGCTTCATTATTCATAGGTGTGGTTTGGGCGTAACGTGAAATAAACCAATCAGAGCGTCCTCTCACATTCCCTTTAAGAGCCGGCGCGCTTGTTCCACGGCGGATTGCTATTATAACGGCGGATTTGCCGGCGCACGCCAGGAGCGGTTCACAGCCGAGGAGATCGGCGTTCTCGTCAGCGCCGTAAAACACAGAGAAGTGACATTGTATGAGGATGATGGAGAAACACACACACATTAGCTTTTTGAATTAGCTCCAGGGAGTTTTGCGCTGGAACACGCCTCCTCTTTGCGACGAACCGCCCCCGCGAGCGCAAGTTCATTCCCTAATTTACCGACGTGCGTCTGTGGAGGGAAAAGTCCGCTGTGCGCGGGTGCAAAATAGGAATGATACATGCGTCGGTGTACAAAGTCAATTGCGCTGGGTGCAAGATAGGGCCCCATATGACTAACGTGCAACGTGCCACTGTCTTTAGACTCAGTTTATCCTGGTCAGTGGAGGAATTTTTTTCTGAAACTGCAGAATATCACCAGGGAGCGTTTGCGCCGGAACACGCTCCTCTTTTCGATTAACCCCTTGCGGTGTTAACTATGTATTCAGTCATTGAGACAGAGCGTATTTAGGCCACGCCCACACCCAGGGGGAAAACAATCCAACCGTCTCCATCGACTTTGCATTGTGAGAGGCTGCCTCCTTGTCATTTCTTGCTTCTAACTAAAGACAGAAAAATACCTAAAAGCTGCTGTGTGACGAGGTGTACAGCAAACAAGCTAAGAAACACAAAAATACGTTTTTATAAGCTGTCGACCCCAAAAAACGAGTGTTTAAGGACATAAAAGTGGACACAGGCAGTTGAGACAGAGCGTAACGTGTCTCATTACTCTGAGAACTAACGTACGCCCGCTGGAGAAGAACGTCGTCGGCAACACAGGATCGCTTATCTTACAGAAATATTATATATAAAACTAACATTTGGATATTTGACTCACCAGTGACCAAATGTTTAACTTACTGCACACGTAACTGTGTTTTTAGTGCATACTGAGTGTCAGGATCCCACTATTTAACCATTCGTTCCAGCCTGTATCCGCTTTTAAGTCCTTAAACACTTGTTTTTGGGGTCGACAGTTTATAAAAACGTATTTCTGGGTTTCTTAGCTTGTTTGCTGTACACCTCGTCACACAGCAGCTTTTAGGCATTTTCTGTCTTTAGTTAGAAGCAAGAAATGACAAGGAGGAGCCTCTCACAATGCAGAGTCAATGGAGACGGTTGGATTGTTTTCCCCCCCGGTGGGCGTGGCCTTCAGATTATGACGCGTTACGCTCTGTCTCTATTGGGCTTAATTGGTTACAAATGGATCTTTACGTTGATTGGTCATGTGATTATTTTAAATGGGATTGAGTTGGAATAGTTGTATATGCCTGATGAAGGTCTCGAGACCGAAACGTTGCTAATACAATTTTTATACTCATTTGCAAGTAGACTGATAGTGTGCGGGAGTTCCTTGTTTTTTGAATATTAACATTCATGCATTCAAAATATTATAATAATAAAATGTAATAAACATAAATATAACATTTATGCAAATAAAAATATGAATACTAAATTGGAGATCTTAGCAATATTTTATTCAAGTATTAACTTTTCTCTATATTGTAAGTCAAGACGAGGCATTACAATATAGAGCATAAAAAATACACAGCACCCAAATATTTGGTGAAATAATGCATTTTAATCCAGTTATATTCATCATAGATCGGATCAGAGGATCTCACCTCGACTTTTCAAAGTGATTGATACAAAAGTCACTTTATAGGAGTCTTCAGTTGTGCAGCGAAACTCAGAACGGAGGTCCAACTCAGAAACTTTAGTAATATTCAAAAGTGACTGAACGTTGCCATCTTTAATTCTGGAGAAAAAAAGCACAAATTACCCATTTTTCATCAGAAAATGTGCTGTTCATATCAGAGATCTATTAACAAGAACTACTGTAGAGCAGGATATCAGTTTATGGTGAATGTGTCTAATGCTTTTCTGATAATGTGGCTCAACTATACTCTTAAAGGGGTCATGACATGAGAAATCAAATTTGCGTTGATCTTTTGACATGTACGAGGTCTTTGTACCATTAAAACATCCTGCAATTTTCAGAGCTTAAAACGTCCTCCTCGTTATAAAACAAGGCGTTTATTTGATCAAGCTCCAGAAACGGCTGGTTTTCATATTGCAGGATCTGTGATGTCAAACAGGCAAATACATTTGCATATCCCCGCCTCCAGTGCAAGACATCATCATTGTTTTACATGATTGCACCATAGGCTCCGCCCACTCGTACTATAGGCCCCTCCCACTGGCATTCAGTCGCTAAACGGCCGACATTTGACTAAACTGGACGTGAGCGCCGCGTCAAAATCAAACAGAAGACATTATAATCACTGACGCTGTCTACACTGATCCAGTATAGAGAAGTGTGTTCAGTTTCTGACGGACTTCACACACTTGAGTCTGTCGACAACAGGACAAATGGAGGAGTGTTAGAAAGTTTACTTTGATGCGTCCAGTTTAAAACCGCTGGTTTGCATCTTTGTACAGACTTCAGAAGGATCCCAGCGTTAGAAACAAGTGGATGGTTTATTTGAATGGCGTCCGGGATCACGTCGAAGGATTATATGTTTGTTCGGAGCATGACGGTATAGATTGTTTTGTAAACGAGGCACAGTAATGGAGAGTTCGCAAGAAACCTTTGTTGACCGATGAAGCAGCGACTGTAGATATTTGTGATTAAATCTGAGCGCGGTCTCACTCCTCCATAGGCTTCTATTGTAATTAAAACTTGCAGGCCCAGAAAGTTAGTAAAGACAATGTTTAAAATAGTCCGAGTGACTACAGCGGCTCAACCATAAAGGTCCCGTTTTTCCTGTGCTTTTGAAGCTTTGATTGTGTTTACAGTGTGCAATATAACACGTGTTCATGTTTAGCGTTTAAAAAAACAGTATTTTTCACAAAATGTACTAATCTGTATACCGGTGTTTTCACTGTCCTAAAAACGAGCTGATGACTTCCTTGTTCTATGACGTCCCTCCTTTAGAAATACGTAACGAGTTCTGATTGTGCCAGCGGTTCCTGTGTTGTGATTGGACAGCAGCTTAGCGCACGTTGCCCGGAAAGGTTACGCCTCTTAGCATAACGTGGAGATTCATGGGCTCGGTGTTATTGTAAACATGGCCAAACAAAGGTGATTTGACTCCGGGATGAAAATAACAGCGTCTCGGCGACATGGCGACACACACTCTACAAACGCAACTCTTTCTCTTCTCTGTAGGAGCGCAACAAGTCCACGCCCCTTTTTTTGTGTATTCCTGTGTGCGGAGGTTAGTCAAAAAACTGTTCTAGTGACGTCATTAAAGCAGGAAGTAGAGGATGTAGTCCGAACCGGCCGTTCGCTGGAGGCTTTGAAAGGGGACTTCTGTTAAATCTAATATCTCGCTTGCCATTGAACTTTGAGCTCAATTTTACAGGTATTATTTATGCTCTAACAGCAACATTACACACTAGCTAAAGTTTAAAAAATGGGATCACGGAGAATAGGATATGTGTGTGTGTGTGTGAATTTGTTTTTGCTCAAGAATCTTTATAAACATTATAAGTGGACCTCAAGAAACATTAAAATCAATGTCATGACCCCTTTAATTATAAGTAGTGTGTAGGAGGAGATATCCACCTGTTTTGCTGCTTATATCCATCCTCTATCAGTGCGCTTTCATTCCTTTCCCAGCGAACAGGACACTCATCACACACAAAGAAGACCGAGCACACGAGGATCAGTTCTGTGCCTGGGGAACAAGAGCAAGTTCATGAAGAGCAACACTGACATTACATCTTTCCAGAGTTCATCATGAAAACTTACTGTAACTTTTGGGTGCATAAAAACACACCAATATTATAAAAGGACCCCAAGGTGGAAAATTAAATTATAATAAATTATTTGACTCCTTAACCTGCAAAACATATTTGAAACATAAAACAAAGTTTTGGAGTGGGAATCCGAAATTTCTAGTGCAATTGTGATGTTTTTTTGTGGATCAACTTTATAAAAAAAATAAAAATAAAAAAATTAAAAAAATGTATGTATGTCATTAGATTCTCAACAACCCTCCAGGATTATTATCACAAACTAAAACTATTAAAAAACATTTGTGTTAATTTAAATAAAATTGAAATAACATAAAAATATTATAAAAATCTTAACTAAATGAAATTTAGAAATGTTGCCTTGGCAATAAACTGAAATAAGTTAAAGTTTAAGCACTAAAATGATTAACAGGAAATAAATAAAAACTAAATTGAAATAAAAATTAATTAAACCTAAATAGCAATATATATATAAAAACAATGTTGTCATTTCTGTATTTGATTTTGTCATTTTATTAAAGTGAAATTAACATGAAAACCAAAAATAAAAAAATAAAAGGTAATTAAATTCAAAATAAATAAGAAACAAGCTTGAAAACCTCTGAGTTTTTTTTTTTTAATAATAAAAAAAAAATGTTTATAATATTCACATTTTGAGAAAAAACTATGTTTAATAAAATAGTTTTAAAAATCATAGCCATGTTTACCTTTTGGTAACACTTTACAATAAGGTCTCATTTTTTTACATTTAATAAGTTAATTTAACAGTGTGCAATATATTTTTTTGTCAATATTATTTAATACAAATGCACGTTAATTGTTTGTTCATGTTAATGCATTAGTGCATTAGTAAATGTTGAAATGAACATCAACCAAGATTAATAAATGCTATAGAAGTATTGTTTAGTATCTTAACTAATGAATGAAACCTTATTGTAAAGTGTCATCCTTTTTTAATATGTGAGAAGTATTAATGTTAAAGGTTTACGGTTTTAATCAGATTTAGTTATAGTGTGCTTTATGATGGTGAGAGATTTTAACCCATTGCTCACCCACATCCGTGATCACGATGGAGTTATTGACGGGAAGTTGAAACTCTGGAGGATTGTTGGTGGACTGACCTATGAAGAAGAGTTAGTGTGTTAGAAATAACTTCTATCTCAGAGTAACAGGGCCGGACGCGGCCGAATGAGGAATATACTGTATACCTATAATGGTCAGTCTGCGAGATCCAGAGGTGTTGTGTTTTAACCCATTGTGCTCCCAGGTGCAAACGCAGGTGTAAATACCCTCGCTTTCTTTCGAAGAGTTACGGATACGTAAAACATGTTTAAACTCTTGGTTTGGAATAAGAGAGAAGTTCTGCCAAAGAGAAAAAATTGGGACAATAAAATAGGCTATTCATGAACACACTGTTAAAAAGAAACTTTGATGGAGTAGAATAGATGTAAACAAGTGTAATCCACTTTCCACAATCAGTTAATTATAATATCAACAGTTGCACATGTGTAATTCTCATTTCATAAGCAAAGATGTCACCCAATCAGAACTGTGGGTGTTTATGACGACGTCTTAAAGGAGACACGCCCCTTTAAACTGAGCTTTCAAAAACAGCAGATTTATTTCTAAATTATTACTGTTTTTCATGTACAAATCTTACAAATATCATAAGTGGACCTCGGGGAACAAGTATGTAAAGTATATGAACAGATGAAAAACAGCCTATACTATAGTGAATTTGTTCTGTTATCATTCAGTGTTATCATTTAGGAAATTAGTAATACGAGTGAACAGCTGAATTCACCATTTGGTTATTTTTCCGAAATAGAAACATTTTGAAAGGAGGTGCTATAATGCCCTTTTCGCAAGATGTAAAATAAGTCTCTGATGTCCCCAGAGTGTGTATGTGAAGTTTTAGCTCAAAATACCCCACAGATATTTTTATATAGCATGTTAAAATTGTCACTTTTTGAGGGTGAGCAAAAACGCGCCGTTTTGTGTCTGTCCCTTTAAATGCAAATGAGCTGGTGATCCCAGGCACAGGGGGCGGAGCTTAAAGAGCTTGTGTCCTTTTACCTCACACACACACATGCACTGAACATTTCAAAAACTTTTAGCCTTTTATGTTCAAACCGGAGTCAGACAAAGATGGAGAGACTCGAGAAGAAGTGACAACATGTAGAAGCAACAGGACATTTCTGAATGGTTAGTTGATGAATTTATGAAGCTTATGTGTAGTTATCTTCTAGTCATTGAACACCTTAAAAAGCGATTTCTTTAAAAGCAAATATCTCCCTTTGCTCTGAACTTTGAGCGTTGTAACTTTGCAGATGTTGTTTATGATCAAACAGCAACATTACACACTAACTACAGTTAGAAAAGTCAAATCATAATCAAACACCCCTTTAAAGGTAGGGTAGGTCAGAATTGTCTAAAAAAACTTTTATTCAAATTTGTTTAAACTGTCTTTATATACCAATACATAATTAAAATGCAAGTACTCTGAAATAGAGAGTATACAAAACTGAGTGACTCTAGTGTATTTAATCTTCAATAAACACAGCTCATTAATTCCATTCAGTCCCACCTAAAAACGGGTGCGCGACTGCGCGCACGTGGGCGGAGCCAGTAATAGCGTAATGTTTCGTCCCAGTAGGAATTAATGAGCTGTGTTTTTTGAAGATTAAATACACTATAGTCACTCAATTTTTATACTCTCTTTTTCAAAGTACTTACATTTTAATTATGTATTGGTATATAAAGACAGTTTAAGCCAATTTGAAAAAAAGTTCTTTAGACAATTCTTACCTACACAACCTTTAAGTGAAAAACAGGATATTTGTAATGCGTAAACCCTGATCAGATTAAACGATGAGAGATCAGCATCACCTCCTCACTTTATAGCCGACTCATACATAGCAAACATGCTGTCAAGTTTACAACGAACATCAACTCAACAAACCTTATACCAGATGAACGTGGCCTGCGGCTGAGTTTCACACACTGGACAGTAGATTGCTGACGCCTTTTCTTCTGACGGGGTGATGTACAGCAGATCTGTGTGGAACGCCTCATAAACCACGATCTCAGTTTCATATTCGTCACATTTGTCCTCTTCATACCACCTACAGGACAACACACGATTACTAAACCCTAACACTCAAAATAATGAATTGGTTTGAGTTGGACAAACTTAAATTACACGAATTAGTTCAGTCAAATTAACTTTTATGAGTATTTAGCACTTTCTTTTTCTTTCAAGTTCACAGAACTGATATATTTTAAGTAAGCTGAACCGTTTCATTGATTTGAGTTTTATGAAATTATTTATTTTAATTTAGACGAACTTAAGTTTCACTGAAACGGCTGGGATGTCTATTTCCCAGCATGCTTTGCCGAAGACACTCGAAAGGGAGAGTAAATGCTAAAATTAAGTGTAATATAATGGGGTTTTTTTTGTGGTGTGTGTGTGTGTGTGTTCACCAGCGTGTGATGTAGCAGCCCGTGTCGTCCAGGGTCAACCAGAGGATGTATAATGTGGACTGGTTGTAATGCACACGCTCACTCTCCTCCGTCCCGATTGGCTCAGTCTGCCTTCCTTTGAGGGTTTTCAACCAATCATACGAGGTGTCTTCTGCGTATTCATAGCAGTTTGTATTCGGGCAGGGCAAATACAGGGATTCTCCAGCTCTCACTCGCACTGTTCTCCTATTCTCGGGGCGTTCGCACTGAACTAATAAAAAAAAAAAAGTTTATTAAAAAAAAGTTTATTGGTTAGAAAGTTTAAAGCATCTCCTTTTTAAAAAATTGTCTGAATGCATATATTCAGTCAAATATCCCCTTCAGACAAACAAACAAATAAAGGTGAAACTAATATATTATATAGACTCATTACATGCAAAGTGAGATATTTCAAGCCTTTATTTGTTATAATTGTGATGATTATGGCTTACAGTTTATGAAAACCTTTTCACAATATTCTAATTTTGAATTTGGGGTTTTCATAAACTGTAAGCCATAACCATCACAATTATAAGAAATAAAGGCTTGAAATATCTCACTTTGCATGTAATGAGTCTATATAATATATTAGTTTCACCTTTTAAGATTTTTCGAGTTTCACCTGTAGATCAATCAGTTTATTTTGGACTCAATCTTTTTTTCTTTGCCAATTAACCAAAAAGCATCTCAGCTTCTCCATTTATTCCTAAATCTGTCCACTTGTCAACGACACCAATAACTTTTTTAACAAATGTGCAAATAAATAAACAACTTAAAAATCTGTCCATTTGTCAACAACCCAACCATCTACTTTTAAATAAATGTACAAATTATTAATAAATACATACATGAATAAATAACTTAAATAAATGAATAACTTTTATATGGGGATATTCAATTTAATTTAATCAATCAATAATACTATTGATCAGCATTACCAAACATGGACGTTTTATTATTATTTTAATTTAATACTGTGAAGCTGCTTTGATACAATCTGTATTGTGAAAAGCGCTAAACAAATATTCTTGACTTGACTTAACTTAAATCAACCCAAATCATATCTATTTTTAATCATATATAATATTTTTTAAGGAATGTGCAAATTAATAGATAAATAAAAATCAATCTTTCAATAACTTAAAAACTTAATGTGACCATTTGTCAAAAATCCCAGATATATTTTTAATAAATAAATAACTTAAAATGTGACCATTTGTCAAAAATCCCAAATATATTTTAAAATAAATAAATAAACTTAAAATCTAACCATTTGTCAACATCACAAATAAATTTTTTTAAAGTAATTAAAAAAAAAAAAAAAATCAAACGCATCTCAGCATTTCCATTTAATCTACAATTTGTCAACAACCAAAAATCTATTATTTTCAAAGAAATGTACAAATAAATAAATGAATAAAAATAAATAACTTAAAATCTGTAAATTGTACAAAATCCCAAATATCTATTTTTTTTTTTGAAGAAATGTGCAAAATCATGAATAAATAAAAAACAATAAATCAATCTTAAATCGGCATGTCCAATATTAAAAAAAAAGAATAAATTTTTTAAAGAAATGTGCAAATAAATAAATAACTTAAAATCTGTCTATTTGTCAACAACCCAAATATATATATATATATTTTTAAAGTGATCTATTTTTAAGTTACCTGTGGAGTTGGATTGATAAGAGACCGGGACAGATTCAGTCAGGAGCAAAATCATCATCATCATAATCATAATAATCATCATCATCATCATCATCCCTGTAAAGCATAGAATCTCAAAGGCTAAATATGCACTTCATATTCGGCTATAATGCAACACTATATAACTGACATGCACGGAGAGCAGCAGAAAGAAAGACACTACAGTGAGCTACCTTTGTGCCCGCACGTGTGACCGGTTCCAGCGTGTAATAATGTAATAACTGAAGTGCTGAATTATTCTCAACTGTGTGAGCCTGTGGTGGAGGAAAGAGGATGTGATTTACTCAACTCTTTTATCAGGTAATCTTCACTTTATCTCTCTTTCCTGACGTTAAACGTTTGACAACAGGATATTATAAGAAGAGATAAAACTAGTTTTCACGGGTTAAAAGTACATAAAACATTTATGTCATAAAAATTTATGCATGTGCACTCTAAAAAATGCTGGGTTGTTTCAACCCAATTTTGAGTCAAATATGGACAAACCCAAACGTTGGGTTAAAAATGTAATTTAAAAATGTACCCAACGGCTGGGTTTGTCCATATTTGACCCAAAATTGGGTTGAAACAACCCAGCATTTTTTAGAGTGTGTCTTTTCCAAAAGTGTCATTGCTTCAATAAAGGTTTCAAGTTCACAAAATCCTTCAAATAAATAAATAGTGTTATTGAACCCGTCTGCATAACTTGTCCTTGTTGGATTTGGTCATATTTGGTCATAAAAACCCATTTAAAAAAAGTAATTAAAATCAAACCATTTTAAAATGCTGGGTTGTTTTAACCCAATTTTGGGTCAAATATGGACAAACCCAAAGGAGTGGTTAAAAATTTAATTTAAAAAAAATGACCGGCTTTTGTCCATATTTGACCAAAATTTGGGTTGAAACAACAGAGCGTTTTTTAGAGTATAGATGTTAAGATATTATAAGAATAGTTGCTTCGTAAAATATAAATATAAAACCTATATTATTATATAGACTCATTACATGCAAAGTGAGATATTTCAAGCCTTTATTTGTTATAATTTTGATGATTATGGCTTACAGCTTATGATCATGAAAATTATAACAAATAAAGGCTTGAAATATCTCACTTTGCATGTAATGAGTCTATATAATATATTAGTTTCACCTTTTAAGTTGAATTACTGAAATAAATGAACTTTTGCTCCATATTAGAACTTTTCGAGTTACATTTTTTGGTCACACTTTAGTTTAGAGTCCAATTCTCACTATTAACTACAAATTTCGATTAAATAAACTCCTAATTACTGCTTATTAATACACTCTAAAAAATGCTGGGTTGTTTTGGGTCAAATATGATTACATTTTTACATTGCATTTTTGATCCAACGTTTGGGTTTGTCCATATTTGACCCAACATTGGGTTAAAACAACCCAGCATTTTTTTAGAGTGTAGTTAAGGTAGTTGTTAAGTTTAGGGATGTAGAATATGATCATGCAGAATAAGGCATTAATATGTGCTTTATAAGTACTAATAAACAGTCAATATCATAGTAATATGCATGATATGATAATAATCAACTAGTTCATAGTGAGAATTACACCCTAAACTAAAGTGTTACCATTTTTTCATAAATCCGTTAAAGATTCTGTAAGCATAATGTAGTTGTGCTTTGAGTCATGCGCAATGAAAGATGACAAATTATGCTTATCATGTTTATCCAGACGGTCATACAAAGAAATTATGAGCACATGGAAAAAAAAAAAAAAAAAAAAAAACCCAAGAGAACCACTGGAGTTTTTTTTATAATTTTTGCTTTTTATATGCATTTGTTTTATTTTTGCATATTAAAATAAAACCTGTAGTTTAGCGTTCAGTGTTTGTTCCTCCCCTCCGGACATCACTTTGGGCCATTACTGTATTATTTGCATTAATAGTTCGAGAAGTTTAGGTGACTGAACTCAGCGATATGATGACATGAACTTACGTGGAAATGAAGAAAGATGAAAAACCCGCAGACACACAAGAAGCCACAAGCTGAGCAAGAACTTCCTGTTTCCTCTTACGTGAAGAGAAGGGTTATCTCCTTAGCTGTGAGACACACACACACACACACACACGTTACAGTGACAGTGCTATAGTTTACTGGGTTAAGCCGTTCTTAGATATGACGTATAGTGGAAAAACCCCTGAACTGTATTAATAAGCAGTAATTAGTTTATTGAATCAAAAGTTAATAGTGAGAATTGGACTCTAAACTAAAGTGTGACCAAAAAATTTAACTGGAAAAATTTGAATATGGTGCAAAAGTTCATTTATTTCAGTAATTCAACTTAAAAGGTGAAACTAATATATTATATAGACTCATTACATGCAAAGTGAGATATTTCAAGCCTTTATTTGTTATAATTTTCATGATTATGGCTTACAGCTTATGAAAACCTTTTCACAATATTCAAATTTTTAATTTGTAATGATAACACTCTAAAAAATGCTGGGTTGTTTCAACCCAATTTTGGGTCAAATATGGACAAACCCAAACGTTGGGTTAAAAATTTAATTTAAAAATGTAACCCAATGGCTGGGTTTGTCCATATTTGACCCAAAATTAGGTTGAAACAACCCAGCATTTTTTACAGTGTGTGATGTGAATAACTTTAATGCTTATTACTTTCATGAAATGCAATAATTACATGTAATATCAATGTATTCATTTATATAAACCATTTAAATCATATTTATCTGCGCTGAAGAGCTGAGCCGAAGCCCGACGGATGATCATCAAAACACAGTAACTTGCAGTTTTTATACCTCAGATGCTTCATAACCAAACCGTCTGTATTACACCTTAAAATAAACCAATAAATAGGAGAGGATGAAATTCAATGTCCTGCTAGGGGCTCTTTATTATTGTCTATTTTTGTAATCATCATTAATTAGGTGTCATTCGAAAGCTTCAAAACTCAAAAGTCATTCTTGAGATCATGCGCGATCATGGAAACGGTGCTTTAACACATTTTAGCGGTGTAGATACAGTCAAACCTAAATATATTCAGACATTTCTCACATTATCTCAGTTTATTCGCTATAGTTTAGAAAGTGGTGATGAAATATGAGCAGAACTCAGTTGATATTTGACAGGTTTTGTCCGTCCTTCTGTTAGACTGTCTCACACATGAATTATGTTGAATATCTGTCAGCTGGTAAATTTAACTACACAATTAGATAATACCAGTTTAGCTCAACCAGTGACCAAGCAATGCTTCATTGTGTTCAGTGTGTGTGTAAAAAGAGCATTAGCAATTACAGACAAAACACTGAAGAAAACATGATCAGCTCAAAGTGTCTGAATCATATTAGGTAACAAATATAAATAATATAATATATTTTGGTAACAAATATAAACTTTACTGATAATCCACTGTATGAAGAATTGTTGGGTATAATATGTCAAAGTTTACTTTATTTTGTTATCCTCACTTACATAAATGAACTATGTGTCCTGCACACACTAGTAAAAAAATATAAAAAATTATATCTGGTGTCTGAATAATGTTTAGTATGACTATATCTTCCTAAAAAAAATGGTTACAAAATTGTTTGTATCGTCTGGCAATAATGATGCATTCACACACAAATACATACAGTGTCTAGAATAAGTGAACACACACATGCTAAAGTTGACTAAAAAGAAGAATAAAAAAAATATATTTTGGAAATTTATATTAATGCCTTAATTGAAAAAAATTGGAAAACTACAACTTTTAAGGACACCAAATTTCTGTGGGGCTGTTTTATTTTATTTTATTTTACAAAGCAATGCTTCATTGTGTTCAGTGTGTGTGTAAAAAGAGCATTAGCAATTAAAGACAAAACACTGAAGAAAACATGATCAGCTCAAAGTGTCTGAATCATATTTGGTCAAAAATTTGTTATAAATGTTACTGGTAGTCACTGTATGAAGAACTTTTGGGGTATAATGTCACAGTTTACTTTATTTTGCTCTCCTCACTTACATAAATTAACTATGAACTAAAGTGTCCTGCACACACTAGTAAAAAAATATCAAAAATAATATCTGGTGTCTGAATAATTTCCCCACTATTAATAAATATCCCCGGACTACTGTAGATTGGTCACAATTAAATGAAGTAGAAACTAAATGTGTTGCTTTAACTCATTGTAATGAAGTACATTTAAAAAGCATTATTTTTACAGCTCGTGAGTGTTAGTTGGCCCGTGTCCTACTTGTGTAAATCATCGAGCGCATTGTCATAATCCAGCAGAGTCATGTTTCTGGAGATTTATCGCTCCGACAGACAGATGTTTCTGCATCTGGAGCATCCGTGACGCGCAGCTGGATTGTGATGGAGAGCAGAGACGGAGCGCTGGGATAACACACACTCGAAGCGCTGGGATAACACACACTCGAAGCGCTGGGATAACACACACTCGAAGCGCTGGGATAACACACACTCGAAGCGCTGGGATAACACACACTCGGAGCGCTGGGATAACACACACTCGGATCATCTTCATCAGATTCACCGCTGGAAAACAGAAGAAGAAGAAGACATGAATCAGACGGCCGGAGTGTCCAACCACTGCCACAGACGCTCATCCATCGATGTGAAGGTGAGGAAGAGTTCCCATCACCATCATCATCATCATCATCATCATCATCATCATCATCATCATCATCATGTGCAAAAGAGACTGCGTGCAACTTCTGCTTAACAGTTTAATATAGAGTCGAAACTTTTTTGACAACAACTGTCAAACCGAACTATATAAATAAAATGTCAAATTTATAAACTATAGGGAGTTAACCTTAATCATAAGAGCTAAATACTTACATTTAATCATTTAAATCAATACTTTTATTCAGTAAGGACACATTCAATTAATCAAAATTTAAGACATTTATAATGTAAACAAGATTTCTATGATAAATAACTGCCGTTTGAACTTTTTATTAATGAAACGATCCTGAAAATCTTCTTCATATATGTGTATATATATATATACACACACACTAAAAAATGCTGGGTTGTTTTAACCCAAGTTTGGGTCAAATATGGACAAACCCAACCATTGGGTTTAAAAATGTAATTAATGAATTTAAACCAATAGTTGGGTTTATCCATATTTGACCCAAACATGGGTACACACACACACACACACACACACACACACACACCATTATTAATAATAATCGAGCAGAAAATCCTCATATTATACTGATTTCTGATGGATCATGTGACACTGAAGACTGGAGTAATGATGCTGAACATTCAGCTTTGCATAATATATTAAAATAGAAAACAGTTATTGTAAATTAAAATAATATTTCACTATTTTTACTGTATTTTTTTTTTGATAAATGCAAAAAATGCAGCATTGGTGAGCAGAAGAGACTTCTTTCACAACATGATAAGATCTCACTGACACAGAAGTTTTGAGCGGTGGTGTGTGGTCGCTATCTCTGCTGTGTGTGAGTTTGTCACCGTGTTCAGGTTTAAGATCAGCAGAATAACACACTCATGTTGGGTTACAGCGCTCTGCAGATTAAAGGTTTATCTGGATGAAGGTCAGGCTCGTCTCGAGGGACACGTCAGAGGACTTTCATTCAATCATTCATGAGACTCACTCAAACTTACTGAGTGCATCTAAATGTAGAGCATGAAGGTGTGTGTGTGTGTGTGTGTGCGTGTTCGTGTGTGTGTGCGTGCGTGTGTTTATACATGTTTTTGTTGATGCTGTCTGAATTAAAAAATACACATTCATATCATAACTAGGGCTGAACGATACATCGAATTTTCATCGTCATCGCGATATGAACTGCCGCGATGAACACATCGCAACAGACAGCCTGGCACGATGAATAATGCCTGGTTCAGATTAGCACTAATTTACACGTTTTTGACTCCTAAAATCTTGTCGTGGACAAGAAACATGTCAGACTACACGTTGCTTTCCGACCAGTCATCGCGTGCCGTCACACACACACATTACTCGCAAACATTCACTCGCACGCACAGACACACAAACACACACACACTCACTGTCCCTCGCTCACTCGCTCGCTCACTCACGCACGCACACACACACACACACACACACACACACACACACATACGCTCACACGCTCACTGGCGCACACACACACTCACTGTTGCACTCACTCACGTCTCGCCTCGCTCACATATTCAACCCGTCGTGGAGGACCGTTAAAGAATTAAACATGCTATAGTCTTTCTGTCGTGAAGCATCGCAGACGCGACGTAGGTTGTCGCCCACTATGACACACTATACGAGATGAAACGATCGAATCTTGCGTTATTACGAATCTCCATGACGCCCATACGTCAAACGGATCGTGCCAAAATCGCGCTAAAATCGTGTATTCTGAACCAGGCAGGTAATAAACGTTTGACCTATCACGCAAAGAATCTATTAAAGGACTAAGACATGGGAACAGTATAGTTAACAATCACATTTATCGCAAGTCACATCGTCATCGCAATATTAAACAATGTTATCGCACATCGCAGCTTTTCCTCATATCGTGCAGCCCTAATCATAACTGTCCTCCACTGGTGTGTGTAAGATGTACAGGCGAAACTCGAAAAATGTGAATATGGTGCAAAAGTTCATATATTTCAGGAATTCACCTTAAAAGCTGAAACTAATATATTATATAGACTTATTACATGCAAAGTGAGATATGTCAAGCCTTTAT
Organism: Phoxinus phoxinus; assembly: GCF_949152265.1. Taxonomy (NCBI): domain Eukaryota; kingdom Metazoa; phylum Chordata; class Actinopteri; order Cypriniformes; family Leuciscidae; genus Phoxinus; species Phoxinus phoxinus. The sequence goes on from NC_136882.1 coordinate 38,390,127, forward strand.
TTGTTATAATTTGGATGATTATGGCTTACAGCTTATGAAAACCTTTTCACAATATTCTTTAAATTTGGGGTTTTCATAAGCTGTAAGCCATAATCATCCAAATTATAACAAATAAAGGCTTGAAATATCTCACTTTGCATGTAATGAGTCTATATAATATATTAGTTTCACCTTTTAAGTTGAATTACTGAAATAAATGAACTTTCTTATTCGTATTTTTCGGGTTTCTCCTGTACTTTGCCGCTGGTGTTGCTCTGAATCTGAAGGGTTTCATCTCTACATTAAGAAGGTCTGAGAAGAGCAGATCATAGATCGTGTTTTTAAAAGCTCCGGTCATTACGGTTTAAAGCTGTACGCTGAGGAGTGTATCTGTCAGTATTACGTTACGTCTGAGTTGCTTGAGATTAAAGTAAAACTCGCTAACTTTAATCTCCTGCTGATCACCAGCGGCACATTGAGCTTTAATGCCAGTGGACACCGAGACAAAAGACGAGATGAGAAAAACAAATCAACACTCAAATCTGTTTGTGCTGAGATTGTGATTAAGGAATACAGTCGTTGCCAGAAGCGGATATTGGTTTTTAATGACCCTACAAGGTCAAGTAAACCACCAAAATATGAACATTAAAAAAAAATATATATTTTAAAATCTGACAGCAAAAAGCAAAGAGTGACTATATAATCAGTTATTAATATTCCCTTGGTTCTGTTTTGTTTTTGCATGGTTTCATCATTTCTTTGTATGACAGGATAAAAATGATGTCGGCATAATTTGTCATGTTTCATTGCATTACTATCACAAATAAAACAATCAACTCCAAGCACAACTATTCAATATGCTGTATGTATTCTCTGTGTCTGTCCTAAAGGCTAAACACTGAATTTTACTTGTCTGGCCAAAATTATGTTTACTTATAATCCAGCGTTTAATGTTGTTTATGTGTCTATGTGGTGTTTTTAATACGCTTTAAGTCAAATCATGTGTAAGTTCATAAGTCGACAGCATTGCTGAGTATTTTCTGCTTAAAACTGCAGTGAACCAAAGACAGTCTCAAAAACACGGTTTGAAATCGCTGGTGTTTCTGACGTCACACACTACCTTGTAACCAATCAGATCAACGTGTGATCGTCAACCAGTGGATCTCTGAGTGAGTGAGTGGAGGCGGGGCTCATTTGCATATTCATAGAACTGCGCATACTAAATGAGGCAAGGGTGTCGAGTTACATTCAAGATATTTTAAGGCATGAAGAATTTTTTTTCAAGGAAAAAATGTTGAAATATGTAATTTTGGTGTATATATATACGTGTGTGTGTGTGTGTGTAATATATATATATATACACCCACACACACAAGTTATATAACACAACAAATGATGACATAATCATCAGTACTCATACTCAAAGGTCCTAGTGCCCTAAATCCTACAACTGATTTTGACTTTGGCTTATGAGTATGTCTGCTTCCAGATATTATTATATTTGTGTTAGTTTATCAGACGCAGTTAGTTTATCTCATTCTCACAGAATCCGAGACAGAGACAAAACTCAGCTGTACAGCGTTGGCATTTCAATGAACAAATAGTGTTCAGTATGCAACAAAAATAGAACAAAGTCAATCAGATTCAGTCGAAAACACACACACACACACACACACACACACACACACACACACACACACACCTTTCAAGTGAGACGCTCTCTCAGTAATGTATTTGGTGCAGCTTTTAGTTGATTCGTTTGTATAGATTAAAGCCACCATTAGTCAGGAAACACTGAGATTGCAGATCCAGAAGTGCATCTCTCATTTAAAACTCACTGAAGACACAAGCACTTAACTAAACCACAGTAAATAAAGGGCACAGAGTCGCGCCGAGACCGAAAACACACTTGAAAACTCAATAAACGAGACCTGCTCAGGTGGATAGCGACAGGGAATTACGATCTGGGGGAGCCACACAGTTTTTCAACCGCGCGTGCGTGGATGTTCGTGATGGGTTTTGTCATGTCCAGCTATTAGCATCATGTTCACTGTTGCTTGCATACGTACGAGCTCAGTTTACATCAGCAATGCAAGCAGCAGTGTTTGCAAGTACTTCTACTCTGCATGAAATCAAGTGTTAATCGAAAGCCATGGCAGACCTGATTTCTTGCAGCATTACGTGTTGGAGACTTCAAATTCCCTCAAGTGGTTTTTGTTGTGGTACGATCGCCACTACACTCGATTCAAGGGGCGATAAATGTACCACAACAAACAATATTTAACAAAAAGTGCATCATGAAAAATTTAAAATTAGGTATTCATGTGACATCTACATACATATAATTTTTTATATGTAAAAAGTGATATCCAGCCTAGGAAAATGGACATCTTTACCCTTTATTTAAATACTATTCATAAGATTTTGCAAGCATATTGCGTAGTTGTGCTTGGAGTTGATTGTTTTATTTGTGATAATAACGTAATGAAACTTTATTTTTGGGCAGGCTGTCATAAAAATAAAAAAAATGTACAAAAATTAACAATATTAATAACTGATTATGTTGTAGTCAATGTATGCTTTTTCCTGTGAGCTTTTTTTTACATGCATTTTTTTTTTGGCATAGTAAAATAAAACCCGTAGCTGTAGTTTGACTTTTTTGGCAATTAATTCTGTTAGTTTTTGTCAATAATGTGGCATTTTGGTGATTCTTCTAATTAACAGGTTTTATGAAGGTAAATCTAAGACTTTCAAGTGAAGACATTTTAAGGAATAAACTGAATGGAACAAAATTACATAATATGAGAAAAATTGTTATTAAAATAAAATAAACCATAAAAGTTTATGGTTATAATAAAACAACAAATATCTGCCAATGGGCTTAGTCATTTTTTAGTTTCTTTAGTAATTTACTTAATTCAAATGTAAAACTATGTTTAATTTCTAATTGAAACGCCTCATTTTAAGCACAAACTTGAGTCCAAAAACAAGACAACACTTTTTGCATCTCAAGTAAAAGTATTTTGATTTTTGGATGTTCAGATATTTATCTGGGAAAACTACAGAACAAAAATACCTTATGCAGCGCATGCAACATTTAATGCCACTTTATGAATTTTAAGACTTTTTGCTCTAATTTAATGCCTTTATTCGCAAAAGGGATTGAGACGTTTTTAAGACCGGCAGAAACTAATTACAGTGGATCTTCTGAATAAGCCGTTAACTCGACAAATAATTCTGATCAATATATAGATATATATCAGCGGTCTTATTCAGATTCCTCCTTACTGGAAAACAGGCTTAGTCTGGTTATGGTTATTAATGTTTACATAAAGCTTGCAAAAAATGCTTTTCTTACTCAGTATGTTTGTCTAGTTTCCATACAGTCCAAATATCAAAGATGCATTTACTGAAGTAGTAAAATTACATTAGATATTAAGTCTTGTTTTCTGGAGAAATAAATCAAAATTAAGTGAGTTTTTGCTTAAAACAAGCAAAATGATCTGCCAATGGGGTATGAAAAATAATATTGTTTCTGTTTGAATTAAGATTATTTTTCTTACCCCATTGGCAGATAATTACGCTTTTTTTAAGCAAAAACTCACATAATTTTTATTAATTCCCCTGGAAAACAGGACATAATATCTTATGTCATTTTACTCATATAGTATATGCATCTTGATTTTTTTGCAGTGTAATATTTTGATTAGTATTGGAATATCCTTGTGCAAGTAAACAGGGTCAGTGAGTCACTATAATCACACAGACGTTCTTATTAAAGATGAATGTATTATCTAAACTTGAATCTAATAATGTTGAAATTTGTCTCTCCTCTCTCTCTCTCTGTAGGATGTGGGAAGTATTTCCTCAGAAATGAACTGGAAGGGTGTGGGAATCTCACTTCTGGTCATTGCGTTTGTGCTGTCGTTGATCGGTCTGTCCATCTTTCTGCTGTCTACAGGTCTGTGTGCTTCCAGTGCCAATAAACATTCATTCACATAGAGGTGAAGTCCCAAATGTCTGGTTTTGAGTCAGTTTTTCATGCATAACTTCATGTTTAAAGGACTTATAACGCTAGTATATGGGGCATTTAAAGGACTTATAACGCTAGTATATGGGGCATTTAAAGGACTTATCATGTTTAAAGGACTTATAACGCTAGTATATGGGGCATTTAAAGGACTTATAACGTTTAAAGGACTTATAACGCTAGTATATGGGGCATTTAAAGGACTTATAACGCTAGTATATGGGGCATTTAAAGGACTTATCATGTTTAAAGGACTTATAACGCTAGTATATGGGGCATTTAAAGGACTTATAACGTTTAAAGGACTTATAACGCTAGTATATGGGGCATTTAAAGGACTTATAACGCTAGTATATGGGGCATTTAAAGGACTTATAACGTTTAAAGGACTTATAACGCTAGTATATGGGGCATTTAAAGGACTTATAACGCTAGTATATGGGGCATTTAAAGGACTTATCATGTTTAAAGGACTTATAACGCTAGTATATGGGGCATTTAAAGGACTTATAATGTTTAAAGGACTTATAACGCTAGTATATGGGGCATTTAAAGGACTTATCACGTTTAAAGGACTTATAACGCTAGTATATGGGGCATTTAAAGGACTTATAACGCTAGTATATAGGGCATTTAAAGGACTTATAACGCTAGTATATGGGGCATTTAAAGGACTTATAACGCTAGTATATGGGGCATTTAAAGGACTTATAACGCTAGTATATGGGGCATTTAAAGGACTTATCACGTTTAAAGGACTTATAACGCTAGTATATGGGGCATTTAAAGGACTTATAACGCTAGTATATAGGGCATTTAAAGGACTTATAACGCTAGTATATGGGGCATTTAAAGGACTTATAACGCTAGTATATGGGGCATTTAAAGGACTTATCACGTTTAAAGGACTTATAACGCTAGTATATGGGGCATTTAAAGGACTTATAACGTTTAAAGGACTTATAACGCTAGTATATGGGGCATTTAAAGGACTTATAACGCTAGTATATGGGGCATTTAAAGGACTTATCACGTTTAAAGGACTTATAACGCTAGTATATGGGGCATTTAAAGGACTTATAACGCTAGTATATGGGGCATTTAAAGGACTTATAACGCTAGTATATGGGGCATTTAAAGGACTTATCACGTTTAAAGGACTTATAACGCTAGTATATGGGGCATTTAAAGGACTTATAACGCTAGTATATGGGGCATTTAAAGGACTTATAACGCTAGTATATGGGGCATTTAAAGGACTTATCACGTTTAAAGGACTTATAACGCTAGTATATGGGGCATTTAAAGGACTTATAACGCTAGTATATGGGGCATTTAAAGGACTTATAACGCTAGTATATGGGGCATTTAAAGGACTTATCATGTTTAAAGGACTTATAACGCTAGTATATGGGGCATTTAAAGGACTTATAACGTTTAAAGGACTTATAACGCTAGTATATGGGGCATTTAAAGGACTTATAACGCTAGTATATGGGGCATTTAAAGGACTTATCATGTTTAAAGGACTTATAACGCTAGTATATGGGGCATTTAAAGGACTTATAACGTTTAAAGGACTTATAACGCTAGTATATGGGGCATTTAAAGGACTTATAACGCTAGTATATGGGGCATTTAAAGGACTTATCACGTTTAAAGGACTTATAACGCTAGTATATGGGGCATTTAAAGGACTTATAACGCTAGTATATAGGGCATTTAAAGGACTTATAACGCTAGTATATGGGGCATTTAAAGGACTTATAACGCTAGTATATGGGGCATTTAAAGGACTTATCACGTTTAAAGGACTTATAACGCTAGTATATGGGGCATTTAAAGGACTTATAACGTTTAAAGGACTTATAACGCTAGTATATGGGGCATTTAAAGGACTTATCACGTTTAAAGGACTTATAACGCTAGTATATGGGGCATTTAAAGGACTTATAACGCTAGTATATGGGGCATTTAAAGGACTTATAACGCTAGTATATGGGGCATTTAAAGGACTTATCACGTTTAAAGGACTTATAACGCTAGTATATGGGGCATTTAAAGGACTTATAACGCTAGTATATGGGGCATTTAAAGGACTTATAACGCTAGTATATGGGGCATTTAAAGGACTTATAACGCTAGTATATGGGGCATTTAAAGGACTTATAACGCTAGTATATGGGGCATTTAAAGGACTTATCACGTTTAAAGGACTTATAACGCTAGTATATGGGGCATTTAAAGGACTTATAACGCTAGTATATGGGGCATTTAAAGGACTTATAACGCTAGTATATGGGGCATTTAAAGGACTTATAACGCTAGTATATGGGGCATTTAAAGGACTTATCACGTTTAAAGGACTTATAACGCTAGTATATGGGGCATTTAAAGGACTTATAACGCTAGTATATGGGGCATTTAAAGGACTTATAACGCTAGTATATGGGGCATTTAAAGGACTTATCACGTTTAAAGGACTTATAACGCTAGTATATGGGGCATTTAAAGGACTTATAACGCTAGTATATGGGGCATTTAAAGGACTTATAACGCTAGTATATGGGGCATTTAAAGGACTTATAACGCTAGTATATGGGGCATTTAAAAGACTTATCACGTTTAAAGGACTTATAACGCTAGTATATGGGGCATTTAAAGGACTTATAACGCTAGTATATGGGGCATTTAAAGGACTTATAACGCTAGTATATGGGGCATTTAAAGGACTTATAACGCTAGTATATGGGGCATTTAAAAGACTTATCACGTTTAAAGGACTTATAACGCTAGTATATGGGGCATTTAAAGGACTTATAACGCTAGTATATGGGGCATTTAAAGGACTTATCATGTTTAAAGGACTTATAACGCTAGTATATGGGGCATTTAAAGGACTTATAACGTTTAAAGGACTTATAACGCTAGTATATGGGGCATTTAAAGGACTTATAACGCTAGTATATGGGGCATTTAAAGGACTTATCATGTTTAAAGGACTTATAACGCTAGTATATGGGGCATTTAAAGGACTTATAACGTTTAAAGGACTTATAACGCTAGTATATGGGGCATTTAAAGGACTTATAACGCTAGTATATGGGGCATTTAAAGGACTTATCATGTTTAAAGGACTTATAACGCTAGTATATGGGGCATTTAAAGGACTTATAACGTTTAAAGGACTTATAACGCTAGTATATGGGGCATTTAAAGGACTTATCACGTTTAAAGGACTTATAACGCTAGTATATGGGGCATTTAAAGGACTTATCACGTTTAAAGGACTTATAACGCTAGTATATGGGGCATTTAAAGGACTTATAACGTTTAAAGGACTTATAACGCTAGTATATGGGGCATTTAAAGGACTTATCACGTTTAAAGGACTTATAACGCTAGTATATGGGGCATTTAAAGGACTTATAACGCTAGTATATAGGGCATTTAAAGGACTTATAACGCTAGTATATGGGGCATTTAAAGGACTTATAACGCTAGTATATGGGGCATTTAAAGGACTTATCACGTTTAAAGGACTTATAACGCTAGTATATGGGGCATTTAAAGGACTTATAACGCTAGTATATGGGGCATTTAAAGGACTTATAACGCTAGTATATGGGGCATTTAAAGGACTTATCACGTTTAAAGGACTTATAACGCTAGTATATGGGGCATTTAAAGGACTTATAACGCTAGTATATGGGGCATTTAAAGGACTTATAACGCTAGTATATGGGGCATTTAAAGGACTTATCACGTTTAAAGGACTTATAACGCTAGTATATGGGGCATTTAAAGGACTTATAACGCTAGTATATGGGGCATTTAAAGGACTTATAACGCTAGTATATGGGGCATTTAAAGGACTTATAACGCTAGTATATGGGGCATTTAAAAGACTTATCACGTTTAAAGGACTTATAACGCTAGTATATGGGGCATTTAAAGGACTTATAACGCTAGTATATGGGGCATTTAAAGGACTTATAACGCTAGTATATGGGGCATTTAAAGGACTTATAACGCTAGTATATGGGGCATTTAAAGGACTTATCACGTTTAAAGGACTTATAACGCTAGTATATGGGGCATTTAAAGGACTTATAACGCTAGTATATGGGGCATTTAAAGGACTTATCATGTTTAAAGGACTTATAACGCTAGTATATGGGGCATTTAAAGGACTTATCACGTTTAAAGGACTTATAACGCTAGTATATGGGGCATTTAAAGGACTTATAACGCTAGTATATGGGGCATTTAAAGGACTTATAACGCTAGTATATGGGGCATTTAAAGGACTTATCACGTTTAAAGGACTTATAACGCTAGTATATGGGGCATTTAAAGGACTTATAACGCTAGTATATGGGGCATTTAAAGGACTTATCACGTTTAAAGGACTTATAACGCTAGTATATGGGGCATTTAAAGGACTTATAACGCTAGTATATGGGGCATTTAAAGGACTTATAACGCTAGTATATGGGGCATTTAAAGGACTTATAACGCTAGTATATGGGGCATTTAAAGGACTTATCACGTTTAAAGGACTTATAACGCTAGTATATGGGGCATTTAAAGGACTTATAACGCTAGTATATGGGGCATTTAAAGGACTTATCATGTTTAAAGGACTTATAACGCTAGTATATGGGGCATTTAAAGGACTTATAACGTTTAAAGGACTTATAACGCTAGTATATGGGGCATTTAAAGGACTTATAACGCTAGTATATGGGGCATTTAAAGGACTTATCATGTTTAAAGGACTTATAACGCTAGTATATGGGGCATTTAAAGGACTTATAACGTTTAAAGGACTTATAACGCTAGTATATGGGGCATTTAAAGGACTTATAACGCTAGTATATGGGGCATTTAAAGGACTTATCATGTTTAAAGGACTTATAACGCTAGTATATGGGGCATTTAAAGGACTTATAACGTTTAAAGGACTTATAACGCTAGTATATGGGGCATTTAAAGGACTTATCACGTTTAAAGGACTTATAACGCTAGTATATGGGGCATTTAAAGGACTTATCACGTTTAAAGGACTTATAACGCTAGTATATGGGGCATTTAAAGGACTTATAACGTTTAAAGGACTTATAACGCTAGTATATGGGGCATTTAAAGGACTTATCACGTTTAAAGGACTTATAACGCTAGTATATGGGGCATTTAAAGGACTTATCACGTTTAAAGGACTTATAACGCTAGTATATGGGGCATTTAAAGGACTTATAACGTTTAAAGGACTTATAACGCTAGTATATGGGGCATTTAAAGGACTTATCACGTTTAAAGGACTTATAACGCTAGTATATGGGGCATTTAAAGGACTTATAACGCTAGTATATAGGGCATTTAAAGGACTTATAACGCTAGTATATGGGGCATTTAAAGGACTTATCACGTTTAAAGGACTTATAACGCTAGTATATGGGGCATTTAAAGGACTTATAACGCTAGTATATAGGGCATTTAAAGGACTTATAACGTTTAAAGGACTTATAACGCTAGTATATGGGGCATTTAAAGGACTTATCACGTTTAAAGGACTTATAACGCTAGTATATGGGGCATTTAAAGGACTTATAACGCTAGTATATAGGGCATTTAAAGGACTTATAACGCTAGTATATAGGGCATTTAAAGGACTTATAACGCTAGTATATAGGGCATTTAAAGGACTTATAACGCTAGTATATGGGGCATTTAAAGGACTTATAACGCTAGTATATAGGGCATTTAAAGGACTTATAACGCTAGTATATGGGGCATTTAAAGGACTTATAACGCTAGTATATGGGGCATTTAAAGGACTTATAACGCTAGTATATGGGGCATTTAAAGGACTTATCACGTTTAAAGGACTTATAACGCTAGTATATGGGGCATTTAAAGGACTTATAACGCTAGTATATGGGGCATTTAAAGGACTTATAACGCTAGTATATGGGGCATTTAAAGGACTTATCACGTTTAAAGGACTTATAACGCTAGTATATGGGGCATTTAAAGGACTTATAACGCTAGTATATGGGGCATTTAAAGGACTTATAACGCTAGTATATGGGGCATTTAAAGGACTTATAACGCTAGTATATGGGGCATTTAAAAGACTTATCACGTTTAAAGGACTTATAACGCTAGTATATGGGGCATTTAAAGGACTTATAACGCTAGTATATGGGGCATTTAAAGGACTTATAACGCTAGTATATGGGGCATTTAAAGGACTTATAACGCTAGTATATGGGGCATTTAAAGGACTTATCACGTTTAAAGGACTTATAACGCTAGTATATGGGGCATTTAAAGGACTTATAACGCTAGTATATGGGGCATTTAAAGGACTTATCATGTTTAAAGGACTTATAACGCTAGTATATGGGGCATTTAAAGGACTTATCACGTTTAAAGGACTTATAACGCTAGTATATGGGGCATTTAAAGGACTTATAACGCTAGTATATGGGGCATTTAAAGGACTTATAACGCTAGTATATGGGGCATTTAAAGGACTTATCACGTTTAAAGGACTTATAACGCTAGTATATGGGGCATTTAAAGGACTTATAACGCTAGTATATGGGGCATTTAAAGGACTTATCACGTTTAAAGGACTTATAACGCTAGTATATGGGGCATTTAAAGGACTTATAACGCTAGTATATGGGGCATTTAAAGGACTTATAACGCTAGTATATGGGGCATTTAAAGGACTTATCATGTTTAAAGGACTTATAACGCTAGTATATGGGGCATTTAAAGGACTTATAACGTTTAAAGGACTTATAACGCTAGTATATGGGGCATTTAAAGGACTTATAACGTTTAGAGGACTTATAACGCTAGTATATGGGGCATTTAAAGGACTTATCACGTTTAAAGGACTTATAACGCTAGTATATGGGGCATTTAAAGGACTTATAACGTTTAAAGGACTTATAACGCTAGTATATGGGGCATTTAAAGGACTTATAACGTTTAAAGGACTTATAACGCTAGTATATGGGGCATTTAAAGGACTTATAACGCTAGTATATGGGGCATTTAAAGGACTTATCACGTTTAAAGGACTTATAACGTTTAAAGGACTTATAACGCTAGTATATGGGGCATTTAAAGGACTTATCACGTTTAAAGGACTTATAACGCTAGTATATGGGGCATTTAAAGGACTTATAACGCTAGTATATGGGGCATTTAAAGGACTTATAACGCTAGTATATGGGGCATTTAAAAGACTTATCACGTTTAAAGGACTTATAACGCTAGTATATGGGGCATTTAAAGGACTTATAACGCTAGTATATGGGGCATTTAAAGGACTTATAACGCTAGTATATGGGGCATTTAAAGGACTTATAACGCTAGTATATGGGGCATTTAAAGGACTTATCACGTTTAAAGGACTTATAACGCTAGTATATGGGGCATTTAAAGGACTTATAACGCTAGTATATGGGGCATTTAAAGGACTTATCACGTTTAAAGGACTTATAACGCTAGTATATGGGGCATTTAAAGGACTTATAACGCTAGTATATGGGGCATTTAAAGGACTTATCACGTTTAAAGGACTTATAACGCTAGTATATGGGGCATTTAAAGGACTTATAACGTTTAAAGGACTTATAACGCTAGTATATGGGGCATTTAAAGGACTTATAACGTTTAAAGGACTTATAACGCTAGTATATGGGGCATTTAAAGGACTTATAACGTTTAAAGGACTTAAAACGCTAGTATATGGGGCATTTAAAGGACTTATAACGCTAGTATATGGGGCATTTAAAGGACTTATCACGTTTAAAGGACTTATAACGCTAGTATATGGGGCATTTAAAGGACTTATAACGTTTAAAGGACTTATAACGCTAGTATATGGGGCATTTAAAGGACTTATCACGTTTAAAGGACTTATAACGCTAGTATATGGGGCATAGAATAGGTAAAATAGACCCTCATTATGCTACCGTGTTAGTGTGAGGCTATTTTAAACCTTGTTAGTGGTATTAACTAGCGATTTACTTTGACCTATTCTATGCCCTATATACTAGCGTTATAAGCTAATCAGTTTTTAGAGATAAAACTCTTTACATTCGATTATCATGAAAACACATCCCAGAGAACGATCGACTCGATAACCATGTGTTAATTACCCCTAGGTTCATTTTTCACCGGAATTGTCCTTTAAGATTGTATATAAAGAAAAAAGTATTTTTTCACATGGCTGTTGAATGCTTGATTCTGATTGGTTTATGAACGGTCTTAGATGTGTAATTATTTTCTAGTAAACGAGCAGCTAAAGTAGTTCCAGGCAGGTTTTGACCGCATTACACTTTCATGTGTCACTTCGCCAAATTATGTCAGGTATTTATAGGTCCTTACAACCGACATAAGAACCAAAAACCCACAAAGACACTGACCAAGCAAAACAATGCCTAAAATAATGAAAATATTAAGAAATTAGTCCTACACATAACCGGACAAATGTCTGACAGATTGACTGCACTGTAAAAAAAAAGATGTTCTTCCTCAGTATTTTTGTCTTGTTTTCCAGTACAAATATATAAACATTCTTAAATCAAGATATTTACTTGAGAAGCTCCATTTCTTAAATATAAAATTTTATTTTCTGAAAAATTACTAAAAATTAAGTGAGTTTATGGTTAAAACAGGGGGGGAAATCTGCCTGGCGGGTCAAAAAAAACAATTTCATTCAAAGGGAAAACAAGATAATATTTTTGCTTCTCAAGTAAATGTATCTTAATTTAAGAATGTTAAGATATTTGTACACACACATTTGCTATCTAAAAGTAGACATTCCATAGATATGATTTTTACACTGTGCAAACTTTCTGTCCCCTTACACTAACCCTACCCATCTCACACACACACACACACACGCGCACGCACGCACACACACACACACACACACACACACACACACACACACACACACACACACACACACACACACACACACACTCCACTATCTAGAACATGCTCATGTTAGTGTGTGTGTTTGTGTTGATGGTCTCAGGTGATCCTCACCACGGTCTGGGATCCTGTCTGACCCTGGATGACCTTTTCTCCAGCGAGCTGCAGGATCAGGATCTCGAAGCTCAGTGGGTTTCTGGTGAGAAAGACATTCTCAATCTCAGTCTATGTTCTGCAGCGGCAGCTGTGTGTGTGTGTGTGTGTGTCGGACTAAACAAGACCTGTCAAATAGACACACAAGGCTGTAAACACACATGTAGGCTCTTTAAATGGGACCTATTATTATATTATGCCCTTGATTTAGTTTTTGGGCTGTACTAACAGGTTTTCATGCTTGAATGTTCAAAAATCATATTCCATATTCTCCATTGTTGCGGCTCCTCTCTTCCCAGTCTGTCAGTAACGCTCTGTTCACTTCCTGTCTCTATGAAGCCCCTCCTTCTGAAAAGCACACTGTGCTCTGATTGGTCGGCTGGATCAGTGTGTTGTGATTGGTCGAGCGCTTTGAGTGTGTTTGGGAAATGTCCCGACCCTTACCATAACCGCCAGTTTAACACACTACTAACTAACTCAACCAGGCCCCGCCCCTTTATTCTGCATATTAATTATATAAAGTCCCCCTGTGGTGTAAATCCAGCTTTTAATGTTGTTTATGTGTCTATGTGATGTTGTTAATATGCTTTAAGACACACCATGTGTAAGTTCATAAGTCGACAGCATTGCTGAGTATTTTCTGCTTAAAACTGCAGTGAACCAAAGACAGTCTCAAAAACACGGTTTGAAATCGCTGGTGTTTCTGACGTCACACACTACCTTGTAACCAATCAGATCAACGTGTGATCGTCAACCAGTGGATCTCTGAGTGAGGGAGTGGAGGCGGGGCTCATTTGCATATTAATAGAACCGCGCATACTAAATGAGGCAAGGGTGTCAAGTTACATTCAAGATATTTTAAGGCATGAAGATTTTTTTTTTTACAGGAAAAAACATTTAAATATGTCATTTTGGTGATCAAAGATGAGTTTTAAGGGATACAAGTATTGACTACAGGGGGACTATAAATGAGGAAAATTGTGAAAATAGTTCCCGGAGAAAAACTCAAGACTACGATTCAGGGAGTCCAGAAACACTGACACTGATATAGAGAATAACTATAACTATGGGTGCCGTATAGGGGGGGAAAGTTAGGACGATTCCAACAAATAGATAAAAACTATTTTTTTTATTTTTTATTATATTATACACTATATAAACCATCATCATTGAGTATATTTCAAATAGTAATTAAATGAACGATGTCTTTGATTTTACTTATTTTGGCAAGAAAAGTTAAATATCCCCATTGACCAAAAAGTAAACATCCATATTGGCCGACCACCCCCCTGTATCAGCATGAAATGGTTTGGTCCTGCCTTAGCGCACTCATCAAGCCGCGTTTCCATTACAGATTTGCGCAAAACTTTTGCGATTTTTTCTAAATATCGATACAAAACTATTGCAAAATGACGGCGTTTCAATTAACCAATGTTATTATGACTAAAACATCATTCTAAACCGGACGTTGGTAGGTTTATATACATCACAGCCACCGCAGTAGACATTATTATTATTAACGGAAGGAGACGTGTGTGTGTTACCCAAGCATTAATGGCAAGGAAAGAGTTTTATACTGTGAGCGGCTCATATAACTATAACTATATGACTTTCAGCAACAATACACACTAAAGAAAAATAAACATGAATAAAAGCATAATAGGAGCCCTTTAACAGAATCAACTCTTGAATCTGAATAGGGTCACGCTACTGTGTGTATAGCCTACAGGAGAAACTCGAAAAATTTGAATATAGTGCAAAAGTTCATTTATTTCAGTAATTCAACTTAAAAGGTGAAACTAATATATTATATAGACTCATTACATGCAAAGTGAGATATTTCAAGCCTTTATTTGTTATAATTTTGATGATTATGGCTTACAGCTTATGAAAACCTTTTCACAATATTCTAATTTTAAAATTGTGGTTTTCATAAGCTGTAAGCCATAATCATTAAAATTATAACAAATAAAGGCTTGAAATATCTCACTTTGCATGTAATGAGTCTATATAATATATTAGTTTCACCTTTTAAGTTGAATTACTGAAATAAATGAACTTTTGGACGATATTCTCATATTTCGAGTTTCACCGGTAGTATGTTCTGTATGTTTGTGTGAATATGTTTCTCCTTCAGCTTATCGGCTCGTCTACAGGGACCGAGACGGAGATCTGAAGATGCTGAACATGGAGACCAATCAGACCGAGGTTATGATGAAGAACAGCACATTTGTGAGTCATGTTATACAAACACTTCAGATGAGAAAACATCTTTCTAATCCCACAAACTAGACAAGCGTGCAGCCAGCTTTAGAATTTGAACGTATCTTTATATGTTTATATGGCATCGCTGTCAAAAAATAAATATCTGGCGATGTGGATTTTTCTTATTGTAAAGTTAAAGAAAGTTATCATGAGTGTAGCAGAGCCAGTTCTGTACATAAGGAGTTCCACACAGCAGACGGCAGGATGGCTTCAAACGACTGATTTTATTAACCATGGAAACACATGGGACAATTTGATCAGTATATTTCCGTTGCGCCAACCTCTTTCCACGTTATACACAATATTAAGTGGGAAGAGTGAAAGGAAAACAAGTGCGTCTTGCCTCGCCAGCGTCCATTTGCGATCTGAGGCTGACGTAATACAATTGTATACATTTTTATTTATTTATTTATTTATTTCCCACAATTTCCCACATTGCATATATTGCTACATGTTGGAAGTACCATATAACAAGGGTGACAAGTTACAAAAATAGATTACTTTTTTTAGCAGCCAAGGACTACTACTATAGTATACACCATGGTTCATGTAACCTAACCAACAACTGATCAAGAAAAAAAACTAAAACAAAAAAAACAATAGTGTTCTATTGTAAAAAATGGACTCCCAAGAAGCAATAGCTTATAAATAGGGGTCCATCCCACCACCAACACCACCCCATCTACCTGGTAAAGATTATGTAAGCGGTCCAACTTCAGATGCCAAGACAACCATTCTTTAAATTGTGGGTATTTAAAATACAGTTACCTTAAGCAGACAAAAATTGACAGTCACGATACCTTTGAACCTCAATCAGAAATGATCCATGTACCAAGAGAAAGGGGTTTAACTCTCTGCCGCAAATCCCTCGGGTTTATATCTCTCCAATAGTTGTTGCTTTAGTTTCTTTTTAAATATAAATAATGAAGCAGATTATTTTAGATTAGTATCCAGCTCATTCCATAATTGTGGACCACTGTAACATACACTAAACCTAGCACTTGTTAAGTTCCTACATTTACCTTTTAGGAGATGTTTAACATTATGTAGTAGTCTAACAGCAGTATTGGGTTATTTGCTTTAATGTATAAAGGAAAAATAAAGAAAGTAATAAAATGGCTGGGTGTGTATTCTTTGAACATATCACTAATAACGTATAAGAGTAATGTTTGTACGTATCAAACAAATATTCTCTCAAGACATCAGGCACATTTACATTATACTCTTTAGAATTGCAAACCCAGCGTAATAGCTGCAAATAAAGATGGAATACATCAGCTCAAAAGCACAATCCACAAATACATTATAGACCCAAATTACATAAATTAGATCACTTTATACGGGTTAAATTGAAGAATTGAACATACCAGGGAACACATGGGACAATTTGATCAGTATATTTCCCTTGCGCCAACCTGTGCACAAATCACGAGTTAGCTAACTCCACGTGCGTCAGATACAGTCACATAAAACTCACAATACACAACATGCATGTGTATAATCGATTCAGTAACACATTGTGCTTAATATTTAATGAACTTTAAGGCTGACGTAACTCACGCACTCTCTAAAGGCATAGCGCGCAACACTGATAAACGTCCCACTTAACGAAACACCTTAATTGATAATTCCTAACCACAATAACATTGCATGACTCGCTCATATAAGTATTGAATACAAAATTAACCCTCAAGTCTTTTACTTAATAGAAAATTTGTTTTGGGAAGTTCATCATATAAAAATAAAATACAATTAATATTTCTTTCTTCCCAACTTGCTACATGAGCATTGTAATGTTTGCAGCGGATGTCATTACAAATGTCAGTAGACCTGGAAGGTTCACAATATTAAATGTTTTAACAATTAATTGTTAAACTCACACAACCGCATTATAATATTGATAGTTGAAGGATGCTAACATTTGATTGGTTGCCTGCAGCATCACTGTCCTGAATAATGAAATGATGATGTTTTTCACACAGGCCGTGTTCAAGGCCTCCAAGCTCTCCGTGTCACCAGACCTCAACTACGTGTTACTGGCGTATGATGTCAGAAAGGTCAGAGGTCACAATGATTCTCACAAGCTTTTCTTTATAAAAGGGACAAAAAAATTGATTTAAAATAACAGGTCAAATCAAGCAAAACAGCTTCATGAATTATAGTCATGCACGGATGTTCTTCCTCAATGTTTCTGTCTTGTTTTCCAATATCTAAACATTTTTAAATCAAGATACATTTACTGGAGAAGAAAAATTAATGAAGATATATACATTTTTAAAAACAATCTGAATTAAGTGAGTTTTTGTTTAACCCCTTATATTGGCATCGGCCATTATATATTTAAAACCGTAATATCCTATACTAAACAAACTAATCTTGACAAACTATTTATCATTTGAAAGCTTACAATCTCTAGTTAAACCTCAGTTTGTTTTCATGCCAAGGGTTCAAAAGATAGCATCCGTTCAATTCTTTTAGAAAAAAAGCTCTGAAAATGTTTGAAATATAAAGAATAAAATAATAATTCAGCATTACGGTACGTTCACACGGGGCGTCAGCATCAACGCTTCCCATTGACTTTGAATGGGTGACGTCAAGCGTTGCCGAAAAGAATTGTGGATCCGTCGGCGGCGCTTCACTGGTGTTGCTTGCGGCAGAAGTTGAGAATTTTTCAACTTCTGCCGCGAGCAACGCCAGTGAATCGCCGCAGACGGAAGCGTCAGCCAATCAGGATCTCTCTATGCAAATACAGTAGCCAGGCGGCAGCCAATCACGTTGTTGTTGAGTCCTGTCTAATTTCATTGGCTGATGCTGCTATGACCATGGCGTCAGTGCCAAACTTCAGCCACGCCTTCCGTCAAGTGTTGACGCTGATGCCCCGTGTGAATGTACCGTTAGTGATGTGACAGCGAGCTATAATGCACATACGTGTTCTTCTTGTGTTTCTTAGAGGTTGAATTCATATCAAAATCTGCCAAACTTCCAATACTACTTCTGAATAGGATGTCTACTTCAAAAATTGTATGAAAATTGTAATAATAATGGTTCAGATCACTCAGACAACATATGGAAATGGAGGTGTCCTTATATGGGCAGTAATGTCCACTAGTGGAGAAGTGTGGTACTGCGCCCAAACTAAATCTCACTGAAAGCTCATTTCAAGAGATATCAACCTAAAATTTGAAACACAACTTGTTCCGATTTTTGGCTTTGACTTTTTTTGCATTTTTAGAGTCCACCAGGTTTTGAAAATATATATTTTATATAAAATATGAATAATTAAATTTTTAACATTCATACAAACTTCTATAACTTTTTTTCTGTTTAACTTCCTTAATTTATTTCACTTCTACAAAAATCTGCCAAATGTCCTCTTAAAAACAAGACCAATCTTACATTTATTTTCCAAAGCATTCTTGAATTACAACCATTTAAGTTCGGAATGTGCATTAAGGGGTTTAATGGGTTAACAAGAACAAATATCTGCCAATTGGGTCAGAAAAATAAACTTAATTCAAAAAGGGAAAACAAGATTATTTTTCTGACCCAATTTGCAAAAATGTTTACTTGTTAAAGCCTTTTTATATAATGCATTATAAATGTATTTAATGCATTTATTGTGGCTTTTAATGCACCTTATAAATGTTGGATATAATGTTATTATGTTATAACGTTGTTATAATGTTGCACCTTTTAATGCACCTTACAGTGAATATGCTTATAAATATTCATATGATCTCATGAATAATTGTAACCACAGTTATAATACATTATAATGCTTATATATTCATTGTTGCGCCTTTAGAAAGTATAGTGCATTAAAACACGTGACAAACAACTAATTTCAGATGTAGGAATCTGCTAATATTATAATGCATTTTTAGCATTTATTAACAGATTTAATGCATTATAAATAAAGTCTTGAGGATATTTGTTCTTGTTTTAATCAAAACTCACTTCATTTTGACATTTAAAAAAAAAAAATTAATATCTTCAGTAATTTTGCTTCTCAAGTAAATGTATCTTGATTTAAGAATGTTTAGATATTTGTGTAATTTTTTGCAGTGTGTTCAGTGTTGTATAGACATGAATGTTTTGTTTAGCATATTTTTTTGGACTTATTCCATTTTGTCCATTTTGTGTTGTTTAGGTGTATCGATACTCCTACCTGGCATCTTACTTGATCTACAACTTACAAACACGGTATTTCTGTTGTGTAAAACGCTTTAATAATGAAGCTGACTACAGACACGCGATGTGCATTAGAGAACGGTTATGAGTGTGAATGTTATGTGATGTTTAGGTAGCTTTAGGGGTTCGGTGTGTGTGTGTGATAGGTAGCTTTAGGGGTTCGGTGTGTGTGTGTGATGGGTAGCTTTAGGGGTTCGGTGTGTGTGTGTGTGTGTGATGGGTAGCTTTAGGGGTTCGGTGTGTGTGTGTGTGATGGGTAGCTTTAGGGGTTCGGTGTGTGTGTGATGGGTAGCTTTAGGGGTTCGGTGTGTGTGTGTGTGTGATGGGTAGCTTTAGGGGTTCGGTGTGTGTGTGTGTGTGTGATGGGTAGCTTTAGGGGTTCGGTGTGTGTGTGTGTGATGGGTAGCTTTAGGGGTTCGGTGTGTGTGTGATGGGTAGCTTTAGGGGTTCGGTGTGTGTGTGATGGGTAGCTTTAGGGGTTCGGTGTGTGTGTGTGTGTGTGATGGGTAGCTTTAGGGGTTCGGTGTGTGTGTGTGATGGGTAGCTTTAGGGGTTCGGTGTGTGTGTGATGGGTAGCTTTAGAGGTCGGGTGTGTGTGTGTGTGTGTGTGTGATGGGTAGCTTTAGGAGTCGTGTGTGTGTGTGATGGGTAGGTTTAGTGTGTGTGTGATGGGTAGCTTTA
This sequence comes from Phoxinus phoxinus, assembly GCF_949152265.1. Classification (NCBI taxonomy): domain Eukaryota; kingdom Metazoa; phylum Chordata; class Actinopteri; order Cypriniformes; family Leuciscidae; genus Phoxinus; species Phoxinus phoxinus. Next base: position 38,410,393 of record NC_136882.1, read on the forward strand.
GGGGTTCGGTGTGTGTGTGTGTGTGTGTGATGGGTAGCTTTAGGGGTTCGGTGTGTGTGTGTGATGGGTAGCTTTAGGGGTTCGGTGTGTGTGTGTGTGATGGGTAGCTTTAGGGGTTCGGTGTGTGTGTGTGATGGGTAGCTTTAGGGGTTCGGTGTGTGTGTGATGGGTAGCCTTAGGGTATCGATACTCCTACCTGGCATCTTACTTGATCTACAACTTACAAACACGGTATTTCTGTTGTGTAAAACGCTTTAATAATGAAGCTGACTACAGACACGCGATGTGCATTAGAGAACGGTTATGAGTGTGAATGTTATGTGATGTTTAGGTAGCTTTAGGGGTTCGGTGTGTGTGTGTGATGGGTAGCTTTAGGGGTTCGGTGTGTGTGTGTGTGTGTGATGGGTAGCTTTAGGGGTTCGGTGTGTGTGTGTGTGATGGGTAGCTTTAGGGGTTCGGTGTGTGTGTGATGGGTAGCTTTAGGGGTTCGGTGTGTGTGTGTGTGTGATGGGTAGCTTTAGGGGTTCGGTGTGTGTGTGTGTGTGTGATGGGTAGCTTTAGGGGTTCGGTGTGTGTGTGTGTGATGGGTAGCTTTAGGGGTTCGGTGTGTGTGTGATGGGTAGCTTTAGGGGTTCGGTGTGTGTGTGATGGGTAGCTTTAGGGGTTCGGTGTGTGTGTGTGTGTGTGATGGGTAGCTTTAGGGGTTCGGTGTGTGTGTGTGTGATGGGTAGCTTTAGGGGTTCGGTGTGTGTGTGATGGGTAGCTTTAGAGGTCGGGTGTGTGTGTGTGTGTGTGTGTGTGATGGGTAGCTTTAGGAGTCGTGTGTGTGTGTGATGGGTAGGTTTAGTGTGTGTGTGATGGGTAGCTTTAGGGGTTCGGTGTGTGTGTGTGTGTGTGTGATGGGTAGCTTTAGGGGTTCGGTGTGTGTGTGTGATGGGTAGCTTTAGGGGTTCGGTGTGTGTGTGTGTGATGGGTAGCTTTAGGGGTTCGGTGTGTGTGTGTGATGGGTAGCTTTAGGGGTTCGGTGTGTGTGTGATGGGTAGCCTTAGGGGTCGGGTGTGTGTGTGATGGGTAGCTTTAGGGGTCGGGTGTGTGTGTGATGGGTAGGTTTAGTGTGTGTGTGTGTGATGGGTAGCTTTAGGGGTTCGGTGTGTGTGTGTGATGGGTAGCTTTAGGGGTTCGGTGTGTGTGTGTGATGGGTAGCTTTAGGGGTCGGGTGTGTGTGTGATGGGTAGGTTTAGTGTGTGTGTGTGTGTGATGGGTAGCTTTAGGGGTCAGGTTAGTGTGTGTGTGTGTGGTGTAGCCTTACGGGTCCGGTTAGTGTGTGTGTGTGTGTTTGATGGGTAGGTTTAGGGGTAGGGTAGGGTTAGTGTGTGTGTGTGTGTTTGATGGGTAGGTTTAGGGGTAGGGTAGGGTTAGTGTGTGTGTGTGTGTTTGATGGGTAGATTTAGGGGTAGGGTAGGGTTAGTGTGTGTGTGTGTCTGATGGATAGCTTTACGGGTCCGGTTAGTGTGTGAGTGTGTGTTTGATGGTGTGTGTGTGTGTGTGTGTGTGTGATGGGTAGGTTTAGGGGTAGTGTGTGTGTGTGTGTGTTGGGTAGATTTAGGGGTAGGGTTAGTGTGTGTGTGTGTTTGTGTGTGTTGGGTAGGGGGATAGAATATAAAGTTTGTACAGTATAAACTTTACATCTATGGAATGTCCTCACAAGTAAAACCTGTGTGTGTGTTTGTGTGTGTGTGTGTGTGTGTGTGTGTGTGTGTGTGTGTGTGTGTGTGTGTGTGTGTGTGTGTGTGTGTGCGTGCGTACGTGCGTGTGTGCAGGGAAGTGCATGAACTGAATCCTCCAGAGGTCTCTGATTGTGTTCTACAGTTTGCATCATGGGGGAATCACGGCCAACAACTGGTGAGTAAAACACACAGACACACAACATCACACCACGGCACTATCAATGGCTCATTTATCCTAGTGGTGTGGTTTACCAAACTGGAATATAAACACCAGGAAAATCATTATTCACAAGTATTTGTGTGTCTGTGTTACACTACAACCCTGTTGAAAACTGCTGGTCGTCTACCAGGCTTATCATCTGTGGCTTTACCAGCAAGAAACCCATGGTCAAGCAACTTCATCAATGTTAGCGATGTTGGTCCACTGACTCGACCAGCACAAAACAAGCACTAACCAGCATTGTGCATTCATAAGCTGATGTGAAACAGATCAAACTGAAAGAGCCGTAATTGGCCACATATATATATATAGTGCAGAGCACCGAGCACACATTAAAATTGTATGTGTGCAGGAGAGATATAAAAAATTTAAAATATCATGTCAAAAGTAGCTGCAGTCTTGTAAGAAGCAAGAGTGAAGACGGAAAATGTATTTAGGCTACATCAGCCATTGAAGTCACTGACAGTTTTCAGTTAAACTGCGGTCAGAGAGCAATAAGAAATGCAAACTAAAGCTGGGATTTAACCTCTCGCTTCTGAGGTGCTGGGAATCGAGAGCAATGGGGGAAATACTGAATCTTTGAAATCGATGGAGCCAAATGCTACAGTATGTAAAATGATTCACAAAACACTGCATTGAGGACATCTGCTGGACAAGCACGTGGAAAAGGCTTGAAACACACACTGCTTAGAAAATTACCAGCCCTATATGTGACCCTGGATCACAAACCCAGTCTGGAGTCGCACAGGTATATCTGTGGCAATAGCAACTATACATTGTATGGGTCAAAATTATTGATTTTTCTTTTATGCCAAAAATCATGAGGATATTAAGATCATGTTCCAAGAAGATATTTAGTAAATTTCCTACCGTAAATATATAAAACATGTATTTTTGTGAGTGAATGCAGCACAATCGTGAACATAAATGCACAACTTTAAAGCAGATTTTCTCAATGTTTAGATTTTTTTGCTCCTCAGATTCCAGATTTTCAATAGTTGTGTCTCGACCAAATATTGTCCTATCCTAACAAACCACACATCAATGGAAAGCTTATTATTCAGCTTTCATGTGATGTATAAATCTCAATTTCAAAAAATTTACCCATTTTGACGGACAAGGTCACATATGTGTCATTTGGGTTTCATAAACCCTTAACCATTCATCTAAACAGGTATAATATTAATATCTGGTTCATCGGTCATATGCTAGAGTTAGACAAAACAAAACCACTTATAAACAAAAGTTTATAGTTAACATCTATATTTTGCAGCCTATAGTCAAGATGATGACTTTTACATCGAAAATAATCTGGAATTACAATTTTTCAACACATTAAGAAAACAAATTGAATTTTTAATTTTAGAACTCCTGAAACGCCTCCATTGTAGTCTTGAGTTTCTTCCGGGAACGAACACGTCACAATATTCCTCATTATAATAATTAATATGCAGAATAAAGGGGCGGGGCCTGGTTGAGTTAGTTAGTAGTGTTAAACTGGTGGTTATGGTAAGGGGCGGGACATTTCCCAAACACACTCGAAGCGCTCGACCAATCACAACACACTGATCCAGCTGACCAATCAGAGCACAGTGTGCTTTTCAGAAGGAGGGGCTTCATAGAGACAGGAAGTAAACAGAGCGTTACTGACAGACTGGGAAAAGAGGAGCCGCAACATTGGAGAATATGAGGAAAATAATCAATATTCAAACATGAAAACTTGTTCTAGTAGAGAACTAGACTTTGAAAAAGGGCGTAATACGTCCTCTTTAGTGACGGACAGCTTTCTTTCTCCTCCACGAGCGTGGCGTCCTCTCATCTCGTTCTCTCTCTGTCTCAGGTATACATATTTGAGAATAATATCTACTATCAGCCAGAAGTGAAGAGCAGTTCTCTAAGACTGACGTCATCGGGGGAAGATGGCATCATATTTAATGGAATAACTGACTGGCTTTATGAGGGTAACACAGCATCATCACACTGTTATGAACAACACAAGCCATGCCACTACATATTATTGAATGAATCTGACCTGTTTGAATCTGCTTCTCTGATTGGTTGTTAGAGGAGGTCTTGCATTCTTCAGTTGCTCACTGGTGGTCTCCATCAGGATCCAGTCTGGCCTTTCTCACCATCAACGACACTCTTGTTCCCAAAGAGCAGCTTCCGCGTTTCACAGGGATGCTTTACCCTCGTGGACATCAGTATCCATACCCCAAGGTACATCCGTCTGCCTCAACCAATATGCATCTTGCAAAAGGTTAAAGGATTAGTTCACTTCAGAATAAAAATTTCCTGATAATTTACTCTCCCCCACGTCATCCAAGATGTTCATGTCTTTCTTTCTTCAGTCGAAAAGAAATTAAGGTTTTTAAGGAAAGTAATCCAGGATCTTCTCCATATAGTGACTTCAATGGTCCAACGGGTTAAAGGTCCAAATGTGAGTTTCAAAGTCTCGACACGATCCCAGCCGAGGAATAAGAGTCTTATCTAGACAAACCAGCGGCCATTTTATAACAAAAATAAACATTTAAAAACTTTTTAACCACAAATGCTCGTCTTGCACTAGCTGTGATCCGCCACACATTATGTAATCACGTTGAAAGGTCGCGAGTTCCTGTTTAAAAATGTAAGATAAAGGGGAAAAACTCCCTCTCATTTTCTCCTCCAACTTCAAAATCGTCCGACACCTTTGTTTTACCTTTTATTTAATTTAATAAAAAATATTGTAAATGGCATTTGACTTAATCTTTGCCTCCGTGACCTTTCAACGTAATTACATAATGTGTGGCGCATCACAGCTAGTGCAAGACGAGCATTTGTGGTTAAAAAGTATATAAATGTTTATTATAAAATGGCGGATGGTTTGTCTAGATAAGACTCTTATTCCTCGGCTGGGATCGTGTCGAGACTTTGAAGCTGCACTGAAACTCACATCTGGACCTTCGACCCGTTGGACTCCATTGAAGTCACTATATGGAGAAGATCCTGGAATGTTTTCCTCAAAAACCTTAATTTCTTTTCGACTGAAGAAAGAAATACATGAACATCTTGGATGACGTGGGGGAGAGTAAATTATCAGGAAATTGTAATTCTGAAGTGAACTAATCCTTTAACAGCTCATGATGAACTGATTTTCTGGATCTCTCCCTCTAAACTCATGAAGCTGTACTGGTTTTAACTGGTCTGTTTGTTCTTAGCCACCAGTGTACAGATCCCCTCTCAAAATCAGCTCTTTTTTGAGTCATTGGTTAGATACGGCTGTGACGGTGAACAACAGAAATCAAGCGTAGCGTCAGTTCTGGCAGGTCACGTTAGTCAAGTCATCTTCATTTATATAGCGCTTTTAACAATGTAGATTGTTTCAAAGCATCTTTACAGAGAAACGGATAATTTAAGGTAACAGATTGTTTTGGCTTTATAGCAGTTCTTGAAGTTAAAGATATTTTCCAGCTAAAGTTAGTTTTGATTGATTCACTTCCGTCGCAACGATCATTATTTATTAAATTAGAGACCGCTAAGACGACACCGTTCTCTCTACACAGACTTTAAACGCGAACCTGTGAGAAACACTGATGACGTTCACGTGCGCATTAAGAATTGATTATATAGTTATGCGCATTCGCATAGTGCACAGGTTTGTAATTCCATACAAACCCAGCCTTAACAAACTACTTGTCTGGCCTTAAACATTTTAGACAGAATTTTTTCACTTCGGGGTAGATACGCGAAACCGAAATTATCCCGACAATGTTTTATCTGTAGAGTGGTAAAGGGATCCTTCACAGCTCTCTGACTCTCGGCTGATCCACGTCTACCTATAGGAATACGACGCCTATCAACATATATAAGCTCTTCAGTATTATCAGCAGCGATCGTGTTTCTCAGGAGCTCATTACCCTCCTCCCGCCCCAGCTCCACCTCTCGTCAGTCAGGATTTGGCAGAATAAATTCTCGATTATGTTGTCCTTTAAAATCTTGAATTAATTATATTTGCATACATTCATGTTGGTTCTGTTCTGTCTACCCTACGGGGGGTTATTGCTGCTCTTATACATGCTGTGCACGGATGCGCATGGAGTTCTCACCCAGAACAGAACCATACCGCCAATCCAAACTTTATGCTAATTGTCAATCGTATTTGACGATAGTGGTCCTGACAGAACTCTGGATTTCACTTAATTTCACTGTGTGCAACAGGCTGGACAGGCAAATCCAGAAGTGACACTGAATGTGGTCAGTGTGAACGGATCCACACACACTACACAACTCCTGCATCCCGACGGCTTACAGAGAAGGTACCACACCCACACACACGCACTACACAACTCCTGCATCCCGACAGCTTACAGAGAAGGTACCACACACACACATACACACTCCTGCATCCCGACAGCTTACAGAGAAGGTACCCCACACACACACACACACACACACACACACACACACACACACACACACACACACACACACACACACACACACACACACACACACACACACACACACACACACACACACACACACACACACACACACACACACACACACACACACACACACACACACACACACACACACACACACACACACACATTAATTTGTCGGGCTTGTTTTGTTTGTTTTCGGTTAATCAGGACGATATGAGATCATTACCTAAAACTCTTCCCTTTTATTATACAAATGTGCCATTAAATTGGTCTACAAATTTATAAAACTTAAACCATATATAAGACACTGGCTCATGGGAACCATTATAATTTCAAAACATTTAGAAACGGTTATGATGCAACGAAGCCTCGTTTACTAAAATCATGTGACTTTGACAGTTTGATGCACGCTCCGGATCACGGTTGCAAAACGAATGATTCGCAAAGGTTTCAAAGCTTCACGGAGCGCGTTTCGAAAGCACCCATCAGTAAAAACTGTATTTCATTTATTTTTATACTGTTTTTTAGAAATGAGGATACCACTAAAAAAAAGGCGGTTTGGAGATTTTTTTGGTCAGGTTTAGCTCACTTTTGGGTACAACTATGTTTCCAAAGTATGATTAAGTAGAAACACACATATGCACACACTTGTTTTTGTATCTTTGTGTCACATACATACATACATACATACATACATACATACATACATACATACATCCAGTTCTGGCAACTAAAGAGACGTGCAAGACGAGGAATAAAAGTGTGTGAAATCTTCTCAACTTTAAAGCCGTGTGTCCACCAAAGTGTTTTTTTCACGCGGCTGGCGTGTTTTTTCAATTGTTTTCAATGAGAGCGCCGCATTTCTTGAAGCGCTGAGCGTTCGGTGTTTTTTACAGGTCGCAGAGAGTTGAAGAATGTTCAACTTTGGGTAAAACGCAGCGCTCATCACTGTCACTTTTTACCTAACCGTCCAATCACAGCGGAGGAGGGGCGGGACTAATACCACACCGCCCAACGGATATTCTGTATTATAGCAACGAAGCGTTAGCCTGGTTCTACCAGACTCTCCTACATTTCATTTGTACAGAGAGTCTGGCCTCTCTCCATTGACAAGCGTTAACTTCCTTGAAGGCGGGTCCTCTGTTGAAGTTTAAAACTATTGGATCTGCCCAGAGCCACTCTGGATCTGCCATAACCAATCGCAAACGTTTGTTCGTGACGTGTGACGACTCAAACTAGCACACAACCTCAACGTCATCGTTCTCAGACACTCCCTCTGTTCGCTGATTGGACCGGTAAAAAATTGACTGGAGAAAACCCAAGAATACACCGCAAACCCAGACCTAGTACTGAAGGAAAATGAAAATTGAACGGAAGTACGTAGGAGGGCGGAGCCAGGCTAACGAAGCGTCTCAACTGGAAAAAAAACTGCGCTGCCTAAAAAGTTTTCAGCTGGCTAAAAACGCTTTGGTGGACACATTGCCTAAAGAGGTCCTGTTATGCTTTTTTACATGTCTGTCTTTCTTTAGTGTGTAATGTTGCGGTTTGAGCATGAAAAAGCTCTGCAAAGATCCAATATCAGTGTCACTGTTTCTGAACTAGAAGCGCTTGACCAATCACAACACACTGCTCCAGCCGACCAATCAGAGCACAGTGTGCTTTTTAGAAGGAGGTCCTCTTTAATAAGACTTTCCCATTTCTAAACCTTCAGATATCAATAATGTTTGAGCTGATCGCCTGTTGTTGTTGTGTGTGTGTGTGTGTGTGTGTGTGTGTGTGTGTGTGTGTGCAGCGAGCTCTATATCAGCATGGTGCAGTGGGTAACCGACGAGTGTCTCGCTGTACGCTGGTTAAACCGTCCTCAGAACGCCTCCAGTCTCACACTGTGCTACACACACACGGGGACATGTGTGGTGGTGAGCGTTTCTCAAACACGCCATTCATGAGAGAGAATTTGAATTGAATTGGCCTCAACAAGTTGAACTAGAAGAGGAATTGACTGAACTGAAACTCAAAGAAATTAAACAGATGCATTCTGGGAAATGAAGTGTTCTTCCATCCTGTTCTATCCTTTCAAGGACTTCAATTTCAATTAATTTGAATTCTACTTCCTTGCATTTATCTTTTCAATTGCAATTCTTCTTTCTGGTTGCTACCTCAATTCCAATTAAGGAACTGAGCTGGGATTTAAAAGGCATCTCAATTCACTTCTGAATGGACACACACACACACACACACACACACATATACTGTACGTATACGATGCAAACACATGTAAACATTGGTTTTGGTCTCTCGTTGCAGAAGCATGTCATGACATCAGACAAATGGATTGACAGACAGGTAAAGATGAAGTCACTTTAGAGTTTGCCATATGTATTAACCTCAAAGAAAAAGCTGAGGTAACCTGACGCTCTCATCTGATTTGTGCAGAATGAAAAACCAGTTTTCTCTAAAGATGGAGGAACGTTTCTCATGACATCACCGCTCGCAAGCGGAGACCGCGGATCCTTCAGACACCTCGCCATGATGTCAGCGCAGGTATAAAAGTGCACAAACCATACAAAAAAAAACATATTTCACCCTGATCTGACTTTAAAGGGCTCCTATTATGCTTTTTTCCCCCATGTTCATCTTTCTTTAGTCTGTAATGTTGCTGTTTGAGCATGAAAAAGCTCTGCAAAGTAACAAAGTTCTTCTCTATATCAGTGCCACTATTTCTGAACTCCTGAAACGCCTCCATTGTAGTCTTGAGTTTCTTCTGGGAACGAACACGTCACAATATTCCTCATTTATATAATTCATAGAGGGTTTTCACTACGCGTCATCAATCCGGAAGTCGGCCATTTTGGAGGCACTGAACGTAAACAATGCCACTGAACTGAATGGACTCGCAAATTTGGCTGATTATTGCTGCTGAAAAATGGTCGAGTTTTGGTCTGTACTAATCACTCGCATCGGGAAAAAACATTTCGAGTTCTATAGACTGTCAAAAGTTAAAGAGAAGAGTGCAAAAAACTGATGAAAGAAGGTGTTTGTGGGTGAGAGAGGTAAGTTACAGCATCAGCCACGTTTGTAAATAGTGTTGACTATGGCTAAAATATTGACGTAGTTAACTATGGCTACATTCACACTGTCAGCCCAAATCTGATTATCTTTGTATCCGATTGGAATCTAATCTAAAATGTTGTCCACACTGTGTATCGCAACTCTTCAGATCCGATGTGTGTGTCCATGCAGCTCTTTGGCAATATGGCAATGACGTTGCGTTGATGGAGGGGTTTGCGTTTGCAATAGAGATGTTGTCTTATTTAAATTTTACTACATGGAAATGTGTATCCGCCGCGCTGGACTACTGCAGAACTGTAGGAGGCTGTTATGTACAGCTTTTTTTCACGCTCTTGTCTGCGCCGGTTTCAGAAATAATAATTTTCTGCTCGTCAGGCACGTGCAACAACACAGCATTGTTTCGGCAGCGACTTTCAGCATGTTTCCTCTAACAACGTCTGACGTTTACATTTTACGTGGCGTGAGAAAGTCACATATCACGCGAAATCGCATCCGGGTTACCGCCCAGAACGTGACGTTGGTGAAAACCCTCTATACGCAGAATAAAGGGGCGGGGCCTGGTTGAGTTAGTTAGTAGTGTGTTAAACTGGCGGTTATGGTAAGGGGCGGGGCATTTCCCAAACACACTCGAAGCGCTCGACCAATCACAACACACTGATCCAGCCGACCAATCAGAGCACAGTGTGCTTTTCAGAAGGAGTGGCTTCATAGAGACAGGAACTAAACAGGGGGCGTTTCCCAAAGCCAACTGTAGTCACCAGTTCCGTCGTTACCGATAAAGTTAAATGGAAGTTGTGAAAGTTGTTGGCCAATGATAGCCTGGGAAAACCCAGACGAACTTCCGGCAAGTTTAGATTTGCTCTGCAAGTCCGTCTGGTCAAGAGCCCATTCAAGCCCATTTCTAATCCTTCCAAATCGTGGCACTAATCACAAACGTTGAGGCGGGCTTTACACAATGATGATCGCTCTGATCTATATCCAGGTCTATATTTAGGTCTATATCCAATTGTGCCCAGAGGCATTTGAGCGACGTCCGTTGGTGACGCCCCTTTGGAAATGGGCTGTTAATGAACCTTTCCCAGACCAGTTACGACTGAGAAGGGTCTGGTGTTAACCAGGCTAGGCCAATGAGGCTTTTGGGGAAATTTGGCCTGTCCGTATATCAACACTTGCGGTCTTTGCACTTCACCACTTGTCTGCTGCTTACATGACGAATGCCCTGTATTTGGTCCAGGTGTTCAGGTAACCGTGACGACCACAAGTGTGTTGAACGTTTGATTACCCGATGGGACTCAGTTGTTGTGTTGCAAAAATGCAAATGTTTACAGAGCTTTATTTTGATTTTCAACACTTTGCATTTTAAAATAAACTTCTAAATGTCTATTCAGTAGTAGCTATGTAACAGAAGACTATTTTAAAATTGGGGTGCTTCTAATTCAGTGATGAAAAGCAGTAGAAAATGTTGTAAAAAATAAAAATCAATAAAATGTACAACACTTTATGTTTTACTGCCAAAGTAATATCTAATTAATTTAGCTTAGTCACTTAGTCAACATCTCAGGATTTCGTGAGCATAATGCATGCATGCAATCCCGAACATAATGCATGATGGGAAACGTTTAGCCTTGAATACTGCTTAGGAGCAGTACTGGAGATAGTGTGCGTTCAGGGCACTGCACTTTGGCATTTTTAATTGCGCACTTACTTCCAGTTGTGTGCATGTGCTCTCAAGTGGCGAAGACCGCAAGTGTGAGTATCTGGACAGGCCCACAGACTGGTGGGAAGATATGGGAAAAATAAGGTGGTTTTTGAACTTTGAAGCATGAAAACCTGTTGTACTAGAGTAGAGCCCCAAACAAATCAAGTCTTTGAAATGTGTGTGTGTGTGTTTTACCTCTTCTGCTTTCAGCCTGAAGGTGAAGAGGTCAGTGTGCGTCACCTGACCTCAGGCGCCTGGGAGGTCACCGAGATCCTGACCTACGATGAAAAGTGGGATACAGTGTGAGTAACTTGTTTCACACACACACACGCGCACGCCTATTAAATGTCTGACACGTTGTGTGTTTTCGTTCAGATATTTCCTCAGTACTGAGGCTGGATTCAGTCACAGGCACCTGTACAGGTCAGATTCTGCACAGACTTTTGTTTTTATTCCTCCTGAATGCCTCACATTACAGCAGTGTGACCTTTGACCTCCAGGGTGAGCACGGTGGACCCGTTCCATCGCGAGTGCTTGAGCTGTTCTCTGTTTAAACCTCACTGTTCATTCTATGAAGCCTCAGTGAGTCCACAAGGAAGAGCTGTCCTGCTGAACTGCAGAGGTAAATGACTAGCACACACACACACACACAAGCTGTACTGCAGAGGTAAATGACTAGTGCACACACACACACACATGCACGAGCTTTACTGCAGGGGTAAATGACTAGCGCGCACACACACACACGCACACACACACACACACACAAGCTGTACTGCTGAACTGCAGAGGTAAATGACTAGTGCACACACACACACACACACACACACGCACGAGCTGTACTGCTGAACTGCAGGGGTAAATGACACACACACACACACACACACACACACACACACACACACACACACACACACACGCACACACACACACACACACAAGCTGTACTGCTGAACTGCAGAGGTAAATGACTAGTGCACACACACACACACGCACAAGCTGTACTGCTGAACTGCAGGGGTAAATGACACACACACACACACACACACACACACACACACACACACACACACGAGTTGTACTGCTGAACTGCAGGGGTAAATGACGAACACACACACACACACACACACGATTCTGGATAAATTGAGAATCAAGGTTTTTTGTTTAAAATAGAAGTCACAATTATCCTATGATTCTAAATAGACTAAGAGGTTCTGACAAAATGTTAATTGCGGCAGTCTATTTAAAAATATTTAATTAATTCAAATATATATATATTTTTAAATCGCTTTAATTTAACTCATCTTTATGAATTGAAAAACTCATATTGACGTTTCAATACTGGATGAATCATTAAAGGGGTCATGACATGGTTTTTTTAATTTTATTATTATGTTCCCTTAGGTGCAATTATAGTATAACTATAGGTTTTTTTACAAAAAACTTTTAAAATGTAGTGATTTATGACCTTTTCCCTGTTTCTCATCCTCTGATTCAAACAGTCTGTTTTGGGGGTGTTTCCCCTTTAAGAGTTCAGTGCTAACGCCCACTGTTATGATTGGCTAACGTCAGTGCCTATGCATCAATTATTAACGCCCCCAGCCAGAACCTGTGCGGATTCAGCGCATTTAAAAAGTAGTTTAAAGTTTTAAACACATTACTTACAGTTTGCGTCGTCGTTGTTGAGCCCAGAATAGTCGGCACGGACTTATCTTTGAGCAACAGTTTTCTGGTAAAGCCAGCATCATTTTGGGATTTGTTCTCAAAGCAGTCATCCTTCAAATGGACTGGGACGTCGGCAAACAAATAAAGTGCATCCATTTTTCCCTGACGACTGGATCTTTCGCAGCGTATTCAAAGATGTTGTTTGTCCACAGCCAGGAACAGCACATCTGCGGCATCGTAATTTCCTTGTACACACAGACCCACTGTCCGTCGACTGAACACTTGTGAGGCGCGCAGGCGCGGTCGTGACAATGATACGAAATGAGCGTAGTTGTCTTGCGCTTAAAGCGTAGTTGTCTTGTGCTGGAGGCGGTCATTATGCAAACGCTGGTACGTCACTTCGTACCGTGACGTCACTTCTTACCATGGATCCAGAACGAGCTGTATTTCGAGCTTGATTAAATAAATGATTCGTTTATAATGGGGAGGACGTCTTAAGCTATGAAACTTGCAGGATGTTTTAATGGTACAAAGACCTCTTATATACCAAAAGATCAAGGCAAATTTGGTTTCAAACAAAACACATTAACAAAACACATTAACAAAACACATTAACAATGTGACAGTAACGGTGTAATTGATATTATATTTATTTTAAGGGCCAAGTAGCTTTCAGAAGGTGATTTACTGTATTTTGATCGCTACCGTAGTCATCAGTGTTTATATCCGAACTTAAACTTGGCAGTACTTCTGTGATAAATATGAATTATTGTAACACATAAATAATACTGATATCTATGCATGACAATGGCTCTCTCTGGCTCAGAACACAGATCTGAATGTTCTGTGATTGGAGAATAGACATTTAGGAATAAGATCACGTCGTCAGTGTTTGAATCGAGATCGTGCAGCTCTAGTTCACACACACCTTCACGTTGATTTTTCATATCAGACTCATTCTGGCTTGCAAAAATGGCTGAAGATTTCTGTAAACAATTTGTATTTTGTGTTCAGGTCCAGGAATCCCCAAAACCACTGTGCACCTTCTCAGTGACATGAGCGGTGAGTCCAAACACACACACACACACACACACACACGCACGCACACACACACACCTAAATGGGGACATTCCATAGATGTAATGGTTTTTATACTTTACAAACTGTATATTTTATCCCCTAACACTAACGCTATACTCTAAAAAAATGCTGGGTTGTTTTAACCCAACTTTGGGTCAAATATGGACAAACACATCCGTTGGGTTACATTTTATAATTTACATTTTTAACCCAACATTTGGGTTTGACCATATTTGACCCAAAGTTGGGTTAAAACAACCCAACATTTTTTAGGGTGTACCCATAACACAAAACTTACTGCATTTTTAAAAAGCCTTTAATTACTTTATTTTTATATGAGTTTTACAAATGAGGGAGGTTTTTGTTCCTTAAAGGAGAACTCCGGTCAATTTTAACATTGAGCTCAATTTTTAGTAAATTTGGAGTGCTGTCAATATAGAGAACAACGACAAAAATCGGTGTTGCCTACACCGTGTTATCCTATTTTTAAAATTTGCACCCTATTGACTTGAATGGGGCAAGTTTTAAACCTGCTTTTATCCTCTTAACATATTTGATGTGTCATTACAAGTGCCCAGCCATGTTGAGTGATTCCTTCAGAGTGAACACGAGTGAATCTGACTGCAGTAGATGTGAAAGATATTCATAAAAATGATGTTAATTCAACAAGCGCACATACCTGTATTTAGTTCCTGTTTTCGGTCGAAGTCCAAAGTAGTCGATTGTCGAGTTCACGCGCGTGATCTAAGTAACTAAACCTATGCGCATCAACTCGACAATCGACTACTTTGGACTTCAACCAAAAACAGGAACTAAATACAGGTATGTGCGCTGGCTGATATAACATAATTTTTATTAATATCTTTCACATCTCCTGCAGTCAAATTCACTCGTGTTCACTCTTAAGGAATCACTCAACATGGCTGGGCACTTGTAATGACACATCAAGGATGTTAAGAGGATAAAAGCAGGTTTAAAACTTGCCCCATTGAAGTCAATAGGGTGCAAATTTTAAAAATAGGATAACACAGTGTAGGCAACACCGATTTTTGTCGTTGTTCTCAGTATTGACAGCACTCCAAATTTACAAAAAATTGAGCTCAATGTTAAAATTGACCGGAGTTCTCCTTTAAGGGAGGTTTTTGGAGTTGTCGTCAGGTTTTGGTCACTTCTGGGTACAAATTTGACCCCAAAACATAAGTAGGTACACACACACACACACACACACACACACGCACACGCACACGCACACACACACTGACCTTGGCCATTGGTCTTCTGCACGTTCATGAAACTCTATTAGCTCTACAGTTAACTCCGACTCGCCCAGAAAAAAAAAAATCAAAATGAATAAAATGGGACATGATCATTGGTATTCACTGCCATTATATAGGGGAGCACGAGCGGGCAAATTATTATAATTTTTTTGGAGTGAAATGGAAAGTAGGGCCTATATGGCACTAGAACAACACCAGGGTGAGTAAATTATGACTTAATATAAATTTTTGATCCCTTTAATAAACTGCTGTCTGCCGTCTCAGACATAAACTTCATCATTTCACCATTTCATTTGAGAAAACTATCGGCAGATACACACACACACACACACACACACACACACTCAAAACTCTTTAACTATAACCCGCCAAAATAAAGGTTTGGTTATACTTGAAGAGATTAGAGCAGAGTACTTTCAAATCCTTTAATCCAGAGCTAGCCGTGGATTATCCCACTTACACCATGGTTATTTCCCAACATTGGGAAGTTAAAGCTGTTATTGTTTTAGTTTTGCATAAAAATAATCTGAACACACCGAACCTTCTTGCTTTCTTTCTCTTCCTCTCTGCAGATCATGTGACTCTAGATGCTCGTCTGAAGATCAGAGAATTATTCAGAAAGAAACGAACTCCAGTTAGACAAATCAGGACTTTACAGATTAACAACCAGGGTATGAAGTCTTCATCACAGTCATCTTCACATCACCATGCGAATTGTAGCGGGATACAACAGAAAGATTATCGTCTTAAGCCCTATACGCACTGGATTAGTATTATCTTCGGACCTCGTGTGATTTAGAAATTAAAAATTTTCAAGAACACCCATAATAATCATCATCATCATTACCAGAGGTGGACAGTAACAAAGTACATTTACTTATGTACACTTTTTGAGTATCTGTACTTTACTTGAGTATTATTTTTTCTGGAAACTTTTACTTTAACTTCACTACATTTGAAAGACAAATATTGTACTTTTTACTCCACTACATTTCTGTCAAGCTCCTCGAGTAGAGAGTAGTAACATCAGGGATGATTTTGGTTGTAAATGAAAGTCTGGTTGACGCCAGAACTCGACTGATGTTGGTTTCTGACGTCAACCCGATTTTCAACCACAATACAACGTCTGTCCAACGTTGGAGATTAACGTCAATCTGACATTGGATTCTGACATCAACATGATTTTCATTTTCAACGTTGGGTTTGGTCTTCTAAATGCGCATTTTGTCATTGTTTTGGAGCACACTAGCTTATAGATAACAGTAACATATTCACACTAAAAGCCAGATAACTGGGAACAGCCATTTGTGTGTCCGAAACCATTGTGGACGTTATTGAGTGATTTATTCAATCCCACTTCTGGAACTGTGTTATAGAAATAGATGTGATATTGATATGAGGGCAGACAGAGATTCAGAGGCATAAGATACTGTAAATATTACATGCAACAATAATAAAACAATGCATTGACATTTACTTTATACTTAAAGGGTTAGTTCACCCAAAAATGAAAATAATGTCATTAATGACTCACCCTCATGTCGTTCTAAGCCCGTAAGACCTCCGTTCATCTTTGGAACACAGTTTAAGATATTTTAGATTTAGTCCGAGAGCTTTCTGTCCCTCCATTGAAACTGTATATACAGTATACTGGCCATGACCCGGCAGAGAATAAAATGCTGAATAAAGTCTTATTTTGTGTTATTTTTGGACCAAAAAGTATTTTCGATGCTTCAAAAACTTCTAACTAACCGACTGATGTCACATGGACTACTTTGATGATCTTTTTATTAACTTTATGGACATGGACAGTATACTGTATATACAGTTTCAATGGAGGGACAGAAAGCTCTCGGACTAAATCTAAAATATCTTAAACTGTGTTCCGAAGATGAACGGAGGTCTTACGTGCTTAGAACGACATGAGGGTGAGTCATTAATGACATTATTTTCATTTTTGGGTGAACTAAACCTTTAAGTACTTTTAAAAACGAGTACTTCTGTACTTTTACTTAAGTAAACATCGTTCTTTACAACTTTTACTTGTAACGGAGTAATATTTGACCAGTAGTATCTGTACTTTTACTCAAGTAAGGAAGTTGTGTACTTTGTCCACCTCTGATCATTACCATAAACATAACCATCGTCATTAGGGCTGTAAACGATTAATCGCGATTAATCGAATCCAAAATAAAAGTGTGTGTTTACATAATATATGTGTGTGTATTGTGCATAATTATTTTGTATATATATATAAATACACACACATGCATGTATATATTAAAGAAAAATTTGTTATTTATATAAAATAGTTCTATTTAGATATAATATAAATCAATTAAAAATATATATGCAGTATATAAATGCAAATATTTCTCAAATATATACATGCATGTGTGTATTTATATATACAAAATAATTATACACAATACATACACACATATATTATGTAAACACAAACTTTTATTTTTGGATTCGATTAATCGCGATTAATGTTCAAGACTCAAACAATCCATATCATGAGTCCTTTAAAAGCCATGATCCCATGTGCTGTTCACACTGTTATTATTCAGTTTTTTGCTGTAAGTGACCGATGTGTGTTTCATGTGTGTGTTCACAGCACTGAGAGTTGAGCTCAGCTTCCCTCCACAGTTTGAAGAGAGTAAGCAGTACCCTCTCCTGCTGCTGCTGTACGATCTCACACACACACACACACACACACACACACACACACACACACACACACACACACACACACACACACACACACACACACACACACACACACACACACACACACACACACACTCACAGCCCCTATCCCTAAACCTGCTCATCACACACACACACACACACACACACACACTGCCCCTATCCCTAAACCTGCTCATCACACACACACACACGCACACGCACACACTGCCCCTATCCCTAAACCTGCCCATCACACACACACACACACACTGCCCCTATCCCTAAACCTGCCCATCACACACACACACACACACTGCCCATCACACACACACACACACACACACACACACACTGCCTCTATCCCTAAACCTGCACATCACACACACACACACACACACACTGCCCCATCCCTAAACCTGCACATCACACACACACACACACACACTGCCCCATCCCTAAACCTGCACATCACACACACACACACACACACACTGCCCCATCCCTAAACCTGCTCATCACACACACACACACACACACAATTCAATCAAGTAAACAATAGTTTAAAAATAAAATCCAAACTATTGTATCTAACAGAGATATGAAGAGTAGGCTATAGAGAAATAAGGAGCCATATAAAGATATTTGCAGAATGAAAGGAGAGTTAGAAGCGAAGAAGACACTGAAAAGCTTATGTTGTGGTCTGATAAGAAAAGGTCAAACAGACGTATCCATTATACGGCAAGGTCGAAGTGACTGGTTAAATGTCAAAGATAGATGAAAATAGATAAGAAGTGTTGTTTTGACACCTTTTAAACGGTTAAGATAATACCGCAGATCTTGCGTAATTTCGTGTCTGGAGAAATGGAAACGGACATATTTTGATTCAAATGAACATCACGTGATCAATCCCGATGGAAATAAATACACTCGATCTTACAGCATAGAAGAAGAGACACCGAATATCTGACATTTAGAAATAATCAATCATATCAGAGCAAATTTAAATGATTAAGGGAATCAATAACGTAAAAGAATAATTCATAAAATACATTAATCAAAATAATAAATTTGAATGTCACATTTCACCCGTGTCGTGCCTAACGCCCCAGCTGTTCTAAATCCACTGTAAAACACGGCTTCAAGGGGCTTATTGCTTTTATAAAATGGTTACTCCATAAAAATATTCATTAAATATTAATTATTCATAAAATAAACACCAGCAACAAAAAATGTAACGTTATAACACACACGTATTCCTCCACGAAGCAATGTAGTTCCAAAGAGGTTGCTAAGCAACACATGCAATAACAAAGCGTGTGTGTGTGTGCGTGTGTGTGTGTGTGTGTGTGTGTGTGTGTGTGTGTGTGTGTGTGTGTGTGTGTGTGTGTAATTACAACGGCTTCGAACGCGGCTCAACCAATCACAATCAAGGACTGGAACTATCCGTTTTATAATGTAGAACTACTCATTAGTCCTGCATTACTTATTAATTACAGACCATTATTCTAAAGTGTTACCAAAAACTACAGTCATTATATAGATCAGTGGTTGGACCCCATTGAAGTCACTATATGGAGAATAATCCTGGAATGTTTTCCTCAAAAATCTTCATTCCTTTTCGACTGAAGAAAGAAAGACATGGACATCTTGGATGACGTGGGGGAGAGTAAATTATCAGGAATATTTAATTCTGAAGTGAACTAATCCTTTAATTTAAAACTGAAAAAGTAGCAAGATTTAGTGCAACTGTCAAAAACATCCATCTCACATCAGATCTTGCCACATCAGTCTGGATCTGCCTGACCTGTGTGTGTGTGTGTGTGTGTGTGTGTCTGTGTGTGTGTGTGTGTGTGTGTGTGTGTGTGTGTGACAGTGAGTGTGATCCCGGCTGCCAGCAGGTGAACGAGCGCTTTCGTCTGGACTGGGCCGATGTGCTGGTGGGCTGTGATGATGTGATTGTGGCGCGGGCCGATGGCAGAGGCAGTGGCTTTCAGGGCCAGCAGATTCTCCAGGGTGTGTACAAGCGCTTCGGACTCGTGGACGCAGACGATCAACTCTCGGTTTTAGAGTGAGTAATTATTTTATTTTTTTATCCATCTACCGTGCGAAAGTCTTACGCTGTGTCCTAACCAGATGCGATGCGATAAGATTGCAGCGACAAGAAACTTGTCTGTCCACACTAGGGCTGCGTTAGAAATCGCATACTAGAAAGTATGCGGAAAATAGTGTGCGACAAAAAAGTAGGTCTGAATTTACAGTACTCATAAAAGAGTAGGCAAAGTCCCCGAATGACATACTACTTCTAGTGAGATTCTGTAGTGTGTATATGATGGACACTTTAGTAGGCTATCCCATGAGGCCACGGGAGAGGATTTATGAATGGCAGTGAAGCGCTGGTAATTAATTTGTTACATTTATATAGCGCTTTTTCTGAGACCTTAAAGCGCTTTACATAGAAGGGGGGGGAATCTCCTCAACCACCACTAATGTGCAGCATCAACGCAGTTCGCTTTAAATGCAAATGAGCTGCTGAAGGGGGCGGGGTTTCAAGAGCTTGTGTGTGTTAGCAGCTGCGATTACCTCACACACACACACCAAAATGACAGAAACTGTTCTGTCTTTAATGTTGAAACGGAGTCAGACAAAGATGGAGAGACTCAAGAAGACGTGACAACATGTAGAAGCAACAGGACGTCTCTGAATGGTTAGTTGATGAATTTATGTTGCTGATGTGGAGTTAACTATCTTCAATTAGCATATTCTGTCATGATAATCTATAAATCGCTCGTATAGGAACTGTTGTGAGACGCACACAGAGTGACTTTCTATTGCATGTGAAAAGATGGATGCTAAAGTTTGAGCTGACTCACAAATGTGCTCGACTACAACAACTCTTCCTCTTCTCAACATGGACTGCGTGTTCAGGGGGCGGGGCTTAAGTACATTTTAGGGTTGGTGATGTCACTAACCCGGGAGGAATGTCGTGTAGTTCCAGAGCCGGACAGTAACGGAGTACATTTACTTGAGTACAGTACTTAAGTACAATTTTGAGGGATCTGTACTTTACTCGAGTATCATTTTTGGGGAGTAGCTACTCATGACTTTACTCAAGTACATTTGAGAAGCAAATATTGTACTCTTTACTCCACTATATTTCTATCCATAACCGTGAGTACTGAGTACCCGTTACTACTTCTAAAAAAAAAAAAAAAAAACTTGGAAACCCTCAATTTGTTGTTTCCCTCTCAAGCGTGACAGGATTGTGCAGGCGTCACTGATTGGGACAGCCTATCAGCAATCACCTTTCAGAGGTGTGGTTCAGAGGTGTGTCAGAACATTGCTATATTGCCTTCTTTGCTGGTTTAGGTTTATTGATTTGATTGATGAAAAAACAGAGAAACTCACATGTACACACAATTGTTAGTTCAAATGTGGGTGCAAAAAATCCATTAAAACTCTAGCAGAGGTTTGTCAGAGCGTTGCCATTGTGCTATTGCCTTGTGGGCAAGTGTGAAATGTTAAATGAAGCAACGTGGTAAAAAGATGAAAATTACTTGATTTTACTTTCAATTCCTTTGATTCTCCAAGGTATTAACTTTTTTCATAACTCCATGTAGGACGTTTCTGTACATAAATGTAAGCACTGTGGCAGTAGTAATGCAATATTTAGAAAATGTACTCTTGTACTCTTGATACTCAAGTACTTTTAAAAACAAGTACTTCAGTACTTTTACTTAAGTAGACATCTGACTGTAGTACTTTTACTTGTACTTGAGTAAAATTTAGCAAGGGGTATCTGTACTTTTACTCAAGTAATGAAGCTGTGTACTCTGTCCGCCTCTGTGTAGTTCCTACCAGCTGTTTGTTGTAGTCCTTTTCTTTAAAAGCAAATATCTCCCTTTGCTTTGAACTTTGAGCGTTGTAACTTTGCAGATGTTGTTTATGATCAAACAGCAACATTACACACTAACTACAGTTAGAAAAGTCAAATCATAATCAAACACCTCTTTAAATGTTTAGTTGGTCTCACGTGCCGTGAAATAACACGGGTAGGTGGGGTTTATGACCTAGGACCAGCCACCGGGGGGCGATCAAGACGCTTTGGCTTCACTTTTCAGGACTTGTGCGGCACGCTTGGTGTGAGGTAAAAAAGACAGAGCTGTAGAAGCTCCGCCCCCTGTGCCGGGAGCAGCAGCTCATTTGCATTTAAAGGGACAGACACAAAACGAGGTGTTTTTGCTCACCCTCAAAAAGTGACTCTTTTACATGCTATATAAAAATATCTGTGGGGTATTTTGAGCTAAAACTTCACATACACACTCTGTGGATATCAGAGACTTATTTTACATCTTGTGAAAAGGGCATTATACCCCCCCCTTTTAAACGGTTGCATGAGTATTTTCCCTCATATCAGCATTTGTGTGTTTGTCAGGTATCTGGTGAAGCAGCCGTACATTGATGGAGGTAGAGTCGGGGTTTTTGGCAAGGTGAGGTTTCATTAACTGGTTAGTTCACACAAAAATTATAATTTACTCATTCTCATGTCATTCAAACCTGTAAAACTTTCTCATTTTGTTGAAAACAAAAGAAGATATTTTGAAGACCACTTCTGTCACATGATGGAGTTTGGGCTTGTTTAGTTGGGGATAAAGACACTTAATATTCAGTAATATTATTGGTTTGACTGCACTGACACTATTCAGATCAGTTCAAGTTTTCTTCTCATCTAATAATGACACTATTGTCTTTTCAATAAATTGGCCAAAAAAAGCACAGAAAGTTAAACAAATCAGTTGCTTTAAATAAACTGCATCTGTCAGATAAAAATACCTGCACTATAATTAAAGTTGCAGTCTACTACAGAAATAGAAACAGGCTCGACAAGATCAAAACCTGTAGTGTTTTTGTACATTTCAAAGTGTGTAAGTTGATCTGAGACGTCAGAGGTGCATTGAAGCGTGTGTGTGTGTGTGTGTGTGTGTACAGGTGTACGGTGGGTTTCTGAGCTCGCTTCTGCTGCTCTCTCACAGTTCTGCTCTCCGCTGCGGTGCTGCCATCACTCCAGTGTTCGACTGGCAACTCTACGGTACGTGTGACACACACACACACACACACACACACCTGCTCTCCGCTGCGGTGCTGCCATCACTCCAGTGTTCGACTGGCAACTCTACGGTACGTGTGACACACACACACACACCTGCTCTCCGCTGCGGTGCTGCCATCACTCCAGTGTTCGACTGGCAACTCTACTACGGTACGTGTGACACACACACACACACACACACACACACACACCTGCTCTCCGCTGCGGTGCTGCCATCACTCCAGTGTTCGACTGGCAACTCTACGGTACGTGTGACACACACACACACACACACACACACACACGTGCTCTCCGCTGCGGTGCTGCCATCACTCCAGTGTTCGACTGGCAACTCTACGGTACGTGTGACACACACACACACACACACACACACACACACCTGCTCTCCGCTGCGGTGCTGCCATCACTCCAGTGTTCGACTGGCAACTCTACGGTACGTGTGACACACACACACACACACACACACACACACACCTGCTCTCCGCTGCGGTGCTGCCATCACTCCAGTGTTCGACTGGCAACTCTACGGTACGTGTGACACACACACACACACACACACACACACACGTGCTCTCCGCTGCGGTGCTGCCATCACTCCAGTGTTCGACTGGCAACTCTACGGTACGTGTGACACACACACACACAGACACACACACACGTGCTCTCCGCTGCGGTGCTGCCATCACTTCAGTGTTCTACTGGCAACTCTACGGTACGTGTGACACACACACACACACACACACACACACACACACACACACACACACACACACACACACCTGCTCTCCGCTGCGGTGCTGCCATCACTCCAGTGTTCGACTGGCAACTCTACGGTACGTGTGACACACACACACACACACACACACACACCTGCTCTCCGCTGCGGTGCTGCCATCACTCCAGTGTTCGACTGGCAACTCTACGGTACGTGTGACACACACACACACACACACACACACACACACCTGCTCTCCGCTGCGGTGCTGCCATCACTCCAGTGTTCGACTGGCAACTCTACGGTACGTGTGACACACACACACACACACACACACACACCTGCTCTCCGCTGCGGTGCTGCCATCACTCCAGTGTTCGACTGGCAACTCTACGGTACGTGTGACACAAACTCAGCACAGACACACACACACACACGCACACAGTTAAACTCACGGCACATACACTCTTACTGACGGCACAAGCAAACACACAGCACAAGCACACACTCACGTACGCACACACACACTCTCTCTCACACACACACTCGCGCGCACATACACACTCAAGGCACAAGCAAACACAGCACAAGCACACACTCACTCACACACACACACACGCGCACATACACACTTACTCACAGCACAAGCACACACTCACGTACGCACACTCTCTCTCACACACACTCATGCGCACATACACACTCAAGGCACAAGCAAAAACAGCACAAGCACACACTCTCTCACACACACACACACACACACATACACACTTACTCACGGCACAAGCAAACACACAGCACAAGCACACACACGTGCACAAGCAAGCAAACACACAGCACAAGCACACACTCACGCACACTCACGTGCACAAGCAAGCAAACACACAGCACAAGCACACACGCACACACACTTACTCACGGCAAAGCAAACACACACACACTCACACACGGTTTTCTCCAGGTCGGCTAAATGAACTAAATTAATAACTTTTTTACAACAAAAATGGCTCATCACTGAACTTACTTAAACTGGACTATGACGCTATTTTCTTCTAGATCTGAACAAACAAACTTTGTTGCATTATTCTCCTGTTATCACTGTAAAGCTGCTTTGGAACAATCTCTATTGTAAAAAGCGTAAAATATAAATAAACTTGACACACACACACACTAGTGTGACCATTCTGTGTTTCTACACAGCTTCCGCCTTCACAGAGAGATACTTCGGCTTCCCGATACAAAATGAGCTCAAATACAAGGTAAGATGTTGTTGCTGCTGTATGATTTGACACATAAAGCTGTGTTGGGGAAACTTACTTTTAAAAGTAATGAATTACAATATGGCATCACTTTCTAAAAAAAAGTTACTAATTGTGTAAATTTTTATGGAGAGTAATGCGTTACGGTTTTTCCCAGCGTGAGGATCAGTCAATACATGTAACCTGCATCACTAATAACTGCAAACTGGATTTTTTTTTGTAAAAAAAGTAATTATTTAACATTATCTTTGAAAGATATAATTTTTTTTAACATTTATTACTGTATTTAAACTGTAAATGATCTTCTCTTGTTTATTAACAATTACAGAGCATGATCAATAATAACTTATTTCAGTAAAACTATAAAATCATCACACAAACCTTTTATTTAGTATGAAATAACTTGCAATAGGAAGTGCTTATTGACTTTTAAAACGCGTCTTAAGACATATCTTTTTAAACAGGCTTTTTAATAACATGTTTTATTGAGACTTTACTGCACTTTTTCTGTATATGCGGCTTATTGTTGTGTGTTGTGTTGTATGCAGTGACCTGAGGTGACCTTGGGTGTTATGAAAGGCACCATTAAATAAAATGCATTATTATATTATTATTATAACTGGTTTCTCTGTCCATCATTAAAGGGATACTCCACTTTTTTTGGAAATAGGCTCATTTTACAACTCCCCCAGAGTTAAACAGTTTAACCGTTTTCAAATCCATTCAGCCGAACTCCGGTTCTGACGGTACCACTTTTAGCATAGCTTAGCATAGATCATTGATTCTGACGAGTCCAGTAGCATTTCTTTCAAAATGACCATCGAGTTTCAATATTTTTCCTATTTAAAACTCGACTCTTCTGTAGTTAAACCCTGTACTAAGATCGACGGAAAATGAAAAGTTGCGATTTTCCAAGCCTATATGGCTAGGAACTACTCTCATTCCGGCGTAAGAATCAAGGAACCATGCGTGCAGCAGGCGTAATGATATGACGAAGCGCCTGAAAATAGTCCCCAGCTCGGTAACTTCCAACATGACCGGGTTCAAATAAATACGGTTCGGGATCAGCACCAAAGTGAATCATCTAAATCGTCTCTCACAAATGTCTCCATGCTACAAGGCACGCTCCCTGTGCAAGCAGGTTGTCACGTTGGTTTGTTGACGGCAAGTGCTTCGTCATATCATTACGCCGGCTGCACCCATGGTACGGCCGCACAGTTCCTTGATTCTTACGCCGGAATGAGAGTAGGTCCTAGCCATATAGGCTTGGAAAATCTCAACTTTTCATTTTCCGTCGATCTTAGTACACGTTTAACTACAGAAGAGTCAAGTTTTAAATAGGAAAAATATTGAAACTCGTTGGTCATTTTGAAAGAAATGCTACTGGACCCATCAGAATCAATTATCTATGCTAAGCTATGCTAAAACTGGTACCGTCACAACCGGAGTTCGGCTGAATGGATTCGAAAACGGTAAAACTCAACTGTTTAACTCTGGGGGAGTTGTAAAATGAGCCTATTTCCAAAAAAAAGTGGAGTATCCCTTTAACCAATGTCTCTCGCACTAATTAACATGTTATTTCTGCCCGGCCCTGCTTTATGTATTATCTTTTGACTTCAGAAGTCGTACTGTATTTGTTTGGCGTGCTGAAAGCTGATTTGAATGGCATCAGTGAACGGGTTCGACACTTTTACTGTGTGCTTCAGATCTCCAGCCTCCTGCTGAACGGCACGCGCTCCGAGGATTCACGCTTCCTGATCCTACACGGGACAGCGGATGGTGAGCCCAACAAAACACATAACAGCCTACAACTACAGGTGCAACTCGAAAAATGTGAATATCATGCAAAAGTTCATTTATTTCAGTAATTCAACTTAAAAGGTGAAACTAATATATTATATAGACTCATTACATGCAAAGTGAGATATTTCAAGCCTTTATTTGTTATAATTTTGAGGATTATGGCTTACAGATTATGAAAACCCCAAATTCAAAATTACAATATTGTGAAAAGGTTTTCATAAGCTGTAAGCCATAATCATCACAATGATAACAGATAAAGGCTTGAAATATCTCACTTTGTATGCCCCTTAATGGTGGTTATTGCCCGGCATAATACATTGAGACAGAACGCATGACTTCTTCTTTCTCTCCTGTTAGCAAACGTTCATTTTCAACAAACTGCAGAACTAGTGAAGCTGCTGTCTGTGATCAATGTGAACTATAGGTTACAGGTGAGTCCTTCACACAGACAAGCACCTGCACGCCCTCGACCCTCTGACCTCACGCCCTCTGACCTCACGCTCTTGATGCCAGTGACCTCACGCTCTCAACCCTGTGACCTCACGCTCTCGACACTGTGACCTCACGCTCTTAACCCTGTGACCTCATACTCTCAACCCTGTGAACTCACGCCCTCTGACCTCACCCTCTTGACCCTGTGACCTTACGCTATCGACCCTTTGACCTCACACCCTCAACCCTCACCACGCCCTCTGACCTCATGTTCTCAACCCTGTGACATTACGCTCTTGACTCTGTGACCTCACGCTATCAACCCTGTGACCTCACCACGCCCTTTGACCTCATGCTCTCAACCCTGTGACCTTATGCTCTTGACTCTGTGACCTCACGCTATCAACCCTGTGACCTCACCACGCCCTCTGACCTCATGCTCTCAACCCTGTGACCTTACGCTCTTGACTCTGTGACCTCACGCTATCAACCCTCCGACCTCACCACGCCCTTTGACCTCATGCTCTCAACCCTGTGACCTTACGCTCTTGACTCTGTGACCTCACGCTATCAACCCTGTGACCTCACCACACCCTTTGACCTCATGCTCTCAACCCTGTGACCTCACGCTATCAACCCTGTGACCTCACCACGCCCTTTGACCTCATGCTCTCAACCCTGTGACCTTACGCTCTTGACTCTGTGACCTCACGCTATCGGCCCTGTGACCTCACGCTATCGGCCCTCCGACCTCACCACGCCCTTTGACCTCATGCTCTCAACCCTGTGACCTCACGCCCTCTGACCTCACCCTCTTGACCCTGTGACCTTACGCTATCGACCCTTTGACCTCACACCCTCAACCCTCCGACCTCACCACGCCCTCTGACCTCATGTTCTCAACCCTGTGACATTACGCTCTTGACTCTGTGACCTCACGCTATCAACCCTGAGACCTCACCACGCCCTCTGACCTCATGTTCTCAACCCTGTGACATTACGCTCTTGACTCTGTGACCTCACGCTATCAACCCTGTGACCTCACCACGCCCTCTGACCTCATGCTCTCAACCCTGTGACCTTACGCTCTTGACTCTGTGACCTCACGCTATCAACCCTCCGACCTCACCACGCCCTTTGACCTCATGCTCTCAACCCTGTGACCTTATGCTCTTGACTCTGTGACCTCACGCTATCAACCCTCCGACCTCACCACGCCCTTTGACCTCATGCTCTCAACCCTGTGACCTTACGCTCTTGACTCTGTGACCTCACGCTATCAACCCTGTGACCTCACCACGCCCTTTGACCTCATGCTCTCAACCCTGTGACCTTACGCTCTTGACTCTGTGACCTCACGCTATCGGCCCTGTGACCTCACGCTATCGGCCCTCCGACCTCACCACGCCCTTTGACCTCATGCTCTCAACCCTGTGACCTTATGCTCTTGACTCTGTGACCTCACGCTATCAACCCTGTGACCTCACCACGCCCTTTGATCTCATGCTCTCAACCCTGTGACCTTACGCTCTTAACTCTGTGACCTCACGCTATCGGCCCTGTGACCTCACCACGCCCTCTGACCTCATGCTCTCAACCCTGTGACCTTACGCTCTTGACTCTGTGACCTCACGCTATCAACCCTGTGACCTCACCACACCCTTTGACCTCATGCTCTCAACCCTGTGACCTTACGCTCTTGACTCTGTGACCTTACGCTATCGGCCCTGTGACCTCACGCTATCGGCCCTCCGACCTCACCACGCCCTTTGACCTCATGCTCTCAACCCTGTGACCTTATGCTCTTGACTCTGTGACCTCACGCTATCAACCCTGTGACCTCACCACGCCCTTTGATCTCATGCTCTCAACCCTGTGACCTTACGCTCTTAACTCTGTGACCTCACGCTATCGGCCCTGTGACCTCACCACGCCCTCTGACCTCATGCTCTCAACCCTGTGACCTTACGCTCTTGACTCTGTGACCTCACGCTATCAACCCTGTGACCTCACCACACCCTTTGACCTCATGCTCTCAACCCTGTGACCTTACGCTCTTGACTCTGTGACCTCACGCTATCGGCTCTGTGACCTCACGCTATCGGCCCTGTGACCTCACGCTATCAACCCTGTGACCTCACGCTATCGGCCCTCCGACCTCACCACGCCCTTTGACCTCATGCTCTCAACCCTGTGACCTCACGCCCTCGACCCTCCGACCTCATGCCCTTTGACCTCACGCTCTTGACCCTGTGACCTCACATGCTCGACTCTGGCCTCACGCTCTCAACCCTCCGACCTTTGACCTCACGCTCTTGGGACAACCTTTGTTGCGCCGCTGTGAAGCATTCAGCCTTCGAGGACACAGCCTCTGAATTGGGACACAGCTTGTGACTTGCACCGTGCACTCGTCCCTTTGACCTCTCACCTCTGTGCAGATCTTCCCTGATGAGGGTCATGACGTCACCAGCAGACGCTACATGCTGAACTCGCTCATCTCCTTCTTCAGAGAGTGCTTCCATGACAACGCACCTGTTCCCATAGAAACCAGCGACCTCGACGATGGCGACTAGCATCAGTTGCTCCAGGGAAAATCCTCTGGGTGACCAGCTCTCCCATCTTTAAAGACAATCTGATCTAAAGACAGAGAGACATCAAATCTGAGGACACTCACACTTGTTCAGTTTGTTAATTTTCATCATTTGTCCACACAACTATAGCATTAAATCTGTATTTAGCAGCAGCGTGACTGATGTTGAGTGCTGTCACTCTTACCAGGCTGAAAGAAACATTGTTCTGTCTCACATAGGGTTGTAACGGTATGAGATTTTCACGGTATGATAATCTTCTCAGAAAATATCACGATATACGGTATTAAACCATCATCGGTATTAAATCATTATTATTATAATCATCATCAGCTACAATGACTCTTAAATGAATGAAACCAGATAGGTTTTTTTTGTTGAACATATGGGGCCGGTTTCACAAAGATAGACTTTGACTATGGCTTAGATATAGTAGATAGTCAGACTTCAGATAGACATCTAAATCAGACCGTTTCACAAAGCACTTAAGACTTTGACTATCTTAAGTAGGACTACACTGCAATGCATTCTGGGTAAACTAAGACACTTTTCAAAACAAAAAAACATGGCGGATCGAGTAAGCGCATCCAGCCGCTCAGTGCAGTTTATCCCAGCAGAACATATGTGTTTGTTGGAGGAGTATAACAGTTACAAGGACATTTTACTTGGGAAATTTAGCGGAGAATGTAGTAACAAGAAGAAATGTTTGGAAAAAGATTGCTATGACAGTTAACAGCGTTAAACCGACCGTTGAGCATTAAAGACGTACAGATACAAAAACGAAACCGACGATGAAGTCCTCATTATTATATATCTCCAGTAGGTTACTGCGGTCCCTAAAAACCCTTTCCTTTCTCAGCGCTCTCCACGTTGTCTGCAAACCACAAATTATGAGCCATTTTCCCTTTTCTTTTGGCTGTTTGTGATGTAACTGATTGTTACTGCTGGTTGCCAAGGTAACAGAGTCTTAGACCGAAGTTAGCCTGGGGGTAAGGTGTCTAATTTTTTTGGTCTAAATTAAGTCAGTCTTTATTTTTGTGAAACTTGCATTAGACTAGTCTATGAGCAAATTTTAGACTTGTCTAACACTATAGACTGGTCTAAAATAGCTTTGTGAAACCGGCCCCTTGTTTGTTAAACAGAACCATAGATATATACAGATATAGCCAATGCGATATCTAGTGTATATATCTACTGTATGACACAGAACATGCAGGTTTATAGTATATAAAAAATTTTGCGCTGTATATTAATCGACACGCTCATATAGCGATTTGATTTATTGCACAGCTATATTTTAGATGTATTCATCCATCTATCAAATCGCGCATTTTACGTGACATCTGCGTTATTTTGTAAATTCCCTCAGCAACATGGAAATAATACGGCCTTAAGTTATAAATGTAACTTGATCTGCAGGGAGGGATGGTGTTCGCCAATACTGGAGAACATGCTCGACGCATTCAGCCATTCTTCGTCAACATTTCTGGACACAACTGGATATCCATCTTCAAGGAAAACCCAGTGTTGCGCGTTCGTTTTTTGGATAACCAAAGTATTCCCACACTGCAGATTTTAACTTGTTTGTCAGCGGGGGTAGAGATGAGAATATCCAGCCGCTGTCTCAGACATCGTCTCCGCTGCACATGTGGAGTCTAAGCAGTCAAGTGGAAAGAAGTTGCGCGCATGTGAGATCTGGTTGAATTTTTTTTCCAAAACCGGTAATAAGCAAATATTCACAATATGATAATCGTATATGTCAATATCGTGATAAACCGGTATACCGTTACAACCCTAGTCTCACTATCATCGGTTATCATGTGCTGTACTGGTCTATAGATTACGTTCAGAGAAGTACACAATATCAAATCTAATATCTAATGTGTTTGTGGTTCAGTGTGTGTTTCCATTGAGTCACTGATCATCTGGGCTCTTTCTAAAGGCCTAATTCTGTTTCATCAGTCGTCCTATCAAGTGCAGAATAATAATAACAATAATAATAATAATAATAATGTGAACATCAGATCAGATGATGTGATCTGCATTCACTGATAGTTTGACACGTGCGTCAGTTTGCTGTTTGTTAAAGGGAGCATGAGAAACCTGTACTACTGCAGTCTGACATTAAGAGTATTAAATGCCACAATCACTGTAACAACTCAGTGGTTCTCAAATTTTTTTTTTGAACAATAATGCAATATTAGCAATTAAAGGTGAAACTCAAAAAATTACAATATGGTGCAAAAGTTCATTTGAAATATCTCACTTTGCATGTAATGAGTCTATATAATATATTAGTTTCACATTTTAAAAAAAATATTTTCTGCTTGTTCTACCATTTTTATAAAAATTATAGTGTCAAAATGCTTATAAGACCTGAAGAAATAAAATGAATACTAGGCTATATATGTCCATGTCAGAATATATATATATATATTTTTAAACCGAACAGCCTGGATGCATTTAATAATAATAAGACCTCGTAACACTGTGTATACACTCTAGATGTGTTTTTCAGTAAATTAGTCCATGCATAAAGAATAATATTTAGGCATAAATAAATGATCTAATAAATTAATCATAATAAAAAAACATACATTTAGATATGTAGCAATATGTCACTCAACTCATAGATAGAAACTGGTAGAAATATACCAATAAGACACCTACATCTTGGATGCCCTTGAGGTAAGCTAAAACTTAATTTCAAAGTAAACTATCCCTTTAATCAAGTCTAGATGTAACAAATTCATGAACAAGTTTCTCCTGGTCAGAAGGGGAGAGAATATCAGGGCTTTGGAGATGTTTCTGAGATCATAATATGCTGTTTTAGTGCTTTTTTTAAGATGCCCTCTATGCAGTCCAGCAGTGGAAACTGAATTGTGAGTATCTGGTGCAAGCGAAAGATAAGAGTTGTATCTAATGTACTCATTATAATTACACCAGCTAAAGGAAGCATGTATAAGTTAAATAATAGAGGGCCCAAAATTGAGCCTTGAGGAACACCACAGGATATGACGCCTGGAGGTGTCGGTACCCAGTGCAATGCAGTATTCCCCGCAACCTAGCTCAAAATACCCCACAGATATTTTTATATAGCATGTTAAAATTGTCACTTTTTGAGGGTGAGCAAAAACGCATTGTTTTGTGTCTGTCCCTTTAAATGCAAATGAGCTGCTGCTCCCGGCACAGGGGGCGGAGCTACAAGAGCACAAACACACACACACACACACACACACGCACTGAAAACTGTAAAAAACTTTTAGTCTTTTATGTTCAAACCGGAGTCAGACAAAGATGGAGAGACTCAAGAAGAAGTGACAACATGTAGAAGCAACAGGACATTTCTGAATGGTTAGTTGATGAATCTATGTAGCTTGTGTAGTTATCTTCTAGTCAATGATTAGCATATTCTGTCTTGATAATCTATAAATCGTGTTCAGGGGGCGGGGTTTATGTAAAATTTAGGGTTGGTGATGTCACTAACCCGGGAGGAATGTCGTGTAGTCTCTACCAGCCGTTTGTTGTAGTTCTTAAAAAGCGATTTCTTTAAAAGCAAATATCTCCCTTTGCTTTGAACTTTGAGCGTTGTAACTTTGCAGATGTTGTTTATGATCAAACAGCAACATTACACACTAACTACAGTTAGAAAAGTGAAATCATAATCAAACACCCCTTTATGTGTGTGTGAGGTAAAAGGACACGAGCTCTTGAAGCTCCGCCCCCTGTGCCGGAGCAGCAGCTCATTTGCATTTAAAGGGACATACACAAAAACGGTGAGTTGCTCACCCTCAAAAAGTGACACTTTTACAAGCTATATAAAAATATCTGTGGGGTATTTTGAGCTAAAACTTCACATACACACTCTGGGGACATTAAAGACTAATATTACATCTTGTGAAAAGGGCATTATTCGAACTGGATTGTAATAAGTGAAGATCCTGTTTTTGGAGGTTTAATCTTCCTCTGCTGATAACTTGAGAGATTTAATGTCTTTTATTCACAGTTGATTTCATCTTAGCCTGTGGCTGGAAGTCAGGTTTTTTCCTCCTGTTCTTTCCTTCAGTGTTTCTGCTTGTTAACAGGTTTAACTGAGATTACTCTAATATATAATGTATACAGATTTTGTGGCTCAGATAAGGTACAGTCATGGTTTATTTGCTTTGCTCTGGGCTGGCATGTGGCATTGCAAAGTAATATCTGGACCACATTTGCCATATGTGACCCTGGACCACAAAACCAGTCACATGGGTCAATTTTTTTTTTAAATTGCGATTTATACATCACATGAAATGTGAATAAATAAGCTTTCCATTGATGTGTGGTTTGTTAGGATAGGACAATATTTGGTCGAGACACAACTATTGAAAATCTGGAATCTGAGGGAGTAAAAAAATGTAAACATTGAGAAAATCTCCTTTAAAGTTGTGCATTTATGTTCACGATTGTGCTGCATTCACTCACAAAAATACATGTTTTATATATTTACGGTAGGAAATTTACTAAATATCTTCATGGAACATGATCTTTAGTATCCTAATGATTTTTGGCATAAAAGAAAAATGGATAATTTTGACCCATACAATGTATAGTTGGATATTGCCACAGATATACCCGTGCGGCTCCAGACTGGGTTTGTGATATTATCAGCAGATATGGCAAATGTGGTCCAGATATCACTTTTCAGATTTAAATGAGACAATTCGACCTTTTTATGTAGCCTAACTAAAGCAGTTTGGGCAACTGGCCACTATCAGAATAATAACAGAATTAAGAATGATTGTATTACAATATATGCAATCATAAAATATATATATTTTTTAAACAGGAATTATTCAATTTATTAAAAAGGAATCAGAATGCTAGTGAATCATAGTTATATTCGCATAAACGTTATCTGACATCAACTTTTTAATGAACTTATGCCATTTTAAATTGAAAATATGCTATAATTTACATGATTCATAAGTACAATTACACCTATACTTCATTTACCGCTTGTAAACTTCGATTCCCACAGCCACTGGCTCCAGAAGTCATCATTGACATCACATGGAAATACAGCGATCCTGTCATATGAAAAACAACACTTTGACATGCCACATTAATCTGCAATGTTCAGGTATGATCAATAGCGCTCTCTTTACCCGTGTGTGTTTGTGTGTCCGCGGGTGATGCAGGACTGGGTTCCTGATCCAACAATATCCTGACAACTAGATTCAAAAAGTGCCAAACATCCGAAACACTTTCAAATTACAGAGTCTGATCACCTTCTAGGAGCCGTTTACAGTGATCCGGAAGTGATGTACAGCCTTGGACAATCTTTTTCAAAATATTATTCAAACTTTGTTAAAGATTTTGTAAGTTGTGGTTGATTTATTAATGATAATAACACAATGAAACAATGTCAAATTGTGCTTTCATCATTTTTGGTCAAGCTATCATAGCCTACAAAAGAAATTATGAACACATACAAAAAAACAAGAGAGAACCAACTAAATATATATATAACGGATTATTTTGTGTAGTCAATGTATGCTTTTTGCATAGTAAAATAAAACCTGTTTTTGTTTTTGACAAAATTTTGACAAATAATTTTGTCAGATAAATACCTTAACCAAGTTTAGTGTTTTGTTCATCAATCAAATTTAAAATATATTTTTTCATATTTTGATGGTTTAATTGAAATTAGGGTAGTTTAAAACAAGTATCCCCTCCAGGCATTTATTGGCCATTATTAGATGTGGAATTACAGGTGAACCTGGAAAAATTTGATAATAATTATTAATAATTCAACTTAAAAGGTGAAACTAATATATTATATAGACTCATTACATGCAAAGTGAGATATTTCAAGCCTTTATTTGTTATAATTTTGATGATTATGGTTTACAGATTATGAAAACCTTTTCACAATATTATAATTTTGAATTTGGGGTTTTCATAAGCTGTTAAAAATTATAACAAATAAAGGCTTGAAATATCTCACTTTGCATGTAATGAGTCTATATAATATATTAGTTTCACCTTTTAAGTTGAATTACTTCTGCACCATATTATAATTTTTTGAGTTTCATCTGTAATTAATATTTTCTCATATTTGCACTGTTGTTATGAGTGTGGTTCAGTCTGCAGGAACAGGACGAATGGCACAGAGAGTGATAGTAAATTATAGTACAATCAAAATTGAATAATGCTGGATTTGGACTAGTTGTTTATTTATAGACATGACTAGAGAACAATAACAATCGACCCGACCCGACCCGTCACCCCCCCACCCCCCACCCACCACCACCAGTAAAACTAAACAGTCAGCGATACAAAAGCCCTCCAGAGACAAATAATCTGATCCAAGTTCTTCCATCTGATGTGTGTTCTCACTCTTCTGTACAACACAGCCGCATCCATCCCAGAATGCACTGCACGTGTGCTGATCTTCACGCAGATGCTCGACGCATTTACGGTTCTTCCCAGCTAGTGCTCGTCGTCACGGATGTTGAGAAATGAAATCGAACGCCGCTCCTCCGGAAGGTGAAAACGTACTGAGACACAAAAGTGGCAAAAGAAGTGAAGCAAAGCAAAAGGACCATGCAATGGCTGACTTGCTGTGCTGTGATTGGCCAACGCATCGGCCAATTGGAGATCATAGTGATTCATGATATGTGAAACATTCTAATCCATTTCCAGCGATAATGATCCATTGGCCAGGAACATAGAAACTCTCTCGCTCTCTCTCTCTCTCTCTCTCTCTCTCACACACACACACACACAGCTTTAATACATACATCATCCAAACTGTTACACACATGCATATATACATGTTCAAACACACACACACACACACACACACACTCCTGGCTCTCGCTGTTCACTTGAGTGTTCTGCTCTGGATGTTTGTCTCAACGTCCAGTGTGTTTCACTGTCCCGAGTGTTTGTGTGTGTATCGTGGTGTGTGTCAGTGTGTGTTTGTGTGTGATCTTCACTCTACTCTTCCTCCTCCTCCTCCTCCTCACTGATGGGAAGCCCGTCGTCCTGCATGCAGGATCTGAAGTAGCTGGTCAGCGTCGAGGCCGCGTGTCTCCCGCTGCTCTTGGACAGAAAATGACCCTCGTCTGGATAAATCTGAGGAACAACCGTGCAGAAAACACTCAACATCTGGACCATCATACATGGACCGAGACACATTGTGTGTGTTTTCTCAGTACCTGCAGTGTGTAATTCGCTCCCACCTTCACCAGGTTCTTTATGAGCTCGGCTGTGTGCTGGAAATTAATGTTCGCTGGAGGAAAAAACAACATATTTCCAGAATGGCTCAATGGCAGAGTAATGCAATCATGTTCACTTGAAAATTTGGCTCATTAACAATTATGTCTGCCAACATTAAAAGCCTATTAATCTGTATTATATATTGTATATACAGTACTATAGCCTTTTTGAAAATGTGTTTTTCGTGTCTTATCATTGTAACGGGTACAGTGTACCTAAAGTTATCTTACAGTGTCATTTATATTGTAGTTATATTGTAGTCAATTTGCCATAGACTTGTAAATGTATTTTCTTGTTTGTAATTTAATGCTTTTTTTTACATCTTGGCCAGGGGACTACAGATGAAAAATAGCCTTTTGGCTAATTCTGGCTTTTTTAACCATGTTTGTTCATGTGTTTTATGAAATTGCACTGTCCCCTTTTAAATAAACCAATAAATCAAATTAATAAAATCAAAAATAAATGTGATATGCTACAGTAGTGAATACAGTAGTGGCCAAAAGTGATGTCCGGCCTAGGAAAATTGACATCTTCACCCTTTATTTAAATATTGTCCACAAGCAAGATTGTTTTATTTATGATAATGCTATCTGCAGTGTACTACATCATTTTTGGCAAAATTTGGCCTCATATTTTGATGGGTTAACTGAACTTGCAGGCTCTTCTTAGGAAATTATGACCCGAAATTAATTTTCTTTACATTTTTTAAAATTCAGTGTTCATCAGAGTCAGTGGTCTAAGACCTTAGCGAGATTTGTCGCACTTGAAATACATACACAAAAAATTGACTGGATTCAAAGAGTTTATGTGGTTGTAATAAAAATAGTAACAAATAGTATCCTTCCCTTGGGTCATTTTGAATGGAAAATGGCGGATTTTTTTATTTTTATTTGTCAAAAAAAAACAACCAAACAAATAAAGGCATGAGACTAAAGAACACCCCCAATGCAGAACACACACACACACACACACACACACACACACACACACACACACACACACACACACACACACACCGACACACACACACACACACACACACACTCAGACACACGCACACACACTAGGAATTAGGAACTAGGAATTCCCATTAAAACGAATATGACGGGTGCAATGTTTTTACATATTTCAAATAAAATCAATCAGTCACATTGCAACTAACAGTCACAATATGACAAAAAAATTACCAAAAAATTATTTAAAAAAGTCTAAATATACACCTGAATGCATACTGAAAAGAAAAACGGAGGAAAACGTACTTTGGGAACCAGGCGAAGAGTTAATTTGCTCCATATTTAAGAGTTTAAGAGCAAGAGTCATGAAATATCATGTTAGAATATTTTTTTTCCACAAGAGGTCAGCAGAGCTCAATGTGAGAGTTTTTGAGCCGGTTTAACAAGTTTTTGCTTGTAATAGAGTTATTTTGTATAAGTAAAAGAATGTGAAGAATGTGCTTATTTATATTACAATTATTGATTAAATCTAGTAATTTAGAGGTAAAAAATTGCATTAAAAATAGAAAAAAGGTAGAAAAATTTTATGATAGAGGCTTTCTAGACAAAAAAAACTTTTGGCCACAACTGTAGAAAGAGAATAATTAATTTATTCATAGAGCATGCATGTGAATTGCACATTGTGTGAATAGTGTGCGTTGTGAACTGTGACACACACTGACCGTCAGCAGTCGCGTGCAGCAACATGAGCGTTTGGTCCCTGAACCCCTGTGGATTCTGCAGCACACTGGAGAACTGGAGAAACACACCGTCTGTCACTACATCCACACACACACACACACACACACACACAGTCTGAGTCAACAACACCGAACCAACACACTTACCTGATATCTGCTGTCGTCCTGAAGAGGAAAGCCCAGGTAGCGCTCAGAGAAGGCCGAGGCTGAGGGAGAGAGAGAGAGAGAGAGAGAGAGAGAGAGAGTTTAACCGTAATAACATTATTTGATCATTTATCATATTTCATTCCAATATGTCATTCAAAAGTCTACAAAAAAATCCAAAAAACAACAACAAAACAGAACAGAAAACCATGATCTCTGATCTGAAATGTTCCAGACACTTCAAAAGCTTAAAGGGGTCGTGAACTGCATTTTTTATTTTGTTTTATAATGTTCTTTGTTTATTTTCTGTCCTGCTTTTCTCTTTTCGAAACACTCAGTTTTGATGGGAATGCATAAGAATTTAACGATTCCGATTCCATTATCGATATTGCTTATCGATCCGATTCCTTATCGATTCTCTTATCGATTCTCATTGGGTGAGGGAATAAGAACAAATTAGTTTGTCTGTATTAACTCGCTTTAATATCTGATCAGAAGACACAGCACAGAGCACATATACACAAATGATTTGTAGCAACCTCAGAACAAATCTAAAAGTATAGGTGAGCTACTTCTCAAAGTGAGTGTGTGTGTGTGAGTGAGCATGTGTGCGTTTGTGTGTGAGTGAGTGAGCGCGAGAGAGTGTGTGCGCTAGTGAGTGAGCGAGAGTGTGTGCGTGAGCGCGAGATAGTGTGTGAGCGCTAGTGAGTGAGTGTGTATGTGCGCGCGCGTGTGTGTGAGTGAGCATGTGTGCGTTTGTGTGAGTGAGTGAGTGAGCGCGAGAGAGTGTTGAGTGCGCAAGTGTGTGTGTGTGTGTGTGCGCGCGCGCGCATGAGAGTGAGTGAGTGCGTATGTATGTGTGCGAGTGAATGTGTGTGAGACGGCACGCGATGGCTGGTCGGAAAGCAACATGGCGTCCCGTTAAAGGCCTCAT
The DNA here is from genome assembly GCF_949152265.1 of Phoxinus phoxinus. Lineage (NCBI taxonomy): Eukaryota > Metazoa > Chordata > Actinopteri > Cypriniformes > Leuciscidae > Phoxinus > Phoxinus phoxinus. The sequence goes on from NC_136882.1 coordinate 38,450,195, forward strand.
ATACTTCTGCGTCGAACTTCTGCCTCTGCCATGTTTGCCGCGTTCTGAATCAAAACAACGCAGCGCGTGTGTGACGTCATGACACATTTGCAACGAGTGGAACCGATCCGCGCAATTGTTAAGCAGGCATGCTAACGGTTTCAAGGAATTGATTCACTGGGCACCGGTTCTGAAGAAGAATCGGTTCTCGGTTCCCATCCCTACAACGCATTAACTAACTCAACCAGGCCCCGCCCTTTTATTCTGCGTATGAATTATTTAAATGAGGAATATTGTGACGTGTTCATTCCTGGAAGAAAGACTACAATGGAGGCGTTTCAGGAGTTCAGAAACACTGACACTGATATAGAGAACAACTCTCTCTGGAGACCATTTTTATATGCTAAAAAAAATTCACATCACAATAACTTACCATACAAATTCCAATCTGTCACCGGCGACATGGCCGCTGCACATTTAAACAAGTTCTCAGTGGATTTAATCAGAAGAAGTGCGATATATCCTCCGTAATCCTGCGGAAACACAAATATGGAAGTGTGAAGAAAGATCAGTGGTTTTCTCTCATTAAAGCAGCCGTGTGTGTGTGACGCTTAAACTGCGACTTACCCGACCAAACACACCAATTCTGGTCCGATCAATGTACGTAAATTTCAGCAGGTACCTGGAACAAAAGCATGATTTAACGTGTTTCACAGCAGTGTGTGCAGTGTTAGATCACACACACACACACACACACACACACACACACACACACACGGGGAAGAGTAAACGATGATAGAAGAAACAGGGTTCGTAGAGATACTGTAAAATTAAACTTTAAGCACTACTTTTTTTTTTTTAGCTTTTTTAAGGACTACAATCTGTGATCTCGCTTATCAAACAATATCTTTATTATCTTTCAAATTCTAAAAAAGGTAAACACAAATAAACCAATAAAACTAAATGGTACAAATAAAGTGCAGCACATGACATGACTGTGGTAACTTTAACTATACGATGTCAAAGAGATCACTTTTCTCCTCCATTAATATACGATTGACCTGAAGAATGAAAGATGTATCATATATGATTGTATTTATATAGCCGTGAGAAATTGCTCTATATATACAGGTGAACTCGAAAAATTAGAATATCATGCAAAAGTGCATTTATTTCAGTAATTCAACTTAAAAGGTGAAACTAATATATTATATAGACTCATTACATGCAAAGTGAGATATTTCAAGCCTTTATTTGTTATAATTTTGATGATTATGGCTTACAGCTTATGAAAACCCCAAATTCAAAATTAGAATATTGTGAACAGGTTTTCATAAGCTGTAAGCCATAATCATCAAAATTATAACAAATAAAGGCTTGAAATATCTCACTTTGCATGTAATGAGTCTATATAATATATTAGATTCACCTTTTAAGTGAAATAAATTAACTTTTGCACCATATTCAAATTTTTCCAGTTTCACCGGTATATCAGACGGGCTGAAGCTTCATTTTGAGTGAACATATTGTTTTATCGATAAAATGAAACACTACTTTCACATTTGTATTTCAATAATTCAAGCACTTTTCAAGTACCTTTTTAAAAAAATATGGCTGTTTTCAAGGGTTTTCCAGGACTTCAATTTAAAAAAGTCAAATTCAAGTACTTCAAGTCCTTTAAAAGGGTCATCAGATGCACATTTTCCACAAGTTGGGATGATTCTTTACGGTCTTCATGTAAAGTTTGTAACATACGTTGGTTAAAATTCCTCAATGGTTGTGTAAAACAACACCTTTTTACCTCCTCAAAAACAGCTCTGTTCACAACGACTCGTTTCGGTGCATGTCTCTTTAAATGATAATGAGCGACTGCTCACCTCTTCCGTGGGGGGTGTCGACACAAGACACATAAAGTGCTGCCTTGGCGGACAGTATACAAATGGCTGAGGGCGTAAATATGCTAACACGGGAAATATGCTAATATGGGAAATATGCTAATACGGGACAGTCCGTCAGTGGCCGTGGGCGGAGCATGAGCAATATGCAGAAGTGTAAAGTCCATTGGTCAGAAAGTAAAAGTCTTGCCATATGTTTATTACACTCATGAACTCAGGCCCTGTTTACACGAGAACGCTCTCGGGTGAAAGCGTAAAAATGTTTTATCGGATGTTCCTTTCGTTTACACGGCGACAGCGTTTTTGGGGCTTAAAAACGCAAAAAAGTGAAACCACCCTCCAGAGTGGAAATCTTAAAAACGCTCCACCGTCGCGTTCCCGTCTAAAGGGTAAAAACGTTTAAAACGCAAAAGTCTGCTAGACAGTGAAGGCGTCGCGTACGCGTTTACGTCACAGGCATGCACCAGTACAGGAAAATAACAAAACATTATCAAACTTATATAGCATTAATTTCATGGGCAAAAAAAAAAAAAAAAAATCTGTCATTTTTGAGTGACACGCGAAGAGCAGCGAGGGTTAAAGCAGCCGCTTTACCGTATTAAACATGAAAACCTTTGTCAGCTTCTCTTTCACTTTCAGTGCTCCACATCGCCACCTAGCCGTCTGGAGTGCACACTACATCCAATCTCACACACTTTTGCGTCACCATATCAATATTATGAAGCTGCAGATTCGGAGCCTGCAGCTAGAGTCCCGCATTCTCAGACCCCTCGTTTTTCGAGACAGCGCCTCCTGCTGTTCGGAAAATCGTATAACACCCGCACAAAGAGTCCCGTTGTCAGATATTACGGTCTCGTTTTAGTTAAAGTTATCCAAATACATATTTGCGTTCCCTGCTTAATGCATGTGCCAAAAAAACTCATTTTGTTCTCTGACTAACAAATTACCCAGTAGTTATTTTTTGAGCGTGGGTGTAGCTAATTGAAAGAAAATTACAGGTGGAAGGGATACAATTACAGATTGAACTATCTTCTGAAAATATTATGTGATATTATATTGCTACAATGTTTTTTTTAATTAAAATTCCAATTTTCCTTTCAGTTCAACCGATAATGGTTTAATTAACATTCCACGCTAACAATACAAAACCTGTTTTTTGATATTTTGAACGCGAAGCAAAACTCAAATAAGAATAGACAAAACACCAATAATGTACTTTATTTAACGATCACCTTAACATCATCTTGCTGTAAACGGGACAAAGCAAAGAAAAAAGGAAGAAAGAATTGTGTTACTTTACTTTTCGTCTTCAATTGCATTAAAAAAACCTCCTCATTTATAAGTCGCTTTGGATAAAAGCATCTGATAAATGAATAAATGTAAAATGTAATGTAAATGCATAAGGTAAAATAATTTCTTTCTGGTAGGCGAATGTTCCTTCTTTTTGCAATCGCTCTGTCAAATTAGGTAGTCTACATAAATTATATAAATCTGATTAAATAATTAATGATGACATTCTTTGATATTAACACACTTAATGTATTTAATTGGTCTATTTTAATGTCAACTAATTTGAATCAAATGTTTACAATGCCTTGTCTACAAAAAGTCCAAGGTTAAAGGCTAAATGTTAAATATTTTTTTGGGGAAAAGGCGAAAACACATACATTAACGGCTCAAATTTTGTTACAAACTATCTTTACAAATATTAAATGGACTATTCATATGTTGGTGTATCGATGAGCTATAAAGTAGTTTGATTAAAAAATAAATCAAATGACTATATGATTCGCTAAATAAAATTGACGATAGGTTACACACGTTTCGGCTTAAGTTCTTCCCATGTTCCCACGATCCAATTTGATAGGAGGCGCTGTCTCAAAAAACGAGGGGTCTGAGAATGCGGGACGTCTGGGTGGGGGACTGTAGCTGCAGGCTCCGAGTCTTTTGCGTTTTCTCTTCAGATCGTTTCCGTGTAAACACAGCCTAAGTCAGCTGATTTCACTCATTAGTTCTCCTGGCTGAAAAACTGCTAATTAGCAAACCCAGGTGATTGGAACAAAATACTGAGGAGGACTTTTACTTTCTGAACCTGGACATCATATTGCTCAGGAAATCCAAACGTCTTGATTATTGAGTGTTTAGATTAAAAAAGGAGTGAATGTATTTTTTCATTGTATGGTGGTTGTGTGGAAAGAAAGACACATTTACATGCAAACACCATATAAAAGTGAATTGTGCATCCGATGACCCCTTGCAGGGTGCGAACTACGGGGGAGCTCGGCTCCCCTTAATAAGAAAACATGATTTGTGAAATTTTGGGGGGTCTCAAAAAATATTGACAATGTGTTATTTTGACGTGCAATTTCAGTTTTGTGTAATGTGATCATTGCGTCTGTCACGTGACAAATGAACGAAAGACTCGGAAGGTAAAGTAATTATTTATGTTCCTTGTAAATTATTTTTGACTGCATTATAAAGATTTCTTAATTCAGAATATGATCAAGATTGCGTAGGTGCATGTGTTCGGGGAATTTGCCTGTTAAAAGTATAACATTTAAAGCCCCTTAAATGAACGAAATGGCCCGAAAAAAGATTTGTTAATTTTGATGACAAGAGAGTCAGTAAAATGATCCGAACTTCACGCGCATACACAAATCTCCTTGAAAAAATAAATGAAAACAAAGTGGGCTCCCCCAAAGGACACGGTAAAGTTCGAACACTGACCGCTTGTACGAACCCTGCAGAAAACATCAGGTAAACGCTCTTACTCGACAGCAGCGAGCTGATCCTGCAGTTCGACGGCTCCCAGACGCTTGTGCACGTCCTGTAACACCTTCTGGCCCTGGAACCCGCTTCCCCGGCCATCCAGACGAGCCACGATGACATTGTCCGAACTGACCAGCACAGAGTCCCAGTCCACTGCGTACTGGTCATTCACCTGCTGACCACCGGGGGCAGCATCACTGAAGCACACACACACACACACACACAACACACATCAGCGCATCGCCACCGCATGCATTTCAATCCGAGACAACATGCATCTCCGGCCTTTGAAATGATGTTTTCACAGATGTTTCTGCTCACAGAGAGTCGTTTCATCCTCCACCGCTGCTTGAACTTCACATCACAGGGCTTTAGAGAGCAGCAAAGGTAGTGACATCTCCATAAACCCAGGTGGATAGCAGATCTAATAGTACCATGTGAACAAAGGCTCTACTTTTATGCCGGATCTATTGTAAGTATTTGTGCAAGTAAAGTCCTTTGGGATTGAAATGAACATTTGCCCCCAAAACAATGGCATCATGGGAAGGTTCAAAGACAGTTCTGCACTGCAAAAAAAATGACGTTCTTCCTCTTTTTTCCCCAGTACAAATATCTAAACATTCTTAAAGTCCCCCTATTAATGAATGAATGAACAGGTTATCTAATTGCATAGTATCCTATAGTAAGATAGCTTTACTAGTAATGTTTGCTAATGAATGTTTTACCTTAAACTGCAAACAGCTGTGCATCCAGAAGCCACACAGTGTAATATCACTTTTTTATTAATATTTTTGCTCTGTTGTGCAGATTTTAGTAATCATAGTAATCGTTTAGCGAAATTTGTAATCATATTTATATACTGGTTTGTAGGGATGTCCAGATCCGATCACGTGGTTTCAGACTCGATCGGAATCGGACGTTACCTCCCGATCAGGACTCGGATATATATATATATATATATTCTCATTATTTTTGAACACATCTATAGTTATGCGGTGGCACAGAGTTAGACCCTTTTGACTCCACACAGAAACAGCAACGCTTTGACATCACCAAAAGTGAAGAATTTATGTTATTTATTACTTGATTGTTCAAGCTACCTCACAGAAGTGCTGAGTTGTTGAATGTTAAAATAAGGTGAATTAAATAAATAAAAAGGAACATCCTGGATCTGTTTTTTCGCTCTTCTTTATTCTTTTTTTATGTATTATAGAAGTATCGGATCGGGACTCGGTATCAGTAGATACTCGAAATCAAATTACTCGGAGGCACAAACAAAACCTGATCAGGACATCCCTACTGGTTTGTTTAAAATACGAACATTTTATGTAAAGATCTACATTTCTCAGTTTTATTCATGGCAAAAACATGAAAAGTTGCATAGTTTAGTGAAATATTACTGAAAAACCAACACTTTTGCTTGTGTGCAATGAATAGTTTGTGCATGATTGGCTAGATGTAAAGCTCTTGCTGTTTGTGTTCATGCTGTAATGTGGCTTAGGTGCTATTTTGTATAGTTATCAGCTTTTTCTATTTTATTTTTATAAATATCATGAACACAATGCCGGGTGGAATGGGCCGTGATGCGAGGGTAAGATCTTCCCAAGGGCAGCAGATTGCTTTCCTCTGCCTTTCATCGAGTTTGGAAGAGACGCTGTGAGTTTACCTTGGATTTACCTCAGGAGAAGAATGGATACTTCCCACCACAACGATCATGACTGTGTCCTGCATTGACTTATGTTCGAGCAAAACAGAGCAATTTGGCAAAAGGGAGCATTTCTGTCAGAATGTGTAATGGACGTTAAAATCAGCATCACTTTAAAGGGTTAGTTCACCCAAAAATGAAAACTCTGTTACTCTCCGTCATGTTGTTCAACCCCGTAAGACTTTCCTTCATCTTCAGAACACAAGCTAAGATATTTTTGATTAAATCCAGCGCATCCCTTCTGGGTTGTACGTCAGAACGGAGGCTCACTATTGGCCAGCATCACACGCATCACACACATGACCAGCGTCGGCCAATAGTGAGCCTCCGTTCTGACGTACAACCCAGAAGCGCTGCACTGTTAAGCTACGTTCACACTACAAGTGACTTTGTCGCTGCTGGTCGCCAGTGGCTGGCGGTGCGGTCGCTAGTGGGCGTTCCCGCTACTGGTTGCCTAGTCATGTTTGTGAGTGACATTCACGGATGTTACTCCATGTTGTAGAGAACAAATCCGTTTTCTTGCCACTACAAACAAACATTTTGGAAGGAAAAATCTAAATATAGATGTAATCAGTATAACATGCATAATATTAAAGATGAACGAGAAACTGAGTGCTTTTTGCCATCGCGTCTATTTAACTGCAGCAAACGGGCAAATACCGGCGGTCTATATGTGTTCAGGAAACCAGTCCGGCTCTGAGTCAGTACTGTGAATACTGTATGTACACAGAGATATCACAACTTATAGCACAGTTTCTGACGGCTAAACTTAGCTTCTCGTTTAGCTTGCCTCTGTCAGAGAGTGACGGATGATCACGCGCGCTCCACTGACTTCACTCCTATTGGTTGTCGCTCCCGAAAGTCGCTCTTCATTTGCATAAAGTTAAACGGATCTCAACTTTGTCGCGTCGCCAGACACGCCCCATCAGGTCGCGATCGCGCGTGTCTCCGGAAAACGCCCGCTCCCCATTGAAATGAATGGTAACGTGTCGCTTTGTCGCTTGTAGTGTGAACGCACCTTCACACTACGTGAACTCACTCAGACGAACACACAGAATAACATCAACAGTTGAATAAAGTCGTTTTGTTTTATTGCGCACAAAAAGTATTCTCGTCACTTGATAAACTTAAGGTTGAGCCGCTGTAGTCACTCGGACTATTTTAACGATGTCTTTACTAACTTTCTGGGCCGGCAAGTTTCAATTACAATAGAAGGCTATGGAGGAGTGAGACCGCGCTCAGATTTAATCACTAATATCTTCATTTGTGTTCTGAAGATGAAGGAAAGTCTGACGGGGACCAACATGAGGGAGAGGAATCACTGACAGAGTTTACATTTTTGACACATCTTTATGAGGACATTCATTGACACAATGCAATCTCTAGCAGTTTACCCTAACCTTACCCATCACAACTCAGTGCCTAACCCGAACCCTGACCCTAAACCTCCCCTTAACCTCATTATAACCTTACCTCTAAAACCAAGTCTTGACCCTCAGACAGGTCTTTAAAGGGGTCTCAGAAAGTTAGGACCGGCCAAAATAACCTCGCTTTACTCTCTTTGTCCTCACTCCAATGGTGTACAACTCAAACTGGTCCTCACAAAGATAGTTGTACAAGTACACACACACACACACACACACACACACACTTACATTATCAGCAGAAGAGCGTAACTGCGGGACTCTGAGAAATCGGGTGGATAGGAGATCTTCAGCGGTAACTCTGCAAACACACACGAGGAACAGTTCAGCGCTGCGGATGACCATCTATCACGTTCAATAGTGGCCAGAAGTGATGCCCAGCCTAGAAAAATTTACATCTTCACACTTTATTAAAATATTATTCAAAACACAAAGATTTTATAAGCATATTGTGTAGTTGTGCGTGGAATCGATTGTTTTATTAGTGATAATAACAGAACGAAACATGACAAATCGGTTTTATCCGGCATGTTATGAACATGCAAAAACAAGAGAACCAACAAAATATTAATAACTGATTATGTTGTAGTCAGTGTTTGCTTTTTTCCTCTGAGCTTTTTGTTTTTCTGTGCATTTTAGTAAAATAAAACCTAGCTGTAGTTTTTTTTGCCATATAATTTTGTCAGATAAATACCTTAACCAAGTTTAGTGTTTTGTTCTCTATTTTCCTCATATTTTAACAGTTTAATCAAACTTGTAGGGTCATTAACAACATCACTTTTGGCCCAGAGCAAGATATTGAACTCCAGCAGTGCCAAACCAACGCATTACTCTTCTGAATCTGTGTTGATCAGGTGAACTGTACCGAAGTGGTCGGTCTGGATGCTTCTGTACTCCAGCTGCTGGATCCGCTTGTATCGGAGAGCCGCTTTGAGCACGGAGTTATTCTCCAGGATGTAATAATCTGACGAGAGATCAACAGTGCACGAGTTATTAAAGCAGAACAGGGCAGACAGTGGGACTCGAACAATCATTCAATGTTTTTTAAAATGTGGTCGATTCAATATCCATTCTCAAAAGCCAAGAAATCGTATTTTCTCTATTTGTTTTTTGTTTTATTAAAGTGGTGGTTGAGTATGATTTGACTTTTCTAACTGTAGTTAGTGTGTAATGTTGCTGTTTGATCATAAACAACATCTGCAAAGATACAACACTCAAAGTTCAGAGTAAAGGAGATATTTGCTTTTAAAGAAATCGCTACAACAATCGCTTAAAGAAATGTCTACAACAAACGGCTGGTAGGAACTAGACTAGAGTGCGGATCGGGCCGAATTTTTCTGTCCGAGCCCGGCCCGCGTCCGACAGAGCAGTAACCGAACCCGACCCGAGCCCGACAGGCATAAAGATATTTATGTTCGATGGGTTTAAAATCCCATTTTTTTCTCATACTAATGACAATTGTACGTTTGTTTGTGTGGAAAGCCCGCTTTTATTAAGCAACTGTAGGAAGTCAATCGGAAATGTCAACAGGACAAGCGCATCAGCGCGCGGAGCAACAAGCGCTCTTAACACCTGGCGCGCGCACATTATGCACGTGTTTCGTTGTCACGGCTACATAAACAAATGTCCGCACACAGGAAGACAGATGTTATGGTAATATTTTACATGCATTTTAATCACAAAAACGAACGTTTGCATCAAGTGAAAGCATCAGGCACATCGGCTACCTACATAAGCTGTTTTAAATTTTAAATGTTCAATGCCTTATCGCGCTGATGTGACCGAGCCCGACCCGAACCCGAACATCATTTCTAAATATCTGTCCGAACCCGGCCCGGCCCGTCGGGTACCGGCGGGTCCCGTCGGGCTCGGGTCGGGTATCCATCCTCTAAACTAGACGACATTTCTCCCGGGTTAGTGACATCACCAACCCTAAAATTTACATAAACCCCGCCCCCAGAACACTATTTATAGATTATCATGACGGATATGCTAATCAATGACTAGAAGATAACTACACAAGCTACATAAAGGCATCAACTAACCATTCAGAAATGTCCTGTTGCTTCTACATGTTGTCACTTCTTCTTGAGTCTCTCCATCATTGTCTGACTCCGTTTTGAACATAAAAGGCTGTGTGTGTGTGTGTGTGTGTGTGTGTGTGTGTGTGTGTGTGTGTGTGTGTGTGTGTGAGGTAAAAGGACAAGAGCTCTTGAAGCTCCGCCCCCTGTGCCGGGAGCAGCAGCTCATTTGCATTTAAACGGACAGACACAAAATAGTGTGTTTTTGCTCACCCTCAAAAAGTGACTCTTTAAAGGGCATATTGCAGGGGTTTTTTTTTTTTCAGAATTAATATATAACCTTGTATGAAAATACCATATGAAGAGTAAATGCATGATTAAAAATTGTTTTGCCAGACCTAAGGGCACAAATTTAGTAGAAAACGTGACAGTTTCCTTGACCGTGTTGAAAAAGCGCTTTTTTTTCACCACCGCGTCATATTACGTCAGAATGGGGAGTCGTTTGCCGGGCGCTGCGTTCGCTCAGTGCAGAATAGGCTGGTATTATGTTGAAGCGGTCGTGATTCAGTGTGTTTTCGGTGGTTATTGTATTTCAATTAATATTTATCGTGATAAATGACTGTGAATTATGGCCTGTCAGAGCATCGAGTCCACAGGTTTCCGAACAAGAAAAAGGATGGTGCTTTCTTCCGTGTTTGTGTGCGTTTTGTGCAGGGTAAGAGATGGGACTTCGCTTCTGCGTCTGCTTTGAAAAACGCGGTAGTGTGTAGCGTTCACTATAGACTGCATGATTATAATCCCGGCGATATGATGAGTTAACGTTACGTTATATGATGACGGCGATATGTGCACACTGTCCCGGCTCCTTCATCGGGTCGCCCGGTCCGCCGTCAGCATGTGGGTCGGCCACCGGTGGGAAACATGACGCTCACGGATCCGTCAGAGATCACTTATTGTACATTTGTTTTACAAAATGTGCCTTGTCTTAATTTATTTCTTTAACGTATCCTCCATAAACTTGTAATGTCTTGCAAGTCTGCAGCCGACACTTATTATTATTATTATAATATAATATAATGTTCATTTTCAATCTGTACTCCGAATTTTAATGTTTGTGTTGGCTGTTTCTACATATAAAAATGTTATACAGTAAGAAAGTTGTGATTGTGATTATTTTTTTATTCATTATCACCAAGTGGGGCCATTCAAAACCTTTATAATGTCCCTCTTTCTCTGGAAACTGTCTCCTAATGGCTGACATACATGTGCAGGTAAGGGTCTAAATACTAGCTTTGCTATTGCCTGACACATAATTACAATATTGTGATCTGAGCATAGTGTTATACATATCGTCGGCTAACGTGAATACATCTATAAGCTAACACTGTTCTCTCATCGAGACCCGACTCCTGCCCTGTTCTCCTCAGACCACAGCTCAATGCGTCTCCTCTGACCGTTGTTCTGTCTAATCCTGGCCTGTCTAGAGTCTCTTGGCTTCATATCAGGCTCATTGCGATCCATTGCTTTCCTATTGTTTACTTTGACCGCTCTCCCTGCCGTCACGTCACTTCCGGTTTGGCGGTTTTCAAATGCGGAAGTAAAATTTTCTCACAAAAACGACTCCAGAAGCCTAAATAGCGTTTTATAAGTATATGTTTATATTTAAATCTAGTTCCTACATTATTGTTCTATACATTGGCGCACTGGGTACTCTAACCTGCAATATGCCCTTTAACATGATATATTGGTATTGAATGGTATTGAAATTGGACTCGAGAATTGTGAATTTCACTGGTAACTAAAAGTTTACCCTGAAACGAATAGAATTAAGAACTTGTGAGTCGGAATCGAATCGAGTCGTCTGTACCGATACACATCTCTAGCAGAGAGATGGAAAAAAGAAAAAGTGAGAACTCACTGGCAGTGTTGAGCGAGTGTATGATCACTGTCGGCGCTCCCGGACCTGCAGATAAAATAACAACCAAACACTGAGGACACTTTATCTTCTGTCTTAGTATTTCTGTCCTGTTTTCCAGTACAAATATCAACACATATTAACTTGAGAAGCAAAATGACTGAAGATATTAAGCCTTGCTTTCTGAAAAATTGTTTATTGTAAAATAAGGTTTATGCATAAATCAAGAAAAAAAATATTCTATTGGGTTAAAAAAAAAATCCTTTTGAATTAAGTCAATCTTTCTGACTTCATTGATATATTTTTCTTGATTTAAACGTAATTTTTGAAAATATTTTTTCAGGAAAGATCCTAATATCTTCAGTCATTTTGCTTTTCTAGTAAAATTATCTTGATTTAAGAATGTTTAGATATTTTTCGGCAACACTAGTAATCCAGTAATACTAAAACTTTCTCTTCTATTCTATTTATTTAAAAAAAAAAAATAATAATAATTACATGTTCTGCGTTAGATTAAACTGAGAAGGGTCATAGTACTATTGTACTATATTGTTGTCCTATTGTTAGTTTCTCTGCTTCTATTGTTCATTTGTAAGTTACTTTGGATAAAAGCGTCTGCTAAATGAATAAATGTAGATGTATTTGTACTGGAAAAGAAGACAGAAATACTGAGAAAGAACAATATATATTTTTTATTATTATTCTCTTTGAATTAAGTAAATTTTTCTGACTTTATTTACATATTTTTCTTGATTTAAACTTATTTCTTAATAATTTAGATCTTAATATCTTCAGTCACTTTGCTTCTCCAGTAAATGTATCTTGATTCAAGAATGTTTAGATATTTGTGCTGGAAAACAAGACTGAGGAAGAACATGATAGTTTGCAGTGTGCTGCCGTGCTAATGCTCACAGAGGGGTGAAAGGTCACTCATTAGGACTGTTATGCAAGAGTAAATAATGTTCGTACCTTTGCAGTGCAGTAGGACGTGTTGGTTGCTGGGGCTAAACATGGCACTGAAGAACGTGCAGTGAGCTTTATTCAGCTCACAGGTCAGACATCGCCGGGAAAACAAGTCCACTGTGGACACACTGCACACAAGACGGACCAATCAGAGGCAGGGTTATTAATAATAGTTTTGCTTTTTCCTTTCAGTTTTTTTCCCCAGTTAGTTTTAATGGGGCATAAATATCTCATTTGAATCATTACTTTTAGTTAGTATTTAGTTGTTAATATCATGGTAAAAGCCTTTATATTTGTAAATGTGTATATGAGTAAATGATCAAAAGACAAGTAACAAGCTACAAAAATGAATTTAGCTGTTTTGCCAACTCAAAAATTATATTAATCATGCAGTATTAAACACTTCCTATATATTAAAACCGTAAAATATTGTCTGGAACAACAACAAAATGTAAAGCTTATTTTTACTTGCCATACGCATTTCAAAGATTTCACTTTGTATATATATATATATATATATACTATTCGGGCTGTAAACGATTAATCGAGATTAATCGCATCCAAAATAAAAGTTTATGTTTACATAATAAATGTGTGTGTATTATGTATAATTATTTTGTATATACAAATAATACACACACATGCTTGTATATATTTAAGAAATATTTGCATGTATATACTGTATATAGATTTATATATAATTTATATTATATATAAATATTTTATATATAAATAACAATTTTTTCTTAAATATATACAAGCATCTGTGTGTATTATTTATATATACAAAATAATTATACACAATACTCACACATTTATTATGACACACTCACAAATCCAAAACTGAGCTCTGCTTTTTCCCACAGATTCATTTTGCCATTAGCTGCTCACTCACTCACTGCTAATGCGCTAATTCTAATAAATGTGAAGTTCCTCCGCCATCTACTGGTCATTTATGATTCAGCAACATTGATGGATCCACTCTTTTCAACCTCCGTCTTTTAGTCAAACCACGCAACATTTAACATAATTTTTCTCTGAAAATGTTCGTGATCATTTTCATTAATAATAACCTTGATCAGAGGCCTGGTTTCCCTACGCTCATCCGAACACACTTCTATTCTATTTACACAGTTTTTGTGATGACTGTTGTCAGAGTGCAAAGTGAGAGCCTTTATTTGTTATAATGTTGAGATATTTGAAGCATTTATTTGTTATAATTGTGATGATTATGGCTTACAGATATGAAAACCAAAAATATTGTGAAAGCTGTAAGCCATAATCATCAAAATTATAACAAATAAAGGCTTGAAATATCTCACTTTGCATGTAATGAGTCTATATAATATATTAGTTTCACCTTTTAAGTTGAATTACTGAAATAAATGAACTTTTGCACCATATTCTAATTTTTCTGTATTAAATCAGAACACAGCTTTGAAGTATTTGGAGAATCATCTTCTGAGTCTGACATTAGATGAAGGGCTGTTTTCTGTCCTGTTCTGGAGGAACACACACACACGAGGACACGAGTCTCACCTGAAGAGCTGCCGGCGGGTCGGGGAGCCCTCGGTGCTCAGGAAATATCTGCAGAACAGACATCGATTTATTGTGTTTTCAAACCATGTGATCATGGGTGATACACGCATGCACCCCAAGAAAACAATCTAAATCTTATTGTGTTCTTTCAATACAAAATATCTATACATTCTTAAATCAAGATACATTTACTGGAGAAGCACAATGACAACGATATTACAGTATGTCTTGTTTTCTGTAAAATGTGTCCAAATTAATTGAGTTTTGCTTAAAACGGAAGCTAGTTTCCTCCACAGAGTGAAAAATAAAAAAGGTAATTGAGACTTTTTATCTCAAAATTGCGTGATATAAAGTCGCAATTGCAGGTTATAAAGTCAGAATTGCGTGACATAAAGTCGCAATTGCAGGTTATAAAGTCAGAATTGCGTGTTATAAAGTCAGAATTATGAGATATAAACTCGCAATTGCGAGAAATTTACATGAAATTCTGACTTCTGACTCAGAATTTCATGTTTATATCTCGCGTTTATATTCTAAATTCTATTTCGATTCGCAAGCTCTCAATTCGATTTGATTTCGGTTCTAAGTTCGATTTCGATTCGCAAGCTCTCAATTTGATTAGATTTCAATTCTAAATTTGATTCGCAAGCTCTCAATTCGATTCGATTTCAATTCTAAATTTGATTCGCAAGCTCTCAATTCGATTCTAAATTCTAAATTCGATTCTCAATTCGATTCTCAATTCGATTCAAAATTTGATTCGCAAGCTCTCAATTCGATTCGATTTCGATTCTCGATTTGATTCGACTCAATGAATATATATTTAATACAAATCCTATATTTATATAAAAGAACAGTGAACATAAGTGTACAAGTGGTTAATTAATAAAAAGAAATAAAAGAGCCACAAACCTGTGTATTAAACTCTTATTTTAGGTACACTCGGGTACATTAAAACAGAACCCAACTCTATATTTCAAATGCATTCAATGAATAGACGGGATTTTGATGCAAAATGAAAAATGTATGCTGAAAATTGGACAGGTCGTGCCTTGATCAAACAGGATCAAGTTATTTTATGCTTAAGATTAAACGCATCAAATCTCACAGCATTCGCTGTAACATTCACATACAAGCCTATGAACAGTGCAGGAAAACTAATACTGGCTTTTTGGGTGATAGATAAATAAATATGGAAAAAAAATCGATTCGTGGCCTTTGGGAATCGATTTTGAATCGACCACATTATAAAAAAACGTTAAAAAAAATTTTTTGGCCAGCCCAATTGGCCACAGTACCAGCAGAAATGTTTGGCGCAGACCTCATACGGCCTGAGAAGCATGAAGCATGCTGGGGGAATTGTTATGGTTTGCGGCCTCAGGGACCGGACAGCTTGCATTCATTGATTCAACTATGAATTCTGCATCATATCAACGAGTGCTTGAAGATAACGTGAGGCCATCTGTCTGAAAGATGAAGCTGAACAGCAAGTGGACCTTTCAACGAGGACAACGATGCTAAGCATGTTAGTAAATCCACCACAGAATGGCTCAAAAAGAAGAAATGGAGAGTTATGGGATGGCCTAGTCAAAGCACAGATTTGATCCCACTGAGATGTTGTGGGGAGGAATTGAAACGGGCAGAAAACCTGCAAACATCTTGACACTGAAAGACTATTGCATGCTGGGATTTTTGTCCTGTCTTCTCCTAGAGTGGACAATTATGCAAAATGCCTACAAGACGTAACTTCTGCGAAAGGGCAATGCTAGTTTCTGAGGTAAGGATTACTTACTTTTTCTAAAGAAGAAATTCATAGCTATTGGGACTTTTGTAGAATAAAAGCACATTTTCTTTGAAGTTTTGTCCAAGTATATCAACTTTACTAATAGGCACTGTGAATTGAATGTTTGCTTGTCCAAATATGACCAAAAAAACAACAATTTCTATGGGATGTAGCCGACTTGTTTTTTCATTCGGAGATCGACTACTTTTGACTGACAGAATTCCAGCCACCGGAAACACTGATGAAGTGAGTCGTACAAAACCTTTCTTTTTAGTAAACTTTGTGTACACACAAACACTGTAGTCAATGCTGGAGTTCATGTGTCGAGCCGCATTCGTGTTTTAAAAATAGTGATTTTGATGCTATCATAGACGTGCCCCGTGCACTCCCATTCAAAAGGCATTTTGACCGAAAACGAAAATATGGTCAATCTTAAAAGTGGCGTTTCCATTCTAATTATGCTTTTACACGAAAGTTTGACTCAGGTAGATTAACAAAAAGAGCCTAGGTTAAATTTTGGCGAGAGTTACCCTTTATTATATCTTGACTTGCCATTTTACGATTTTGCTTTTATGCGTTCCACTTATTTTACAGCTTGTGTTTTATTGTTTGAAATTATTATTTTTTCTTTCCTTGTACAGCACTTTGGTTAACTTCGGTTGTTTTAAAATTGTGCTTCATAAATAAACATCGTATAGTATTGTATAGTATTGTATCGTATTGTTGTATTGTATTGTATCGTATTGTATTGTATCGTATCGTATTGTATCGTATCGTATCGTATCGTATCGTATCGTATTGTATTGTTGTATTGTATAGTATCGTATTGTTGTATTGTATCGTATCGTATTGTATTGTATCGTATCGTATCGTATCGTATTGTATCGTATCGTATCGTATTGTATTGTTGTATTGTATAGTATCGTATTGTTGTATCGTATCGTATTGTATCGTATTGTTGTATTGTATTGTATCGTATTGTATCGTATCGTATTGTTGTATCGTATCGTATCATATTGTATCGTATCGTATCGTATCGTATTGTATTGTATCGTTGTATCGTATCGTATCGTTGTATTGTATTGTATTGTATCGTATTTTATTGTATTGCATTGTATCGTATCGTATTGTTGTATTGTATCGTATCGTATTGTATTGTATTGTATCGTATCGTATCGTATTGTATCGTATCGTATCGTATTGTATTGTTGTATTGTATAGTATCGTATTGTTGTATCGTATCGTATTGTTGTATTGTATTGTATCGTATTGTATCGTATCGTATTGTTGTATCGTATCGTATCATATTGTATCGTATCGTATCGTATCGTATCGTATCGTATTGTATTGTATCGTTGTATCGTATCGTATCGTTGTATTGTATTGTATTGTATCGTATTTTATTGTATTGCATTGTATCGTATCGTATCGTATTGTTGTATTGTATCGTATCGTATTGTATTGTATCGTATCGTATCGTATCGTATTGTATCGTATCGTATCGTATTGTATTGTTGTATTGTATAGTATCGTATTGTTGTATCGTATCGTATTGTATCGTATTGTTGTATTGTATTGTATCGTATTGTATCGTATCGTATTGTTGTATCGTATCGTATCATATTGTATCGTATTGTATCGTATCGTATTGTATTGTATCGTTGTATCGTATCGTATCGTTGTATTGTATTGTATTGTATCGTATTTTATTGTATTGCATTGTATCGTATCGTATCGTATCGTATTGTATTGTATCGTATTGTATCGTATTGTATTGTTGTATCGTATCGTATTGTATCGTATTGTATCGTATTGTATCGTATCGTGTTGTTGTATTGTATCGTATCGTATCGTTGTATTGTATTGTATTGTATCGTATTTTATTGCATTGTATCGTATCGTATTGTATTGTATTGTATTGTATTGTATTGTATTGTATTGTATTGTTATATCGTATCGTATCGTATTGTATCGTATTGTTGTATCGTATCGTATTGTATTGTATCGTATTTTATTGTATTGTATTGTATCTTCTCTTCTGGCTCTCAACGAAGGCGGTCGCATTTTCTCTCCCTCTCCTCCCCCTGACCTTCCCTGCTTCGCTCCTCTCGTCTAGTCTTATGTCTTAACTTTGAGAGACTCTCTCCGCACTGCTCTACAAACTAAAAATCATGGATTTGATCAACTGGTCTCTCAACGCAATTGACACCATCTTCTCGACGAGAAGCTTGGGTTCGGGGGAACCTGACTGCCCTGCCGGAACGTTCGCAGCTGGCTACACGATGGACGCGTGGGAGAGGTGGCCGGTCGTGTGTCTGGCGGCTCTTTCCGTGGAGGACATTGAAGATATCTATCTATTCGGAACCATGATAACAGGTCTTTTGCTGACTGGATTAGGCATTGCCCTGGTTTATCAAGAAATTAAGAAGACGGTGACAGCTGTCCAAAGCCCCACAATGCTGCCCGGCATGATTGAAGCAGTGGGCAGAGCGGTCAGCACTCAGGCTGGGACTATTAACCGCATTATGGATAACAACAGGGAGGTGACCCGAAATATGGATAACATCATGGAGAAGCTCACGGCTTTGCAAAAGCTGATGGACCAGAATGGACTAAGAGAGTAGTCGTGCAAAGGAATGCGGCTACTCGCCCCAAGACCAAATAATCCCAATCTTATCTGCTTTCGGCCCCCCTCAACCAGCACTGGCCTCGGCCAAGGCCGCTGTTGGAACAACAACTCCCCCGGAAGAGCACTGCAGTGAGCCGCTCTTGCTCCTTCCCCCATTTCTCACAGACACCTGCTGATTGTTGACTCTGTTTGGGACCTAATCAAGGTTGTCTCCATGGCAACTTGCTGTGTTAACGCTATAACATCCTGCGGACAGAGGCACCGAGATTTGGATGCCAGGCGGAGCGGATTCATGTCGTACTGATTATGTGCTAATGTTGCTGAGGTGTTTTTTTCCTGTTCCCAGACTGTACTCCTCACAGGAGCATAGTCTGGGAATTGCCTTTTTTTCCCCTCACCTATCCTCATGTCATGCTGTATTATTTTCCTCAATGCTCTGTCTCCCTGTCTTGTCTACCCCATTGTGTATGTATGTTTGTGTATGGACAGGTTGATGGCTAATTTCACTGGTACTTGTGACTAAGTGACAATAAAGGCTACTACTACTATCGTATTGTATCGTATTGTATCGTATCGTATCGTATCGTATTGTATCGTATCGTATTGTATCGTATTGTTGTATTGTATCGTATTGTTGTATTGTATCGTAGCGTATTGTATTGTATCGTATTGTTGTATTGTATCGTATCGTATTGTATTGTTGTATTGTTTTGTATTGTATTGTATTGTATCGTATCGTATCGTATTGTATTGTATTGTTGTATCGTATCGTATTGTTGTATCGTATCGTATCGTAGTGTATTGTATTGTATTGTATCGTATTGTATCGTGTTGTTGTATTGTATTGTATCGTATCGTATTGTATTGTATTGTATTGTTGTATCGTATCGTATCGTATTGAATTGTATTGTATCGTATCGTATTTTATTGTATTGTATCGTATTGTATTGTATCGTCTTGTTGTATTGTATCGTATTGTATTGTATCGTATCATATTGTATTGTATCGTATTGTATTGTTGTATTGTATCGTATCGTTGTATTGTATTGTATCGTATCGTATCGTATTGTATCGTATCGTATTGTATTGTATCGTATTGTATTGTTGTATTGTATCGTATCGTTGTGTTGTATTGTATTGTATTGTATTGTATTGTATTGTATCGTATCGTATTGTATTGTATTGTATTGTATTGTATCGTATCATATTGTATTGTATCGTATTGTATTGTTGTATCGTATCGTATCGTTGTATTGTATTGTATCGTATCGTATCGTATTGTATCGTATCGTATTGTATTGTATCGTATTGTATTGTTGTATTGTATCGTATCGTTGTGTTGTATTGTATTGTATTGTATTGTATTGTATTGTATCGTATCGTATCGTATTGTATTGTATTGTATTGTATTGTATCGTATCGTATCGTATTGTATCGTAGCGTATTGTTTGTATCGTATCGTATCGTATTGTTGTATCGTATCGTATGGTATCGTATGGTATCGTATCGTATTGTTGTATCGTATGGTATCGTATCGTATGGTATCGTATAATATACATGTTCCGCAAGTATGACAGTGATCGAGATCCTGGTTTGTATGTTGGAGTGAGTTCACGGCCGTGTTTTACTCACATGGTCTGTGCGTTCTCATCGTAAGCCAGAATCTGCGTCACCTCCCAGTTACCCGACGTAAGATGACGCACCTCGTTCTGATCCGCCCGCATCTAAACACACACATGAGATCATCAACACCAGACTGACGCTAGCGCTCGTACACACAGATTTGCAATTATTGGCATTACTCCTAACCAGGGTTAGAAATGAACATTTTCACCCACCGGCCAATTTGGCTACAAACATTTTTAAGTTACCGGCCATACAGAACTTCTACTAGCCAAAAAAACACAACACTGTGTGTGTGTGTGTGTGTGTGTGTGTGTATGAGACTGTGTATGCGCACGCTGTATAGTTGCTGCCACTGAGGTATAGCCCCATTGATCTGGCCTGTGACGTGGTTGTGTATGATTTGGGCAATAGGGGACAGTTTACGCTATTGAAAATTGGTTTACAAAACATATTTAAAAATGATCGGGAGGTGCTCGTAACGTGCTCAGCTCAGCTCGTAATTCCTCTCACACGCTGCGAGCCGCGACCATGCGAGCATCACCGATTTCCACTCGATTTAGTGAAAAAAATTATATGCTAACTCGTAAAAACAGCAAAAATCGCACCGTGTACGCCCGCCTTAACACACCAATTTGGCTCGTGATTTTACCCGCATTTGGCGTGTGTTCATTTCAAACCCTGCTCCTAGCGTGTGTGTGTGTGTACCTGAGAGGTGAACATGGCGATGTGGTGAAAGTCTCCACGTCCTCCCTGCTTCACCGGGACCGTCAGGAAGAAGCGGCTGCCGTCGCGTGAGAAGAACGGCTCCTGGTTCTGCAGCAGAGGACCAGCCATGGAACACGAGATGCATTAAACTCATGAGACTGAAGATCACAAGCAAACATCTAGTGGAGATTCACCTGTTTCGAGAGCCACACTTCTGATGTTTCCTCATGCCTCTGAAACGAAACATCAGCACCATCATAATCATCATCAGCTTGTGTGTGAGTGACTGTGCGAGTACTTGTGAATATGTGCGCGTGTACTTGTGCATGTGTGATTGTTTGTGTTTGTGAGTATGCATGTGTGCAAGACAGTGTATTTGTGAGTGATTGTGTGTGTGTGTGTGTGCTTGTGCATGTGTGTTTGTGTTTGTGCGTGTGCGAGTACTTGTGTGTGTGCATGTGTGTGTGCTTGTGCATGTGTGTTTGTGCGTGTGCGAGTACTTGTGTGTGTGTGTGCATGTGTGAGTGCTTGTGTGTGTGTGTGCTTGTGCATGTGTGTTTGTGCGTGTGCGAGTACTTGTGTGTGTGTGTGTGTGTGTGTGTGCTTGTGTGTGTGTGTGTGTGCGTGCGTGCATGTGTGAGTGCGTGTGTGTGTGCATGTACTTGTGCATGTGTGTTTGTGCGTGCACTTGTGCATATGAGTGCTTGTGCATGTGTGAGTGTGTATGTGTGTGTGTGTGTGTGTGTGTGTGTACATGTGTGCGAGTACTTGTGTGTGTGTGTGTGTGTGTGTGTGTGTGTGTGTGTGTGTGCGTGTGTGTGTGTGTGCATGTGTGTGTGTGCATGTGTGTGTGTGTGTGTGTGTGTATGCGACTGCTTGTACGTGTGTGTGAGTACATGTGTGTTTTGCGTTTTGATTATGTGTGTGTACCTTGATGCAGGCTCCAGTGGTAGAGTCACACACAGTCAGAATTGAGACGTTCTGCGCTCGGTTTAACCAGCGCACTGCTGTCTTGGTCTTACTGATCCACTTCACCATCACCACATAGTGTTCCCTACACACACCGAGAGCGTCAGACACCTGTGCCAGCCTCCATCACACACACACACACACACACACACACACACGCACACACGCGCACACACACACACACACACACACTATACCTGAGCTTGAGTTCATCTGGTGGTGTGAGTTCTAGCGTGTGTGTCGGCCCGTACAGGTTGACTACAAATAGTTTGACCATTGGATTGGGTTGCCCAGCCTGCAAACACAACACACATCAACACTTACATCTAAAATAGTGCTGGGCAACGGTTAATCACATCCAAAATAAAAGTTTGTGTTTACATAATACATGTGTGTGTGTGTATTGTGTATTATTTTGTATATATAAATACACACATATGCATGTATCTTTTAAGGAAATATTTGCATGTATATATATTTATACATAATTTATATTATATGCAAATATAAATATTTTATATATATGACACATTTTTCTTAAATATATACATGCATGTGTGTGTATTTATATATATACAAAATACACACATTTATATTATGTAAACAAACTTTTATTTTTGGATGCGATGAATCGATGCCCAGCACTAATTTAAATAACATCAAGAACAGAAACAATTTTTCACCAAGGACAAAACAAATGGGATATTTTCTACAACATACAGCGCCCTATTAAGTCTCTAGATACTTGAGTCACACTTCAAAATGTCTGAATGTCCCAATCAGAATCAAAGTGAATGTCTCTAACACGCTTGTCATCACTGCGTACCTTATGTCACATGCACAAATCAGGGCACACTGCACGTTTGCTCTAACAGTGCAACTAACAGCCGTTTCACTTTTTTTTTGTTTTTGTTTTTTGTGTGCATGTTAACCAATGAGTGCATTCACACCGAGAGCATGACGTCGCGTGAGCAGCAGTGAAGCGCGGGTTTCGGGCCGAGTTCATCTTTGCTGCGCTGCACACGCTCAATTAAAGTGAAAGCACACTCTTGATGGACAAAATAAATATTATTTTAGTCAAAAAGTGCCCCAAATGCACAGAATAAGCATGTCTAGTGTGTTTTAACAAGAACTGGAATATGTCAGAAAAGAAAATGAAGATTTATAGAAGATTTACCCATTTAAACTTGTTTTTGATTATTCAGTTTGGGTGAAAGTATGGTGTATTATAAAAAAAAATTATAAAATAAAATAAACTAGCCAGAAAATATGATATATAAACGTTCTTTTAGTTTATGTTCCACAGACAGGAATTTATAGCACCACCCAAATCAAAAAAAATTTTTTTGCTGTCTTGTTCGAAGTATCGAAGTATGAGTAAACCGACAAGATCCGAGCTGTTTTCTTGGTTGCTTTTGTTGTTCACCATTTACATGTGAATGTTGTACACCTCCCCATCTTAACAAACTTTCAAGATTATCAAGTTAATGTATGACCGACTTCTAAAAACAAATTTATAGTTGTCTTTGTAAAGAAATGCTGGCGGCTTATATGTTGCCTTGGAGTCGATGTGACGCTGTACACACGTTTCCAGTGTGAATACTGCGTCTACAGGCACAGTGACGACGTGAAGCTCAAGCTTGCGGTGTCAAACGGCAGTAATCCTGCTCTGGAGTGTCTAAATTACAAGTTTGAAACATTCCTCTACCCAGGGTCAAAAGCAGGGTTTATAATGACGACAACAACCCAGGAATCAGTGCAGTGTGAAAAGCCCTATTATTTCCTTTTTTACATTAAAGCGGTGGTGTAATGCCCTTTTCACAAGATGTAAAATAAATCTCTCATGTCCCCAGAGTGTGTGTGTGAAGTTTTAGCTCAAAATACCCCACAGATATTTTTATATATCATGT
Organism: Phoxinus phoxinus; assembly: GCF_949152265.1. Lineage (NCBI taxonomy): Eukaryota > Metazoa > Chordata > Actinopteri > Cypriniformes > Leuciscidae > Phoxinus > Phoxinus phoxinus. The sequence continues at coordinate 38,474,027 of NC_136882.1, forward strand.
TAAAATTATCACTTTTTTTTTGAGGGTGAGCAAAAACACACCGTTTTGTGTCTGTCCCTTTAAATGCAAATTAGTTACACAGGGGGCGGAGCTTCAAGAGCTTGGATTACCTCACACACACACACTAAAATGACAGAAACTGTTCTGCCTTTTATGTTCAACCGGAGTCAGACAATGATGGAGAGACTCAAGAAGAAGTGGCAACATGTAGAAGCAACAGGACGTCTCTGAATGATTAGTTGATGAATTTATGTTGCTGATGTGGCGTTAACTATCTTCAATTAGCATATTCTGTCATGATAATCTATAAATCGCTCGTATAGGAACTGTTGTGAGACGCACACAGAGTGACTTTCTATTGCGTGTGAAAAGATGGATGCTAAAGTTTGAGCTGACTCACACATGTGCTCGACTACAACAACTCTTCCCAAGTGTTTCCGGGGGCGGGGTTTATGTAAATTTTAGGGTTGGTGATGTCACTAACCCGGGAAGAATGTTGTGTAGTTCCTACCAGCCGTTTGTTGTAGTCCTTTTCTTTAAAAGCAAATATCTCCCTTTGCTTTGAACTTTGAGCGTTGTAACTTTGCAGATGTTGTTTATGATCAAACAGCAACATTACACACTAACTACAGTTAGAAAAGTCAAATCATACTCAACCACCCCTTTAAATAATGCTATGCCCCACCCCGCTGGGTAATATATCTGAGCATGAGAATGTGAAGGTCAAACTCACCTTCGGATACGGGTACTGTTTGCCTTTCGGGTACGCAGAGCCAGTGAAAGAGGGCAACACCATGTTTGGCACCAGACTGTCATTCAGGACCAGAAACGCCAGGCGCTCGCCGTCAGGTGACCACCAGTGCGCCACGTGCGTGTGCAGGACCTCCTCTGAACATGCGTGTTTGTGGTAATTGCAATTGGTCATTTGGTCTTTTACAATAGGTTCAGTTATCTGTGATGTATGAGATCTCACACTGGAGTCAAACACAAACACCTGAGCATCACGTCACTCTCCATCGTCTGTGTGTCGCACCAGAGGAAACATGCGTCATCATTAGAGCTGCACGATTCATCTTTAAAAGAACGCAATCTTGATTCATATTCCTAAATGACAGTGATTCGGTTGTGTCTATTAAAGCTACAATATGTAAGATTTTTTAAATAAAATATCCAAAAATCTCTTGCACAGTGTGATATATTTCCTGCAGTTGTGTACTTACAATATCCCAAAAGTTCCCAAATATTTTTTATTTCAAATTTTAAATAATGGCTCGTCCCGGTTCACTGTCGCCTGTCAATGACGTAATATTCGCGTTATCCCTGGAAATGTTAGAATATGATCAGTATGTTATTCTAATGTTGATCTAGCTTACTGCTAGTCTCATACAGACAAACTAACACAGAATAACATTATAACCAGGGGTGCACATAACTTTTTCAGTGAGTTACTCAGGTGAGTACCAGGAGATGGTGTTTGGTACTCACCCCATATGTAGTGTGGCCACAGCTGTCAATCATGACGTCACATTCCCGTTTTTATAGCAGAAAAATAACTAACTAAAACAAAACTTATAAAAAAAAAACGAACACTTAAATTTACATCAGCATGAAAAAAACGACCTAAAATTTTAGAAAATACCTTTGGAAAAAATGTATTTGAAGTGTTATTTGATTGTTCAGATATATTTATTTGTATAAATTAAATATAATCCTTATTAAAGAGCAGTGAATTTTCTCTTTTTATTTTGTTGTTTGATCAATATTAAGTGTACAGAAGGCATTGGGTTTATTACGCACTGTCACTTTAAGACCGAGTGTGCAGATCTAATTGCACAGATGCACTGTACGTTCTGTAAAGACATAACCGACTGTGTTTACGTGAATACTCTCCAAAACGACACCTTCGGGTCGCGCGTGTGTGTGTGTGTGTTCGCACAGAAAAACATACCGAATAAAGCTCTCTTTCGCGTCGTCACTCTTATTCAGATCTATCCAAATGTCTGCTCTTCTCTTTCTCCCAGACGTTTACATTTTTTTACGATTTATGAGATGCATCAAGCACATGCCAACTCGTGTGCCGCCGGTAGATCCGCACGTTACAATTCAAATGTGCGCATCTTCCACAAACGCAAATCAGTTGTGACTGGATCACTTCCCCAATCGTCCCTCCCTAACATTTCCGTCTAGATTTTATTCGTTGACGAAAATGTCAATACATTTTCGTCATAGTGGTCGTCATTTAAAACGGGTTTTTATTTAGTTATCGTCTCGTTTTCGCCTGTGAAAAAATGAAATGAACACTGCCTAGGTTGCATTTTGGCGACAGTTACCCTTAAAGTACGCAAAGGCGCGTAATAACAAAAGTGGCATTACGCATTCCTGATTTTTGTCGCGCATGCGTACCTGCGGACCAGTTATGTGCACCCCTGATTATAACTTACTCAAGTGCAGTTCAGTGTGATAGTGTAGAGCGAGTGAGACAGCGTTGCGTTACCTCACAAGTTTAATCCGTCTAATAAACTGACGTGTGAGTATTAATTCAGCACTTGCGGGTATGTTATAGTTCGGTAGAATGAAATGTCCTTATTCCTGTATATCCGCGGGACTCGCGTGTGCGCTAATATCTGTCTCTCATTAGCACTCTCGCCCTGCTTCACACCACAGTCATGATAAAAACATCAATGTATTCACTCATCCATAAACATTATCAGATCATCAGCTTGACGACAAGTTTCATAATTCAGCTCGTCACTGCGTCATCAACCTACGCTTTTGTTATGTAACAGGTCAGCGACCCCTAGCGGCGAAAAAAATGACATTGTAGCTTTAAATTTTTGACAAGTAGGATCACAGCGAACATTAAAATCGGTCCAGGGAGAGTTGTCATGTTTAGGGATGATCCGCTTCACAAACAGTCTTTTCACACACACAGTATCATTATTTCGGGTAAATAATTCATATTATTTATCGCAGAAGTACTGGATAAAAGTTTATATAAGTTCGGATATAAACACTGATGTCTACAGTAGTGCTCAAAGTTCAGTAAATCACCGTTTGAAAGTAACTTGACGCTTTAAATAAAGATTGTATCAAGTACATCATTACACAAGTAGGTGGCGACTTACAAAATATATTTGTCATTGAATCTTTCATTCAAAATATTTGTTGAAAAATGCGCTAACCCAGTAATAAAACAAGCATTTATGAGTCATTGAATCATTTATTCAAACCAAATTAAAAAAAGTATTTTTTTAAATAAACTGCAGCAATTAAGCTTTTGTCACCTCTAGTAACATTTTGAACCTCTAGTAAATTACATGTTATTTTTTTTAGTTGTCTATTCAGAATCGTGGGAGATTTGTGATCTCTGTTTTAAACAAAAAATGTGTGATTCTCAATTTATCAAAAATGGTGCAGCTCTAATGTTGTCATATATTCCTCAAATCTTCTCATATACTGAGATATAACAGAGCAAAGTCTCACCTTCATAGAGCCAATCAGCAATGCCGTTATAGATGATGCCCTCCTTCCCAGACGAGGTCAATCTCAGCGAGTTACTCCTGACGTCCGACTGGTAGTAAATATTATTCTCAAATATGTACACCTACACACACACACACACACACACACACACACACACACACACACACACACACACTTAAAAGGGCGAATCTCGATCGTGCACAGTAGCATCTCACACTTACATAAAACTATTGGAAGTCTAAATCAAAATACTAAAACGTGACTTAAACTTTAATCCTTACCTTACTCTAAAAGCATGATATGAACATAACTGGACCATACGCACACAATGTAGAAATGATTTGAAACAACAAATCAAATAACAACAAGAAACACTAGTTGTTAACACATGTAGTGTTATAGATTGTCTCTCTGAAATCAAAAGCTCAACTGTTTAAGGAGTGTGTGAGCAAACAGTAAGTGTTGATAGCAGCGCTATTATTAACCACCATAGATATCGATAAACAATAATGTCCCCACAATATTTCAAGTCAGTCAAGTCAAGTCAAGAATATTTGTATAGCGCTTTTCACAATACAGATTGTATCAAAGCAGCTTCACAGTATTAAATTAAAATAATAATAAAACGTCCATGTTTGGTAATGCTAATCAATAGTATTATTCATTGATTCATTAAATTGAATATCCCCAACTGAGCAAGCCAAAGGCAACAGTGGCGAGGCAATGAAAAACTCCATCAGGTGACCTAATGGTGACCTAAAACTCCACCAGGTGACCTAATGGTGACCTAAAACTCCATCAGGTGACCTAATGGTGACCTATAACTCCATCAGGTGACCTAATGGTGACCTAAAACTCCATCAGGTGACCTAATGGTGACCTAAAACTCCATCAGGTGACCTAATGATGACCTAAAACTCCATCAGGTGACCTAATGGTGACCTAAAACTCCATCAGGTGACCTAATGGTGACCTAAAACTCCATCAGGTGACCTAATGGTGACCTATAACTCCATCAGGTGACCTAATGGTGACCTATAACTCCATCAGGTGACCTAATGGTGACCTAAAACTCCATCAGGTGACCTTATGGAGAAAAAAAAACCTTGGGAGAACCCAGGCTCAGTCGGGGGCCAGTTCTCCTCTGGCGGTTATGAACTAGAGGCCGGATTTAACTGTAAGATTAAAACATTTATATGAATGCCTGGCTGAAGAGATGTGTCTTTAATCTAGTTTTGAACTGGGAGAGCGAGTCTGAGCAACGAACAGTATCAGGAAGGCTATTCCAGAGTTTTGGAGCTAAATGTGAAAATGCTCTCCCTCCTTTGGTGGACTTAGATATCCTAGGTATAACCAAATGCCTCGAATTTAGCGATCTTAAAGAGCGCGATGGATTATAGGGCGATAGAAGATCCGTTAAATAGACTGGAGATAAGCCGTTCAGGGCTTTATAAGTCAGTAACAATACCTTATAATTAATACGGAACTTTATAGGTAACCAATGTAGTGATGATAAGATCGGTGTTATATGATCATATTTTCTTGATCTAGTAAGAACTCTAGCGGCTGCATTTTGGACTATTTGATATTCTTTGAATATTTGATATTCTTGATGCTGCTATGCTGCAGTCCATAATACATCGCTCTGTTTGTTGTTAGGATGACAAAAAGTTTAAAGAGTTACATTGTCAGGCTGCTCTGCCTTGTCAATGCCAACTATAAAGCAGAAGAAAGACAGTATGTGACTAAAGTAATATGTCCAAATTCACAGGACAATAAACGAGTAAGCAAAAAGTCCCCGGATAACGTATTTCTTCCTGAGGGATTCTGAAGTGTGCATGTGATGGACACTTAACTATCCCATGAGACATTCATAGTATGAATTTCATACCATATGTGTCCCTGGATCACAAAAATACTATTTTTCTTTTATGCCAAAAATCATTAGGATATTAAGATCATGTTCCATGAAGATATTTAGTAAATTTCCTACCGTAAATATATAAAACATGTATTTTTGTGAGTGAATGCAGCACAATCGTGAACATAAATGCACAACTTTAAAGGAGATTTTCTCAATGTTTACATTTTTTGCTCCTCAGATTCCAGATTTTCAATAGTTGTGTCTCGACCAAATATTGTCCTATCCTAACAAACCACACATCACTGGAAAGCTTATTATTCAGCTTTCAGATGAGGTATACATCTCAATTTTAAAAAAATAGCCTTGTGACTGGTTTTGTGGTCCAGGGTCACACTCGGTACTTGGTATCGGCAAGCACCCGTATGTAAGTACTTGGTCTGAAAAGAAGTGGTATCTGTGCATCCCTAGTTGATAGTAAAAGTTGATCTCACCAGTTGCTGGCCCTGAACGCCCCACTCCGCATGCTGCAGTTTAGAGTTCAACACCTCTGGAGGGTCCAGCTGCAAAACCTCCCTACACACACACACACACACACAAATTGACATTATAACAACAGCTTTTACAACACGCATGCTTCCAGGGGCCTGTACCATGAAGCCGGTTTCTGTGGCTAGACAGCTATGTTTCAGTTTAGTTTGCGCCAACCCTGGGTTTTAGGCACCATGAAAGTGGTTTGGCTTTTAGCGTGGTAATCGCCATAGTAACTAACGCTCCACGGCTAACCTGGTCCGGGTCAGGTGATGTTCCAAGTCAGAGATCTGAACTGTATCGACATCGAGCTGTTCAACATCACAGCCGCATGTTCAAAGCGTCAGTCATTTCGAGGCTGCGTTTACACTGGCATTAACATGCAATCACCGTGATCGGATCATAAGCCAATCAGGACACGGCGTGTTTACACCTGTCCACATCAAGTGGCCGCTGTATGTATGGATAACAGATCGGATCTCACGTTCCTGCGAGAAAAAAAGGATGGCTCCGGTTTACTTTTAAAAACAGTTTTCAAATCTCGCAGAATGAGGATGATGAGTTCTGCAAGTGCTAATAGTGTGGATAGATGCCGTAATGGAAACGGTACAGAGACAGAGTGTGTGTGTGTGTGTGTGTGTGTGTGTGTGTGTGTGTGTGTGTGATGGGCAGGTTTAGGGATAGGGGCAGTGTGTGTGTGTGTGTGTGTGTGTGTGTGTGTGTGTGTGTGTGTGTGTGTGTGTGTGTGTGTGTGTGATGGGCAGGTTTAGGGATAGGGGCAGTGTGTGTGTGTGTGTGTGTGTGAGATGGGCAGGTTTAGGGATAGGGGCAGTGTGTGTGTGTGTGTGTGTGTGTGTGTGTGTGTGTGTGTGTGTGTGTGTGTGTGTGTGTGTGTGTGTGTGTGTGTGTGTGTGTGATGGGCAGGTTTAGGGATAGGGGCAGTGTGTGTGTGTGTGTGTGTGTGTGTGATGGGCAGGTTTAGGGATAGGGGCAGTGTGTGTGTGTGTGTGTGTGTGTGTGTGTGTGTGTGTGTGTGTGTGTGATGGGCAGGTTTAGGGATAGGGGCAGTGTGTGTGTGTGTGTGTGATGGGCAGGTTTAGGGATAGGGGCAGTGTGTGTGTGTGTGTGTGTGTGTGTGTGTGTGATGGGCAGGTTTAGGGATAGGGGCAGTGTGTGTGTGTGTGTGTGTGTGTGTGAGATGGGCAGGTTTAGGGATAGGGGCAGTGTGTGTGTGTGTGTGTGTGTGTGTGTGTGTGTGTGTGTGTGTGTGTGTGTGTGTGTGTGTGATGGGCAGGTTTAGGGATAGGGGCAGTGTGTGTGTGTGTGTGTGTGTGTGTGTGTGTGTGTGTGTGTGTGTGTGTGATGGGCAGGTTTAGGGATAGGGGCAGTGTGTGTGTGTGTGTGTGATGGGCAGGTTTAGGGATAGGGGCAGTGTGTGTGTGTGTGTGTGTGTGTGTGTGTGTGTGTGTGTGTGTGTGTGATGGGCAGGTTTAGGGATAGGGGCAGTGTGTGTGTGTGTGTGTGTGTGTGTGTGTGTGTGTGTGTGTGTGTGTGTGTGTGTGTGCGCGTGTGTGTGTGTGTGTGTGTGATGGGCAGGTTTAGGGATAGGGGCAGTGTAAGGGGATAGAATATACAGTTTGTACAGTATAAAAACCATTACGCCTATGGAATGTCCTCACAAGGATAGAAATGAAAGCTTGTGTGTGTGTGTGTGTGTGTGTGTGTGTGTGTGATGGGCAGGTTTAGGGATAGGGGCAGTGTGTGTGTGTGTGTGTGTGTGTGTGTGTGTGTGTGTGTGTGTGTGTGTGTGATGGGCAGGTTTAGGGATAGGGGCAGTGTGTGTGTGTGTGTGTGTGTGTGTGTGTGTGTGTGTGTGTGTGTGTGTGTGTGTGCGCGTGTGTGTGTGTGTGTGTGTGATGGGCAGGTTTAGGGATAGGGGCAGTGTAAGGGGATAGAATATACAGTTTGTACAGTATAAAAACCATTACGCCTATGGAGAGTCCTCACACACACAGTTTGTTTGGCTATACTTGTGTGTGCGTGCGTGTGTGTGACGTCCACCTGTGAATGTAGACACGATGGCTGGATTGCGTTTACATTACACTGAGATCCGATCACAATATGTCCTCGACTCCCTCCGCACCCGGACACGCTGATCGGACAACATTCCCATCAGAAGCGCGTCTTTTCAGTGTGTGTGTGGACATCCGGATACAGCGCATGCTAATGCCAAGTGTAAGCGCAGCCTGACGCTCCTCTTCTCTCATTAGGACTTAATTAATGACGTACTTTTCAGCTCCTTTCACATTGTTTACCCAGAACACCTGGAGCAGCACAGGCATGTTTAAACACTTATTCTCTGAACATCTGTGAGATCAATAACAGATCTTACTCCACCTGGTGTGAATGTTGTATATGATGTAGGACGCCGTGAATGAGTGCCGGTAAACCTGCAGAAAACAAGACAAAGATTCAACAAAACGACCTTCAAGAAACTTCAAATGACTTAACTAAACATAAATAAACCATATTACTAAAATGAGAGTTTGTGCACAGGGAGAAAAAAAATAATATCTAGGTTTCCAGAACAAATATCTAAACATTCTTAAATCAAGATATATTTACTGGAGAAGTTAAATTAATTCAGATATAAGCTTTTTTTAATGGTCAAATCCCAACATTACACACTAAAGAAAGATGAACATGGAAAAAAGCATAATAGGACTACGGAAGAGGATTAGGGCCAAGCAATAATAAAACAATAAAACCATCTCGAGATTAAAGTCATTATAATGCGAGATTAAACTCGTTAAATCTCCAGAAAAAAAGTCGAAATACAATCTTGAGAATAAACTCATTAAATATTGAGAATAAAGTCGTTGTGTACATCTTTAAATCTCATCAGGTTCCTTATCACATTTATGCGGATGATACCCAGTTGTATATGTCAATTAAATCTGCTTCTGGATCTTTATCTGATTTATTAGCCTGTGTAGATGACATAAAAAGTTGGATGGGTGAAAACTTTCTCCAGCTGAATGGAAAGAAGACCGAGGTTATTTTGTTTGGCCCTCCCCATTTGGTAGATGGTTTAATCTCTGATTTAGGACCGCTGAAAGAGGATATTTGCACTCATGTAAAAAACCTGGGTGTTGTTGTTGACTCAGAGTTAAAATTTGACAAGCAAATAAACTCGGTTGTCAGAGGCAGTTTCTTTCAGCTTAGGGGCTTACGGAAATTGAAATCTATCCTATCGTTTGGTGATCTAGAGACCGTAATTCACGCCTTCATTTCAACAAGGCTGGATTATTGTAACGCCTTGTATGCGGGTATCAACCAGTTTTCACTGTCGCGTCTGCAACTGGTACAGAACGCTGCAGCCCGCTTCTTAACGGGGAAGAGAAAGTTTGAGCATATCACCGCTATTTTGAGGCATTTACATTGGCTACCGGTCAGATTCAGAATTGAGTACAAGGTTTTGACTTTTGTATTTAAAGCCTTGCACGGTCTTGGTCCAGTCTATATCTCAGACCTCATTTGTCCGTACATTCCTCAAAGATCTCTTAGATCATCATCGGAGAGCTTATTAACTATTCCGCACTCTCGGTTGAAATCCAAAGGTGACAGAGCGTTCTCCGTTTTTGGTCCTAGACTGTGGAATTCGTTACCTAAATCAGTCAGGTTGTCTTCTTCTTTATATGCATTTAAGTCAGCACTAAAAACGCATCTTTTTTCTCAGGCCTATCCTTAACTGTGGATGTAGAATTTGTGAGCTAAATTTTTACTATGTAATTTGTATGATGTTTGTTTTTACTTGTGTTTATATTGTGTTTCTGTGAAGCACCTTGGTCAGCAGAAATGCTGTTTTTAAGGTGCTGTTTTTAAGTGACCTTGACCTTGTTGTGTTTCGAGAAAAAACTCGTAAAATTTCGAGAAAAAAAGTCGAAATATAATCTTGAGAATAAACTCATTAAATATTGAGAATAAAGTCGTTGTGTTTCGAGAAAAAACTCGTTAAATTTAGAGAAAAAAGTCTAAATACAATCTTGACCATAAACTCATTACATTTCGAGAATAAAGTCGTTGTGTTTCGAGAAAAAAAGTCGAAATACAATCTTGAGGTTTTTTCTCGAAACACGACTTTATTCTCAATATTTAATGAGTTTATTTCAAGATTGTATTTAGACTTTTTTCTCGATATTTAATGAGTTTATGCTCAAGATTGTATTTCAACTTTTTTTTCTCGAAATTTAACGAGTTTAATCTCGCATTATAATGACTTTAATCTCGAGATGGTTTTATTTGTTTATTATTGCTTGGCCCTAACCCTCTTCCGTATAGGACCCCTTAAGCTTCATAAAAAAAAAAAAGCACACGTCTGTTAAATTTCAGAAAACATCACACACCTGTTTAACATTGTAGGCGAAAAGCACATACTTCATGTCCGGGCTTAAAGAGTATTTGGTGGCTTTAAACGTGTCCTGGAAAAAAAGAAAAAAGCATGGAAGTCATCCTCAGACGGCATGGGATCATAAACATTCATATCCCCAAACCTACAGGCTTTTTTATCATTTCTACAGGCTAAAAATTATTAACATTTTGCAAATTGCGCAAAGCTTTTGAGCTCAATTGTATGTTCGGCCAGTGTTTCTACATTAGTAAATTGTTTATTTGGCCAAATGCAAAACTATGCAGAACAAAAATGCATTAAAAAAAAACAAAAAAAGCTCACAGGAAAAAAAGCATATGGTCACGCTTTCATATTAGGGTCCACTTCTCACTATTAACTATGACTTTTGCCTCAATAAACTCCTAACTTCTGCTTATTAATAGTTAGAGCAGCTAATATCCTAGTGATACGCATGATAATAATAATAAGCAACTAGTTAATAGTGAGAATTGGACCTTAAATTAAAGTGTTACCAAGCTTACATTAACCACAACACAAGTTATTAATATTCCACTGGTTCTCTCTTGTTTTTGCATGTGTTCTTTGTATGACAGCCTTGATCAAAATGATATCGGCTCAATCTGGCATGTTTCATTGCGTTATCATCACAAATACAACAATCCAAGCACAACTACGCAATAGGACAACAACATGTGACCCTGGATCACAAACCCAGTCTGG